>NC_055690.1:34204434-34545934 GCF_017639745.1 Melanotaenia boesemani | reverse complement strand
TTTCCATGAAATCTGACCTACCTGAGTTTCTCTGGGAAGGAAGAAGTCTGCAGGTGGAGTCAGTCCTTTTTATCAGGAATTTACATTCCAGTCACATCACTGGCTTCAGGGTTACAACAGGATGACAAGCTAACAAGGACACCCTCCCACCTGCAGGAAGCAGAGGGAAGTAAAGGAGGAGGGGGGGGCATCGGAAAAAGAAAAGGAAAGAAAGGAGGGAGGGGAGCAATGTCAACATGTTGCATCATTAATTCATTAGTATTCCCTATGATTCATTCCTACCATCTTCTGTCCCTCATGTCACCCACCTCCCCTCCCATCTATCCCCCCCCACATCCGCTGCTCTGCTCATTGTGCTTTCATTGAAATTTCTCAAACAGATTAACAACCTATCTTTTGGTTTTACAGGGATACAAACAGCCCAGCCATGTCTCCTGATAAAACCTGAAATTAGAAAAGAAAATTGTGTTTAGGTGGGATGGTTTTTATTTTTGTCTGCATCACATTTCTGTGTTTGGACAGATGGGCAGGGACTCCATCATAAACTGCTGTTACAGGGGAAAATCTGATATTTTCCGAACCCTAACCATGTAGCTAACCTTTTTTTTTTTTTTTCCTTTTTATTTATCAGGGGACTGTGCCATTAATCTCAGGAGAAAAAAGATGAATTCAGATCTAAATACCTCAGGACACAATATAAATAAATACAGCCAAATTAAAACAACATAAATGCCATTAAACAAACAATGGCCCACTACAATACTTCTCCTCTTGCTGCTTGGACATCCTGCCCACAGGTTTCTTCAAAAATGTCTCAAAGACTCTGGAACCAGATCTGTTACAGATTGTGAACTTGTCCTTAATTTCAGGTGTCTTCCCAGAACTTCTAAAAACAGCTGTGATCAAACCTCTGCTAAAAAGGGACAACCTAGACAAGACACAAATGAGCAACTACAGGCCGATCTCAAATCTTCCTTTTCTAAGTAAGATAATTGAAAAAGCCGTTTTTCATCAGCTAAACGACTTTTTAACACAAAACAACTGCTATGATGTCTTCCAGTCAGGTTTTAGATGGCACCACAGCACTGAGATGCTCTGACCAAAGTCATTAATGACATATGTTTGAATACAGATGATGGAAAAATGTCAGTCTTAGTCTTACTGGACCTCAGTGCTGCATTTGATACAGCCGACCACAATATATTATTTAAACGACTGGAGAACTGGGTGGGCCTCTCTGGTACTGCGCTACGCTGGTTTAAATCTTATTTAGTGAATAGAAAGTACTTTGTGTCAATAGGTAACTTTACATCTGAGCAGATAAAAATTACTTGTGGAGTTCCCCAAGGTTCCATCCTGGGGCCTCTTCTGTTTAACATCTACATCAGGGCTACTCAATTCGGTCCTACGAGGGCCGCAATCCAGCAGGTTTTCCATGTATCCCTGCACCAACACACCTGAGTCAAATTAGGTGGCTCTAACAGCCAATCAGGTTCTACACAATGACTCATTAATTTGACTCAGGTGTGTTGGTGCAGGGATGCATGGAAAACCTGCTGGATTGCGGCCCTCGTAGGACCGAATTGAGTAGCCCTGATCTACATGCTCCCACTGGCACAGGTCATGAGGAAAAACAAAATTAGTTACCATAGCTACGCAGATGACACATATATATATATTACAATGTCACCAGGAGATCGAGGCCCTGTACAGGCTCTTGGCAAATGCATCGAGGAGATTAATGACTGGATGTGTATGAACTTTCTTCAGTTAAACAAAAACAAAACTGAGGTGATGGTCTTTGGCGTGAAAGAGAAACGATTAAAGGTCACCACAGAGCTTCAGTCTATACACCTAAAACCCACCAACCAGGCCAGAAATCTGGGTGTATTGATGGACTCAGACCTTAACTTTGAAAAACACATTAAGGGAATTACAAAATCAGCCTACTATCACCTTAAGAGTATATCAAGGGAAAAAGATCTGATGTCTCAGCAGGACCTGGAAAAACTAGTCCAGCTTTCATCTTTAGTCGGCTTGATTATTGTAACTGTGTTTTTACAGGTTCTACCTAAAACATCAGTTAGACACCTGCAGCTGATCCAGAACTCTGCTGCTTCTCAGAGGTGTCGCTGGTGGCAGGTAAGTGACGCTAATGCTGTAGGTGACGTAGTTCCGGGGGAGACGGCAGATTCAAACTAGGCGCGCCCAAACATTTCTACTTTCATTCGATTGTATTTTGTGCCAACTTAATCAAAAAATATTCTTTAAAGTAGGACTATAGTGTCTTTAAAAGGTACACTCTGGAGCACAGCGGGGAGGATTTGGCCAGCCTGACAGATTTTATAGATCGTTGTTACGACAGAATCGTCATGGGGAAACCAAACAACACCTCCACCCCCTCCACCTCATCTAAATCCAAGAGACAGCGAAATGAGGATTCACCTGGAGCTATTTCACCACCGGGGAACGACTCAACAGATGTTCTGATCTCCATAGATAAGAAACTCAGTAGTTTTGATGCGCGTTTGAGTCTGGTAGAAATTCTCCACAAAGAGTTCCAGGCGCTACGTGAATCATTAGAATTCAGCCAGAAGCAGGTGGAAAGTCTGGCTGCAGAAAATGCCGGTCTCAGAGAGACAGTAAAATCCCTCACCGAGGGCTTGACCCGTCTCTCAGATGAAAATAAGAAGATTAAGGAAACGGTGATCGATCTGCAGGCGCGGAGCATGAGAGAGAACCTGGTGTTTGCAGGGATTCCAGAGCAGACGGAGGAGGACCCCGAGACCACGGTGAAAAACTTCATCAAAACCCACCTGAAGCTCCCGGAGGAAACGGTGAAAAACATCTCCTTTCACAGAGTCCATCGGCTCGGCGGGAGGAAACCCGGGTCCAGCAGACCAAGACCCATCGTAGCGAAGTTCGTCAGCTTCAAACAGAAGGAGCAGGTGAAGAACCAGGGCCGCGAACTGAAGGGGACCAACTTCGGAGTAAACGACCAATATCCGAGAGAGATTCTGGACCGACGGAGAGTCCTGTTTCCCATCAGAAGGAAATCTATGGCTAATGGCGCTCGCGCTGTCATCGCGGTGGATAAACTGTTTATTAATGGACAACTGTACCGCGACCCGGACGTCACTCCGTGGCTCTTCTGATCCCAGGTGCTGTATGTCAATCTCTCCAAATGATCACTCTTAACTCGCCATTATAGATCACTGACAGTAGAACACACTGCTCGTCTCACCACAGCCTCGACACCTAGATCGATGTATTTTTTTCTGTTTTGTTTTTATATTTCACACAAATACTTTTCTCACTTTTCACTATCTTTCACGCTTTCACTGTTAATTGTAATCCAGCTCGTAATATCAGCAGCGCACGCGGCCGGTCGAAAAACCGTCAGGACGCACAGCCGCACCATACATGATAAATATAAACACTCGCGTTTTATGTATGAGAGAACACGCATTAAGGTACATATACGGACATTTAACATACGGACAAACGCGCGCAATCAGGCTGCATGCAAACACGCGCGAACACGCAAGAGGGGCGCACAAAGACACACGCGTCAGTAACACGCATGAAGCATTAAACCGTTCACAATAACCATGTTAAAAATCGTCTGTTGGAATGTACATGGAGCCGGTTCCAGGGAGAAGAGGTTGAAGATCTTTAATAAATTACAGGAGCTGCAGGCTGACATTGTCTTACTACAAGAGACTCATTTAACAAACTCAACCATAGACCTTCTTCAAACAGCTCAGTTTCCTCATGTTTACTCAGCTTGTTATAATTCTAGGCAAAGAGGAGTAGCTACTCTTATTAATAAGAGACTAAATTTTGACATAGATAGCACAGTAGCGGATCCGGAAGGCAGATTTCTGATAACTTTATTATCTATTTGTAATATCAAATTATGTATTACCAATGTGTACGGCCCCAATGCAGATGATCCCTCCTTTTTCCACTCCCTGTTTGCTACACTCCAGAATTATTCAGATAACAGAATAGTGCTAGCTGGTGATTTTAATGTAGTCTTGACTGAACAAGATCGCTGCAGCACATCAGGTAGTCATCGAGTCTGGCAGTCGTCAGAAACTATCAAACAGTACATGAAGGATTTTGGTCTTTGCGATGCTTGGCGCTCTCACCATCCTAAACTAAGAGAATACACCTTCTTCTCTTCAGTTCACCACTCCTTCTCTAGAATAGATTATATATTAAATAGTAACTCACTAATGGGCGACATTTCAGAGACTCAGATACATCCAATCAGCATTAGCGATCACGCACCAGTTTCATTCACTCTGAGAAACAAAAATAATAAACCGATTGGTAAAAGCTGGAGATTCAACACCTCTTTATTGAAAGATCCTGAGTTCATTGATTATTTTAAAAAAGAATGGTCAATTTATATAGAAAAAAATGACATGCCTGAAACTTCAGCGTGTCTCCTATGGGAAGCAGGAAAAGCAGTAATGCGAGGGAAAATAATTTCCTTCTCCTCACATAAGAAGAAGAAGGAAACAGCAAGAGTTTTAGAATTAGAACTCAGGATTAAATCATTGGAGGAGGCTTACCGCATTTCCCCCGAAGAGCACACAATGAATAATATAAGGAAAACTAAATTGCAGCTTAAAGAAATTATAGATAAAAAAACACAATTTTTAGTGCAAAGACTTCGCTTGGAGAACTTTGAACATAGTAACAAATCTGGAAAGTTTTTAGCAAATCAACTAAAAACAAACAAGGAGAAAACAACAATCTCCTCTGTTAAAGATCAAGACGGAAACATCAGCCATGACCCAGACAAGATAAATGACACGTTTAGAAGCTTCTATAAAACATTATATGAATCACAGATTAATCCAACAGATGAACATATTGAACAATTTTTAAACAACATTAATCTACCAAAACTAAAAAATGAAAATAAAATAAATTTAGATGCACCTATTACTGTAGATGAACTCCACGAAGCTCTCCAACATATGCCCAACAATAAAGCCCCGGGTCCAGATGGTTACTCAGCAGAATTTTACAAGGAATTCTGGACAACGCTAGCTCCTACATTTTATAATATGTTGTTAGAAATACAGGAAAAACAAAAAATACCGCAAAATATGAACTTAGCTAATATAACACTATTGCTAAAACCAGGCAAAGACCCCACACTTCCATCCAGTTACCGTCCCATATCTTTAATAAATGTAGACCTGAAAATAATTAGTAAAGCTCTTGCCAGAAGGATAGAAAAAATAACCCCTCTTATAATACATCCGGACCAGACAGGTTTTATAAAAGGTCGACATTCATCTACTAACACACGTAGACTAATTAACCTCATTGATTACTCTACTTTACATAATCTAGAATCCACAATCATTTCTCTAGATGCAGAAAAAGCCTTCGACAGGGTAAACTGGAAGTTTCTATTTGCAACACTAGACAAATTTGGGTTTGGACCTTCTTTCATAGAGTGGATTAAAATATTATATAATAACCCAAATGCATGTGTGAAAACCAACGATCAAACTTCTCCAAGCTTCCGCTTACAGAAAGGCACCAGACAGGGCTGTCCACTCTCCCCCTCACTTTTTGCCATTTTCATAGAGCCGTTAGCAGCTGCTATTAGACAAAATATAGAAATTAAAGGAATCCAGGGCAAAAATATAGAACATAAAATAAGTCTTTATGCAGATGATGTATTACTCTTCCTTCAGAACTCACAAACATCACTCTCTCAGACAATCACGGTTATTAATAAGTTCTCATCAATATCTGATTATTCTATTAACTGGTCTAAGACTACAGCCATGTCCATCAACTGTGACCTACAAAACATCCCTAATATCAAAATACAGACAGGAAACATTAGATATTTAGGTATAAATATTTCCCCCAGATTATCAGATTTAACAAAATTAAACTATGTTCAGCTACTAAAAACAATAGAAGATGATCTCTTACGGTGGAGGCTCTTACCCATCTCAATAATGGGGAGAGTTGCCACCATTAAGATGATGATCCTACCTAAAGTTAATTATTTATTTTCAATGATACCCACTAAACCCTCCACCAGTTGGTTTAAATCTCTGGACTCTTTCATATCCAAGTTTCTTTGGAAAAACAAGCCGTCACGTATCAGTCTTAAAACCTTACAGCAGACTAAAGATAGAGGAGGACTGGACCTACCAAACTTTAATAACTACTTTATAGCTAACAGGCTGCAGTACATCTCCAAGTGGCTCAAACCCAGTTATCTGGATGAGCCGTGGCTAGATGTGGAGCAGGCTTTGTGTGAGGACTTAGTCATCTCTGACCTGCCGTTCATCAGCTCAACCATTAAACCATATAAGTGCTTTAAAAGCCTTAACATCCGTTTTTCCTTAATGGCTTGGTGGGAATTCTGTAAGATAACCAGATCTTCCCTCTTTCCATGTAGACTTACACCCATCTGGAACAACCCTGACATCCTGCAGAACAAAAAGATGATAAACTTCACTCAATGGAAGACTAAAGGAATACAACAGTTAGGACAGATAATAGAAAATGGAAACTTTGTATCTTTCAACACAATTGTCTCACAGTATGGAATCAACAGCAATAAATTCTTAGAGTACCACCAACTAAAATCAATTATATGTAAGAAGTATACCCCTGTACAGTTAGACTTGCAGCTTCCTGTCAGAATAGCAGAATTCCTGAATCATAATACTCCAAAATTATTATCAAAAATATATAGATTACTTGCAAAGCTAGAAGACAGGATATCTCTCCCGACTTCAAAATGGGAAGATGATTTATCTAATAACTTTGATCAGAAAAGATGGTCGCAAATATGTTTAAACACGTTTAAAATGACTCAGAATTCAAATATACAACTAATACAATTCAAAATTCTCCATAGAACTCATTATACAGGACACAGGATGTTCAGGATGGGCCTTTCACCATCAGATATCTGCCCACACTGCTCTGAGAACACCTCTGATAGCTACATCCATGCGCTGTGGTCCTGCACACCTGTCCAAAGGTTCTGGATTAAGGTGTGTGAAGATCTCTCAAAATGGTTTAAAACTAGTTTTCCTGCAAACCCCACACTTTGCCTACTGGGCGACCTGGGTGACACCAACATAGGAATACACTCCATAAACTTGGTCCTCGCAGTCTTATGCATCGCAAAGAAAACTATTCTTGTGAACTGGAAAGATAAGAATAATTTGTCTATCCAGCAGTTTAGAAATCTCCTGTTAGATCACATCAGCATTGAGACAATGTCTGCCTCCTCCAGGAACCAGTCAGATGACTTTCATTCCCTCTGGTCCCCTGTGACTGGCTACATCACTTAATGTAGGTGGAGGATTGCGGCTTCGCTGGGATGGGGGCGGATGTGGGTGGGGGGTCCCTGGTGGCTTCAGGTCTCCGGTTGTCTCCTGGGTGGGGATCTAGGCTGCTCCGCTGCTGGGTCGGCTGGGGGTTCCGGTCTGGGCGGGCGGCATTGGGTGGGCCCCGGGGTGGGGCTGCCTCGTGGCGGTGGGGGGTGGCTGCCGGGGTGCCTGGGTCGGTGTCCGTCGGCCCCTGGCCGGGTGGCCGGTCGGGCCCGGGGTGGGCCGGGTGGGGGCCCCGGGCTCTGGGGCGTCGGGTCTCCCCCCGCTCCTGGGGGTGGGGGGTCTGCCGCTGCTGGGGGGGGCTGGGCCCGTCCGGATGTGCCGTGCCGGGGGTTGGTCCGTGCCCTGGTGCTTGGTCGCAGCCCCGGAACCTGGGTGGGGGTGTGTTTGTGTGTGGGTGTGTGTGTGTGTGTGTCTGTGGGTATGCTGGTGTGTGGGTGGGTGTAGAGGGACGTGTGTGCCGTATGTGTGTGTGGGTGTGTATGAAGGTCTGGGTGTGTGCGTGTATGTGTGTGTGTGAGTAGTGTGCGGGTGTGTGTGTGGAGGTCTATGTGGGATGTGGGTGTGTGTGAAGGTATGTATATATGAGTGTGTGCACGTGGAGGTCGAGGTGTGTGTGGAGGAGTGAAGGAGTGGGTGGAGGCGTGAGTATGTATGGAGGTGCTTGTGTGTATATGCAGGTATGTATGTGAGTGTGTGTGTAGTGGTGTATGTGTATGGAGGGGTATGAGAGTGTGTGTGTATGTGGGCACCGGTGTGTGTGTTTATAGGTATGTGCGTGACGTGTGTGTGTGGAGGTATGTGCACGTATTGAGGTGTTGGTATATAGAGGTGTGTGAGAGTGTGTGTGAGTGGCTGGGGAGAAAAAAAAAAAAAAAAAAAAAAAAAAGGGAGTGTGTGCGTTTGCAGGGGGTTAGGACGTGTCCTCTGGGGGGCGCCCTGGCTGGGTGTTGGGGGCGGGGGCCTGGGGTTCCCTTCCTTCGCCTCGCCCCCCTCCCACTCAGAAAGAGGAAAGTGGCCCCTTGGGCTGGTGGCTGGCCCCTGGGGGGGTTCGTGGCGTGCCTGGGTTGGGGTGCCTGCTCTGGGCCTGTGACGCCCTTCGGGGCCGGCGGGGGACGGGGGCGCCCTAAGCCACTGGCGGGTCGTCTTCCAGGGGGGAGGCTTACCCCCCTCTGGACCTACATCTCCTGACCCCTCCCCTCCCCACTCTTCACTACATACACAGGTAGGGCCGTGGGGGGTGTGCTTGTTGCGCTGGGCGGGGCAGGGGGGGTCATCATAGTGGCCCCGTTGCTTCGCCGAGCGGCAGCATGCCTCCCAGCTTTTAATTCCACTTAGTCACTGAGCACAAATAACATTTGCAACATACAAACACGTTTTGGGGGGTGGAACATGCGAGGTCAGGTGGGTGGGACTGCTCAGGTGGCCCCACCCCCTCCTCAATGCAGTTACTGCCCCCCAATTTTAACCCTCTTTTTTTAATTGCAAACAGCACATAATATATTCCCTCACTAGTGGGGGAGGGAGGGGCGATGGGGTCTTCAAGCGCCCCTGTCTCCATGGATGGCCCGGGGGCGGGGTGGGCCGGGTGGCCTGTCGCGTTGGCCCGGGGCGTGGGCGGGCTGTCCCGGGGGGTTTGGCTGCTGGCCCTGGGGGGAAGGTGCTGTTTTGGGGGTGGGGAGTGGGGGACTGGGGCGGGGTGGGGGGGGGTGGGGGCCTGGCTCGTGTCTCCTCGCCTCCTGGCTGGGGCTGTCCCCCCGCGGCGTGGGGTGGCGGGAGGATGGTGGTGGGGGGATGGTGTTTGTTTGTGTGTGTGTGTGTATGTGGGGGGGGGGGAGAGTGGTGTGTGTGTGGGGGGATGGGTGGTGGAGGGATGGTGTGTGTGTGTGGGAGGGTGGGGTGTGTGGAGGTGGATGTGTGGTGTGTGGGAGGGGGGGTGGTGTGGGTGTGGGAGGATGAATGGTGGAGGGATGATGTATGTGGGGGAGGATGGGGTATGTGTGGGAGAATGTATGGTGCAGGGAGGGGGAGTGTGTGGGAGGATGGATGGTGGAAGAATGGTGTGTGTGCAGGAGGATGGATGGTGTATGGGAGGGAGGATGGTGTGTGTGTGGGGGAGTGGTGTATGTTTGGGAGAGTGGGTGATGGAGGGGTGGTGTGTGTGTGTGTGGGAGGATGGGGTACGTGAAGGTGGATGTTTGGTGTAGGAGAGGGAGGACGGTGTATGTGTAGGAGAATGATGTATGTGTGGGAGGATGGGTAGTGGAAGGATGGTGTGTGTGTGTGTGTGTGGGAGGTGTGAAGGTGGAGGATGGTGTATGTGTGGGAGGATGAGTGGTGGAGGGATGATGTGTGTGTGGGAGGATGGGGTAGGTGTGGGAGAGTGTATGGTGGAAGGATGGTGAGTGTGTGGGAGGATGGATGGTGGAAGGATGGTGTGTGTGTGGAAGGATGGATGGTGGAAGGATGGTGTGTGTGTGTGGGAGGACAGAGTATGTAAGGGTTGGATGGTGTATGTGTGGGAGGATGAATGGAGGAGTGGAAGGAGAGTGTGTGTGTTTGTGTGTGTTGGTCTGGGGGGGGGGGCAGGACTGGTTCTCGGGGTGTGCGGCTGGGCGCTGGGGTGTGGGGCTGGCCTCTGGCGGTGGCCGTCTGGGCGGGCCGGGTCCCCCCGGGTGGCGTGCTGGCCCTTGGCCTGTGGGGGTGGGGGGTGTCCCTGCGCTCCTGGGCCCGGGCCCTCTGCCCCGTCTGTCCCGGGCGGCCGGTGCCCGGGGGGGTCGGGGACTGCTGGCCTCGGCCTGCCGGGGCCGGTGCCCTGTGTCCGCGGGGCGGCTCCTGCTGGGGTCTCCTGCTGCTGCCTTCCTGGGCGGGCGAGTGGTCGTCTCTGTGGACCGGTCGGGATCTGTAGCCTACGGGGGGGCTGGTGGCCTGGGTCTCGGGACCGCTGGCCTGACTCTGGCCTCTGTTCAAGTGAGGTGGCATCTGCATGATCACTCTGCATGGTCACTCCTTCCTGAACGTCTCCACACAGTCTTTGCGTCGCCATGTGGCCGAGTTCTCCAGCATATCCACACAGGTTTCTCTGCGCGTGTTCTTGAATACAGCAGTTTCACTTATATCTATTATCATATTTTGTTTCTTTTTTTTTATTATTTCTGTTCTTATTATTATTATTACTCTTACTCTTATTATTATTACTACTACTATTATTATTATTACTATTATTGTGATTATTATTATTGTTACTATTATCAACTAGTTGTGTAATGACCTACTGGCCAGGATGATCTTAGCTATATATGTTGCAAGTAGTATGGATTACATGGTTTTCTGTATAATGTTTTAAGTCCCCACCCGCACTCCCCACACCCTTTCTGTCCCTCTCTCTCCCCTCCCTCTTCTCTCTACTTTCTTTTCTATCTCTCTCTCTCTCTGTCCCCTCCGGTCGAGTCCAGCATTAAGAGTCTGATTTAATAAAGTTTTTCATGTCATCAAGAGGGACTTTATACATGTAGTATAAATCCCTGCTTGATAGAGTAAAATTGCCCAGCACCAGACAGCAGCCAGACAATCATTCTGTTAAAAAAAAAAAAAAAAAAAAAAAAAAAAAAAAAAAAAAAAAAAAAAAAAAAGAACTCTGCTGCTCGAGTCCTCACTAAGACCAAGAAAGTGGACCACATCTGTCCAGCTCTGAGGTCTTTACACTGGCTGCCGGTCCATCAGAGGATAGACTTCAAAGTTCTGCTGCTGGTCTATAAAGCTCTGAATGGTTTAGGACCAAAATACATCAGTGAACTCTTGACCTAGTATGAACCTGCCAGAACCCTCAGGTCATCTGGTTCCAGTTTCTTATCAGTTCCCAGAGTCAGAACCAGACATGGAGAAGCTGTATTCAGCTTCTATGCTCCACATGTCTGGAACAAACTCCCAGAAAGCCTCAGATCAGCTGAAACACTCAGTTTATTTAAAAGTCAAGGTTTAAGACCCACCTGTTCTCTGCTGCATTTCCATAGTTTTTATTTAGAAGTCAAACTCTACATCTGGTTATTTAAGCTGAAATCATGTTTTAATATTGTCTTTAACTTTATTTCTTGCATTTTATCTATTTTATTTTAGCATATTCATTCTGCTTTTATTTCATAAATTGCATTTCTTTTAATCTTTATTTATTTTTTTAATGCACTTGTATTGCTTTCTGCACCTTGCTGTAAAGATTTATGTAAAGCACTTTAAATTGTCTATACAAATAAATTTGCCTTTGCCTTTACAATAAAACTCATAACTATAAAAAGTCAAATTGATTGACGTAGACCCTAATACATTTCTTATCCAAGAGATTTAATAACAAAGCTATGTGTTTGAGTAATATATATATATATATACATATATATATATATATATATATATATATATATACATATATATATATATATATATATATCTTCTCTTTGAATTATCTGAATTAATGTATGTATGTATAAATTTTTATAGTTGAAAATTAATTGTAGCATCTATACTGGGACACAGGTCATTTATACTGGGACACAGGTCATTTATACTGGGGCTCGTGCCCCAAAGTTATACTGTTTCTTATGTCTGTCAGACATCAGGGCATTAATGTAAACTATGATTCATCTGATAATGGATTTTAATAACTTAAATATAAAATGTAAGCCTGCTTATAAAAAGTTCTCAAACGTTAGTAAAGGAAAAGTTCCAAACTTTTGCAAAGGCTGTAAATTTTCTATTTATTCGGATATTCGACATTGTTTAGTTACAACTGGTTTAGGCTGCAGGATCACAGTAAACGTCATCTGTTTATGTTACAATGATTTTTAGTTTATGGTCACAACATTGCCCGACAAGAACAAATAACATTACATTTAACAATATCTGGGGTCATTCTGGGGTGTCTGTTACTAACATGTCTAACAGGTAGACATGTACATGTGTGTACTGTATGTAGGTATTGTCCTTAAATGTACATGCACATGTCTCATTACTCTGTCTACATTTATGTTGTAAAACCAATAAAATTCTAATATAAAAAAGCAATATCTGAGTCTCTCAGTCTGTTAGCATTAACTAACATCACAAACGTTACTCTTTGTATCACATTAAGCTGGTCAGCAACATGAACATGTACAATTTAGTGTCAGACTGACGACTTTTTACCTAAATTTGTTGTGTTTTGTTGTTGCTGTTTTCTCTGACATGTCATGTCTCCTCTGCTCTCTGATGTGAACACACCGCCATCAGCAGACAGTGTTAACCACTGCGATAGACAGCGCCATCTTCGTCTGTGTTCTTCATATTCACTTTCTTTTTTAAACCACAATTAAAGCTTTCCACGGCTGTTCGAACAGCTGAGAAATGTCTTCCAGATTTCCTTGAAATTGCTAAAAAAAAAAAAAAAAGCCTTCTTCTCATCTCTCCCACTGTGACATGCACAGGAATGCCACTTCAGCGACGGTGGAGGGTCTACGTCTGGTGTTTGCCTGGATTAATCTAGACTTTCTTTCTGAAATGATTGGCCTTGCCTTGTTCACTTTGGGTTTTTTCAAAATGATGATGAAATGAAAAACTTCACAAGAAGACAAAAAGAAGACAAAATTCTTAAAAAGCCCAAGAATAAAAGCTCACAATGATGCCTGCATCATTTAAGTCTGATCACCTAAACTCTACTCATTTCAATCAATTTCATCAACGCGCTGATGTTGTTCAAGCTAATCACGACTGTGATGAGCATCTGAGACCAGAACATCGTCCACATTACATTTTCATTTAATCCTGAACGTCCTGACCTCTGTGGGCGAATCATTCGCTCCTACATTCAACAAGCTTCTGGGGAGAAAGAACATCAGAGGAAGACATGAAGATTTGTGGAACTGAGGAAAAAGATGTGCTGAGAAAAAGCCACAACTCCCACAGCTCCCGTCTTCCTCATGTTCCAGTCCACCTACGAGTCGAAACTTGCAGCTGATTGTTCTCTAGTTTCTCCAGAGGCATGATGGGAAATGCAAGCAGTAAAAAGGAGGAGGAATGTTGAAGAGAAGCAGGTATACAGAAATAAAGGACCCCAGAAAGCAGAAATCTGAGTCGTGGGTTTCAGGAACGTGACACTAAAAAATACGTATTTAAGTACTCTGTATTTTTTATAATGCTTTTTTTGTTCTTTAACGAAATGTCATTTGCTGAATTGACCAACCTGAAATGGCTCAAGGCCTGCAAGAATGCACTCGGTTTACTTTAATTCCTTTACCTATGCATAATGAAGGAAGGTAATTAAACATGCTGCGAGTGAAACAAACTGCAGCTTCAAATGCCACCGAGTGGAGATGGTAGGCTGCAGCTGGGTTTGATAACATGATCTAAATGACTTCAAAAGCAAATAACGGATGAAAAACAACAAAGTTCTTGTGGAAAAAAAGAAGAAAATATGATGAAGAAAAACTGTCCCAAGAGGGTGAGTTAGTGGAAGAGTGGGAGGAAGGAAGAAGAGGATTGGTGTGTTGGATGACTGGCTTTAGGGCTGGAAGAAGAGCTGGACTTCAGAAACAACAGCAAACGGTGCAGATGGAAAAATCAGCTGAACAGATGACAAAAAGAGGAAAACATGAAGAATTTTAAAGTCATCAATGAATGAAAAAACAAAAAGAAGCAACTTTGCTTCAAAAGCAAATATAAGAATGACATAGTATACAAAATATTTTAATATTTAATTTAAAAATAGTATAAAAATATAAACTTTCAAATAAAAATGTACAATAATGAATGTATTATTATTAGTATCATTATTATCATTATTATTATTATTATTATTATTATTATTACTACTTGATGATTCAGTAGTAGACTTTTTTTCTTTGGTTATTGACAAATCCTCATTTGATGATTGTAAATCTATTTATATACAAATGTGTGTAAATTAGCTCCAGCTCTATATATTCCCCACATACAGATTTTTAATATATTAAAACATATTACTGAGCTGCATGGTCTTGATGGAGTTTTGAGGGACTCAGTGGTCCAGATCACACAACAAATTTTCAGGTTGAACTTCCTAAAAGAGGTGGAAGAGGAGGAAGAACAAGTCCTTCAATATGAAACGGCCATTTCTGCTGTTTGTTTACATCCTTCCTCTAAACTACTGCGAACACCTCGAGTTTCCACGGCTTTGATATAAAATGCCACATGGACACAGTTAGGAGAGAAGGACGGGCATGAAAGTAAGAACCTGAATTAAACTACGCCATTTTCTCCTTCAACCGGCATCATGGTCTGAATGAAGCTCCAAGATCTTGAACTGACAAACAGAGAGGACGTGAAAACTCTGAGATTTACTGAGATGTGGAAAGAGATTCAGGAGGCGAAATCAATGCTGCCTGTATGACTCATCATTTTCCTTCTCCTTTAATTTAACTACTTCTGGAAATGTAACAAACTTGATGTCACATGACACAGATGGACCAAATACGAATTATTTAGGACTAAAACAAACAAACATGCATGACATGCAGTGGGATGCAACCCTCATCTAAATTGTGGTAAACTCCAGCTCTGCCCAAACTTTTCCTCAAATCTGTCTAAAGTTTTGATTAATCCTGCTAAAAAATAGACAAACAAGAACATTTCAGTTGTTAAAGCTCTGATTATCCCCAACAAAGCTGAATGTTACGTTGGTGTTACGTTGTCAGTGTGGATGGAAACGAGCTGAGGTTAACAGGAATGTGTTTGAGCTGAGAGATGCAGGTGAGAGATTCATGAGGTGAACTGGGCCTGAAACCAGGAGATAATGGTGACACCAGAGAGCTGAAGCTCATCGAGAAGCTTGCAGGTGTTTTGCCGCTCTTTACACTTCTTGACTGACAGCTGCAGCAGCATTACAACCACCGCACAGCAGAGGATTAGCGGTAGCATGGCCTAGCGCTACACAAAAAGGATTAGCCTTAGCATGTGCTAATGCTGCAGGCTAACAGATCAGCAGCAGCTATGCAGCAGAATGGCTACAGGAGAAGCGATTAGCTATCGTCTGACTCCGTGATCAGGTGATCAGGAGCCTTAAGGACCAAACAGAAAGGGATTTAATGTCGAGACGTTTAAAAAAAGCAGAAACTGGAACATTTAACAGGCTTTAGGGTGCAACTGCTCACTCCATCAAAGAATACAAGAACTATTAGTAACCAGGAATTATCTCTATTTTTGTGCTTCAGGAGCTTTATCCTACAGGAGGAGGTCTGCAGCCTTCCACAACACATGCTGAGTGAAAGATGCTGACGTTCATGGGCAGACTGATGTCAAAATGAACCCTAATTATCATAATTATCATGGTGTTCAGGACATGTTAGAGCGGTAAGCGCAATTGAAGACAATACAAACAGTATTTAAAAGTCGGATGCAGTGGTGAAATGTGGACTTTGTGGCAGTTATGTTTATTTTTCAGGAGTGTATATATATATATATATACACACACAAATATGTGTGATTAAATGAATAATAAATCAGTTCATAGCCATATAAAACTACTACAATTACAGTTAGAGTGGATTCTGATTGCTTTCAATCCACCTATAAAAAAATAAATAAAAGTTTAATAGCCATAAAAACTTCTTCATTTATGTTTTATGGGATAAAATGGTTTATAAATCAGCCTATAAATGATTTTGGGATGAGAGAGAGATGGAAATATTGTTTATAACATGATAATGATAAAAAAGAATCAATATTAAAAAAAAAAAAAAAAAAAACTGCCTCAATGAACGCTGCAGTGTGGAGGCATAATGAACATACTAGTAAAAATTGTATCTTGAATTGTACCATGAAAGAATTGTTCCAGTCTGTGTATTCCAACACAGAGACGGAGCAGATTTGAAACAGATGCAGGCAGAAAACACAAACAAATGCTGGAAAGACTTTAGTTTTCTCCTCTACAACTTATCCCACAGATTACTCACCAATATCTAACCAGCCAATCACATGGCAGCAACACATTTAGTCATGTTTATTTGTAGGTCGGCTTCTCGCGGGAGGGCAGCTTCGTCTTTTTGAGGACAAGAACTGTATGGAACATGTTTTCTGAAAAGTTCCAGAGACCATATGCATAGCAAATAAAAAGGTGTAAAATGAATGAGATAATCTTCGGAAAACATGGTTCAGCTATCAAAAACTTTATGAAACATTTTCCCTTTTGTACAAATGTTTAATATTTTGTGAATTTATTTTCTTCTTTTTAAATTTGTAAATATTTGTTTACGAGAATAAATTTCTTTTTTCAGTGTAAATGTAATTTTGTTTTGGCCTTTGTGTTATTTTAAATGTAAATGTCTTTTGCACTTCTCAGCCACTGTACTTTATACATCTATTGAATGACATAAGGGACAAATAAAATAATTTTGCAGTTGCATGTCATGTTTCACTAATATTATGCTACACAAAAATATGGAAACATGACATAATTTAACTGGAAGAAAGCCAGGGATAAAACTGGAAAGCTTCAGACAAAGTAAAAGCCACGCTTCCAAGCCAGCTTCAGTTACTGGAACTTGAGTTAAATTTGGGATTAGACAGGATTTCTCTTTTTGTTTTTTGTTTTTTTTGATCTGAATAAAGAAAAAAGTAAAATCATTTCTGACTCCGTTACACAAGCAGCTGTCAAGTGTCAGTTGTAATTACAGAGGCACCAGCCCTCCTGCAATAAGCATGCTTTGAGGAATGAACAGTGAGTTTGTCAAGCTGTGACACTGCTAGCATGACGGCCGAGTACAAAGGAAATACAGCTGCTGCCACTGAGCTGGAATCTCACGTGGAGGAGGGAGTGAAGGGAAATTACAGTGTGTGCATGCTGCGGGAAAAAGGGAGATTCTAAGGAGTTTTCATTTTCAGCCGCTCTGAAAGTCAAAACCTCGGTGCAAATATCAAGCTGCTGTGACGAGAAGTGAGAGCTGCAGTTATCTCTAATCATCGTCCCTGCAATCACAGTATAATTTACAAATCATGGCTCATATTTCATGGATGTCTTAACCAGGGAAAAGAAAAAAAGGGCTAGAGAAGAAAGGAGACGTTATGTAAGCATCCCCCACACTTCCAGCCTCCCCATGCCTTCGCTCATCTTTGCCTCCTTACATCAACACTCCCTCTTAATGTGATACTCAGCTGCAATCTGAGAGCAGAAAATTCTAGAGGGTCATTTACTCCGGTAATGCATCATCGCTGTCTTATTTAAACTGCTGATTCTTCAAAATGTAGACCTGAGCAGACTTTACTCCTGAGCCGTTTCTTCATGGTCGTCAGTGGAATCATTTCATTTTATATCTGTAGAAATATGGAAAGAAAAAAGTTCTTTTGGGATGTTGAAATTTAAATGATTTAAATGTAATTGGAATCATTATGTAGAAGAGAGGTGTAGAGAAAGATGCAGCTGATCTTTCTGCTCCTCTCCATCAACAGGAGTCCAGTAGGCTGGTTCTGGCCTCTGAGCAGCATGTCTAGAGGTTTCCAGGTACAGCAAATTTAGGAGGAGATGCAAAACATCCTGGGAAGAGAGGTGTCTGGGGGTCCCTCCTAGATCTATTTCTACCACCACCCAACTTTTTATGAATATAAAAAAGTGTTATTGATGGATGAACACAATAAAATTGGTTCAGGCATTTGATTATGACATCTGACTGGCCTCTGTGGAGGTTTTCAGATAGAAGATGCTGGAGGGATTACATATCCCCTTTGGACAGGGAACACCTCTGGATTGCACTAGGAGGAGCTGGGGGGTATCCCTGGGAGGAGGGATGTCTGGTAGTCCCTCTTAGACCTGCTCCCACCACGATCAGACCTTTGATAAGTGCAATAAAATGCATTATATTACGCATATGGGCAACTGATGGATGAACAGGTAGAACACCTGCTGTTAGAAGCAGCAATCCAGATAATCCCATCTTTTTATTTCATCTGCATGAGCAGACAACTGATATAATCTATCACATTACATGAAACATGTACATCCCTCGTTCTTGTGTTAGCTATCTTCTACCATCTCTTATATTAACGGGTAAAATACACTAAAAACAATGAGCTTTCATCCAATTTATTTCTCATCTCTTAGTTACCTTGTTAGGCTTCCTTTTCCATGAAAATATTGGTTTTAATATTTTTGACGTGGGCCCCTAATCCTTTTTATGTCAGCATACCTCTCAATTTCAATATAAAAAGATATAAATTAACCTCAATAGAATCATATAAATAAATAAAAAGTTGTTGCGTTATCTATCACAAAGGAGTGTTAGAACACATTTCTTAAACAAGTTAGTTTTATTTTGTCATTTAATATTAATTACAGTAACATTTATGGTGCTACGTGTCAATGGGTCCCATGGACCAGTGGCCTCATTGCAGGATCAGTACACTCCAGCTGGAAGAACACCAATGTAAACATCCAGGTATTTCTCTTAAATGTCTTTCCACATGCTGCCATGGACTTTTTTTTCATTCCAGGTTTGTCATAGCAATGATGACTGTTTTTAGTGACAAAGGTATAAATAGCTCAAAACACGTCTTGATGTCACAGCAAATCTTGTGATTCCAGGGGTCATTTTGATGACATTTGCAGCAGCTGCCCTGCCATGTCAGAATCAGAATCAGAATCAGAAAGCCTTTATTTGTCATTGTGAACCAGAGCATACAACGAGATTAAGGGCGGCTACTCTTTATGGTATTTGCATCAGAATAAAAGAATATCAAAAATATTAAGAATAAGGGCAAAAGGAGGAAATAAATATAAATAAAATGCTTAAAGTAGAATAAAAATATGGTAAGTACTAAAAACAGATATATACATATATTTACAATTTGAATGTATTGCACTTAGAAGTATTGTATTGCACAACGAGGTTCAAGTTTCACAGTGTTATAATACTTGTTGCAGTATATTGCACATGTGTGTGATGATTCGTCTTCTTATTGTTGAGTGTGTTCTCCTTATTGTTTGGTTTGTTCGTGGGAGTTCAGGGCACTGATGGCGCTGGGGAAAAAGCTGTCCCTGAGTCTGTTTGTGCGGGCTTTGTGGGCTCTGTAGCGCCTACCAGAGGGCAGCAGGTTGAACAAGTGGTTGTTAGGGTGGAATGGGTCCTTGACCTACCTACCTACATCATGAGGTTCTGAGCTCCAAAAGATCTTACCAATTTTGGACTTGAATCTTTCAGCACCAGGGACCTCCTCGTCAGACTCAGTCTGCTTCTTCTGGATGATATGCTGTCTTCCTTCTCAGAAAATGGCTCATCTGTATCACTATGCTGCTCTGTGTCCTCTGCCTCATTTTCACCAAAAATATTATCCAGAACTGAGCTCACTGGAAAACTTCTACTTATTTTTGCATGCTGCAAATTGTAGATTTGCACTCTGCAACTGAAATGGCCACTCAAATTGATAAATTGATCTCCCGTCTGGACATGCCCATCTTTGTTTATGTTGTTTATTTTGTTTTTGTGCATGTATACTGGAAGAACCCTAAAGCTCACATGGTTGGGAGAGCAGCTGGCTGTCAGTATGTTGGCTGACAGTACACTTATGATTTCTGTTTGGGCTCCAATTATTGCTTTATAATCTTATTTTTATAACTGGGTCAAAACTGACCCTAACAACACAAAGGGTATAATTTCAACCAGAGCAGTTCATAATTTCATGATTTTTTTTTTTTTTAAAGGGGTGCCTGACAAAGTCTTGATGCCATGAAAAAAGTTACGGGTCGGTACCGACCTTAACACCAGAGGAAGGATATGAGTAAATAAAGTTGATCATTTGATGTTATTGTTGGCAAAAAGTCTTCTAATAATGATACAGCTCTCTAACTCACACCAGTGACTGTGAGCTCAGCCGTCTCAGCTTGTAAGTAACAAACCCAGAGGACACTCATGCATAAAGCTGAGATGCCCACACGGGACTCCGACATAAAGCAGCGATGCAGAGTTGTCCCGGCGCGTGTTACAGACGGATTACTGTAATGAGCTGTGCATTCACTCACATTACATGAGTGTGTGGGAGACTCTGGACAACAACAAACCTCACATCACTTACACTCCAGTGTTGAGAGATCTTTGATGGTTGCAGCCGTGTTCATCACTGTGTGTGTTCATATCTGAGTGTTTCCATATGTGCAGATTTACAGAGCTAATCAACTCACTTCTTTCTGTAAGTCATTTTGTGGCTGCCAAATTGATTCCTGATCAGGTTTTAGTGTTTTTATGCAACAGTGCAGCTTGTGCATTTCTCACTTTATTTTATCTTTATCATTCTATTACTACTGGAATTAATCCAATCCTACAAAAAAAGTGCCCGTTTCAAGGCTGTTTCTGTTGGAAAAAGCGGACATACTTCAATTAGCTCAATAAGAAATAAAAAGTACATCAAACAAACTTTCTGTAGATTTAATCCTACAGAAAGTTTATTTTTCAGGCTGCTACCAGATTAAATTGCTAATAAAACTAAAGATCAAATAAGGGAAAAAAGAAACGATTAGTTTCTGACAACTCAGAGACTGATAATCACTTATGATCAATTATACATCAGATCTCACAAAGTTTTTGTAAACATCTGAAGTAAGAAGCGACGGTACAAGTCGGTTCTTATTCAGGACACGTTTAAATTTCAGGCATCTGAAGAGGCTCTGAGGCCTTTTGAACCCCTCGGGATTCTTCCTGATCAGATCCGGTTTCCAGGATGTTCTACTGACTGATTGTCAAAAAGCATCTTTTCTCTGTCAGCATCTGCAGCGGACAAAGCATGCTGGGAAACACGATTAGCTCATAACTGCCTGATTTACTGCAGACACACTGCTGCACTCAGTGTGCACATGTAAGGCTTCTTGAGGAAACAAAAGGTGCACACACACAGAGCTGCTGATGAAATCAAGACAATTTGTCTAAACTTTATATGCAAGACATTGATCAAGGACATTCAAGCATTTCTAGTTATTGTCCTCCAAGAATCCCGCTTGCATCAAATGTTTTATAGCTCCATACTAAATCTGATCTTTTTATGACAGTTTGAACAGCACAAATCAGTTTTTTTTTAATCCAACCAAGACCACTTTTGTTTAAGGTGCCACATCGAACATATTTTTTATCTTTATCAAAGCAACCTCAGTCTAAACACTCATGTCACGTTTCATCCAAATTTTACATAATTGAAGTGATAAATTCTGCACCGGAGAAGGCAGGACGCAGCCAGATCAAATGTACACAATCAACAAAACAGTATTAAATTATTATTAAATTATCATGTGAACAAAAGCTCAAAAGAAATCTAATGTCAACAAAGAAATAGGAATTTAGCATTAAATACCTACAGTGTGGCCGTGGTCCTATTTGATATACAGTTTTATTATGCTCTTGGATCTCTAAAGGCCACCATAGTTTCTCCTCCACGTCGTTTACTCAGTTGCAATCAACAAGTTTGTCAGGGCTTGTTACCACAAGATCAGTTGTATGTCCCATCCATGATCCATTTTAGGTTCTGTCCAGTATATGTCAAAGTCTGAATTAGTGAAATTTTATTCAAAGCAAAAGAAAGGGATAAAATCATCCATGATTCTGAGCGATCATACAGTCTGAACTGGTCACAAGTCAACAGGAAGTTATAGATTTTTAGAGCAAATGAATACTTAAAGGTCCCATATTATACACTTTATTCCCAATCTGAGACCATTCATTAATATCTAAATTAAATATTTCCGCCATGGTATGGACAAATCGACCCTCAGTTTGAGTGCAGTGGCTTCTCTTCACCTCCCTCTTTTTAGCAGCTTCGGAAATGTGCCGTTTATGGTGGGCGGAACCCTGGTGGAGCAGCTCAGCTGTTGGCTCCGCCCATCGCATCGCCCGTCATGAGGTGATTGACAGGTTAGGCCTTAGCGGTTACTAGACGCTGATTACAGCGTAGTGAAGGATAAACAAACGCCGGAACACCGGAACCCATTCCTGAAGCCCCCATTCCCGACCCAAACCGAAACGCACGGAGAACACAGCTAGCTACGCTCACCAATCTGATGCACAATGGCACCGGATACAAACAGTAGAAACAGTGACTTGGCTACATTTACAACAGTGCTAATATATTTTCAAGCTATCAGACTAATAAGGCCGAAACGATAAAATAACTGCCAGCTCTTACCTCTCCAGCTGTGTCACGGACAGTTGGTATTGAACCTGGCTTCAGCTTCAAACGGTTGGCGAAGCCTGCTTTCCATGCACCCATGTTGTGGAAACAGTCCTCTTTGAAATGCTGGCCACAGACATGCAAAACCTTTGGAAGTTTTCCGGGTACATTTCCTCCAAAAATAAAATTAATCCACTCAGTCCTCGTGGGTTCAGTGGATGGAAGTAAAAAAAACGTTTTCGTGTTCATTTATGCAGCCACAAACAGAACAGTGCTTCTGTCGCTTCGCCATGTCCGCTAACGAGGGTTGCCGAAGAGGGAAAAACACTGGGCGCTAGGTGATTTTTAGAGGGCGGGCTTTGAGAGCCGGTAGGCGGGTCCATCGCTCTGTGGGGAGTGGTTATTGTCCCTTATGACGTCTTAACGTACACGCTTTCAAACTCGCTCACTTCAGCGTTTACTTCCCTAGAGGTGGAGCAGGGGGGAGAGAGAGCGCCTGAAAGAGTTTCACACTTACGGGTCTCCTACACATGCGGGGGGACCAGTATGACTGTTCCAAAACCATTAAAAAGTGAATTTTGCATAATATGGGACCTTTAAACGTCCAAAGGCAGCCAATGAATTATTATATGGCATCATCTACAGGTTGTTTGGTGTCTTCTGACTCGAGTCCCATCACCTCTGCCTCATCCTTGTCCTTGTTTCATTGGAGGAGCTATCTATCCTCCATCATTCTGCCTGCAGTCAGCTGTCAGCTCTGACTGATGGCCGAGCGTTTGATACTGTCAGGGTTTGATTGCCAGTGTCTTGTTATCTGTCACCCTGACGAAGGGAAACTAAATCTCAGTTTCAGCTGCAAAATGGTTTCCCTAAGCAACGCCCTTGGCCAAGGAAACAACACATACAGTGGCGGCTGAGCTGACACTTTGTGTGAGAACCTTTTATTTGTCAGCATCTGTTGGTGTTTATGCGAGAAGATCAGGTCAGAGGGAGTGTGTTGGTACATGTTACTGAGGTTGTGTGTGTGTGTACTCTCATGACATCTATCATCATCAATGACAAGGTGTGTTTTCTTGGTTAAATGTGGATGGAAAGAATGGTGACAGGGAGCCCAAGTATGGTTTGAGGCGTGATGCAGAACAGCATCATGCTCATCATCCATCACGGTTAAAGTGTTTGTGTGTCAAACCAAGGCACTCCTAACCAATCTCGTGATCCCATCATGTTAATGATGTTTCACATATTCAGAGGCTTAGGACACAGCAAAGTGGTCCCGAGAGATTTTTGCAATCAAAGAGCTCAGAGGCATGACATCTTATTCTGACGAGAGTGGGCTAACCTAATGAAGAAAGTGGTAACAACATTTCTGGCTATGAATAAATTATTCATATGCAAAATACGGCAACATGAATGTCAACAGAATCAGATTTTTATATTTCTTTAGCCACTGACAGTAAAACAGGATGGACAAATGCAGAACATTTACATTATTCATTTAAGGCTCTAGGGTAAGAATGTAGTGTTACACACTCTTCATGAGTGTTACACCTCTGAAGAAGATGCTGTTAGCATGCTTGGTGTAAGCATTCACAGCCTTCCAACAAGACAGAGGTGGAACGAGATTATGTCTAGTAGTGATGGGCGAATGATGCCGAGGCATCAGAGCATGCATCACTTCCTGAAGCAGAGTGATTTGAAACATTGCCAAAGCAAAATACCACAGTAACGTGAGCAATGAGGCCCAAAGCTTTGAACAGCATCACTGCTTCACTTCGTGTTTCATTAATAAAATGTGTTTCAGTGCATTTCAGTGGTTTGAAAGCAGTGAGCTGTATCTAAAGGTTTTCATTAGAAATATTAAACCAAAACGTTAAAAAATAAATAAATAAATAATCTAGGATGTTTTCCATTTAATAATCATTTCTCTCGAGTCTTCTTTGTATTGACTTTTAGTCCATTCTTTAAATAAAACTTTCCAAATTAACCTGAACCAACATTTTACCCTTCATATTCTGTCATTTGCACTTATTCTTTTATATAATCTGTTATGTTTCTGAGAGTCTGGGTGAATGTTAGGTTACTTTTTAAACAAGTGTATTGCACTATTTAACAGAAATCATGGTTGTTCTTCAGCTGTAGTGTCTCAGTGTCTTCTAAAAAGCTTCATTGTGAAGCTTCACCTGCCTGTTTTTGTTTTCACATTGGTGTAAAAACCCCAACACGGCTTTCACCACAATCTGTCCAATGTGAGCAGCAGGAGGGCAGCTTGATATCCGACATGTTGCAGTACATCATGTCCTACGTCACTTCCTCTCTTTAGTCTGCTAGATGGTCTGTTTACATTCACAATGTCAGCGCACCAGACCAGGGTTCACTTGCAAGCAGACCAAAACCCTGGTTTTCAACTGGAACACAGTTTGCTGCTTTGGTCCAAACCAGAGTTTGAATGCCAGTTTTTACTGCTCCAAACAGCCATTAGCTTAGATGCTAAAGAGAAAGGGCAAGAGGACAAGACCCTAAGGTACTCCGTCACTGATGGTTTGGATATCTGGCGTGCTTCCTAGTGGCACTTGCTAAATTCTCTTAGTCAGGATGTCGGTGACCTAATAGCAGATAGAATCTTGCACAGATATCAGAGTTTCACCTGCTGCTGTTCTGGTATCTTGGAGTTAAAATCAGAAAAGTCCATGAATAGCATTCAGGGACAGGTCCTCAGGCTGTCGAGATGCTGTAACAGAAAGATGATAGACCATCAACAGACTTTCCCGCTAAAAACAAACTGCAGGGAATCAAGCAAAGTGTTTATGATGGTTTTCAAAGGACAGAGAAACTGGTTTGTAGATGTTCAGACCTGTAAAGCTCATCTTTCCAGTGACTGACATGTTGGCGGAGGACAGTTCTGGTGACTGGTGAAAATGTCTGTAGAAACTGGTGCTAAATGGTAACAACTATGCCTTAAAGTGGATGGTGAATTAAGATTTGAGTGGTAAGATTTCTTCAATTTGAGCCTAGATTTTCATCAACAATTTAGTCTTGTCAGCCTGTTGGAGTGTTGTCTTATCCCTCTCTTCAGACTATACTTTCCGTCAGAATAGAGGATTTTCTTCTGTTTCAAGATGCCATCTCTTTCAGAGGGAAAACCATCTGTCTCAGCTTATCTACCAAAAAAACATTTTTGCTGTTGTGTCTCATCTTTGTTTTTTGCTGGGATCTCACAGAAACCAATAAATGGCATCACAGCACTGTTCTGCTCCAGACTGTAGCTTCTATGAAAGCAGTCCAGTTTATGGATTCAAAACCACCCTGAAGCTTTTCAGTGTCTCCAGCAGCCTCTGCGGTTATACCAGGCTTGTTGTTTTTTATTATGACTTCTAAGTCTGTGATCGTCATGTCCGAAAGCTGCAAACATGCTAACATTTTTAACTACGGGGTGAGAGTCCTCCTGAATCTTTATTTCCCTCACTGTATAAGCAACATAACATGTCAGGATGATGACATTTTACATCCCAAAGATCACAAGGTCAACTTTACTGTGCCATCACCATGTTCCTGGTGGTTGTTCAACATGATGACTCAGGAACAGATGGAGAACATGTAGCCATATAAATAATTTCCTTTTCACCCTTATGTTCTGCAGCTCATCACTTGGTTGAAATGTCTTGTCTGATTTCCAGTCCATAAAAAGAAAAGAAACCTTAGCCAACTTCTTTTTCCCTGCTTCCTCTCTCTTATAACTCAGAGTAGCCTCACAGCTGGAGATGGAGCAGGCCAGGCCATGCTCCAGTGTAAATAAGAACACATCAGTTCTCAGCAGGATCATGACATTTTCTGATTATGATCAATGACTGAAACTTCATGCTTTCCTTTTTCCCGTTTCTTCTTCTTTTCATTTTTAACCATTCCTGTATAATTTTCCTTGGTTTCTCAGGAAAATTACTTTTACACCTCTGGATTTATTGCCCCTTACCCATTGCCCTCCCCTTCTCTTCTCGTTGCAACAACCTCTGACAGTCTGACCCATCCTCCCAAGTCCCTTCTATATTTCTCCGTAAAGGTCCCTCACCTTCCCATCTCTCCTCCTCCCTCTTGTGGGCTATAACAGATAAGTAGGGAGCTATCTTAAGCACTGCTCATCTCATGTTCCCAGAAAGTAATCTGGCTGTGGGTCTCTCAGTCACAACCAGCTGTCACCCGGCAACTGCCTCCATCACTGTGTGAGCAGATAGATGCCATCTCCTCCTGGCTGCACCCCCCTGCTTCGCCAAACCAAAAGATTACATAGACATACAGATGATGTTTTCTATTAGTCAACAAAAAGCCTTTATCATTCATGGTCTGGGGGAAGACTGATGAAAAAATGGACAGAAATATCCCAAAGTGACTTAGAATGCAATACCACTAAAAAGCACTAACCAGTGGAACCACCAAGAAAGCAGCGCTTATGAGAGTCAATTTTTCATATTTTTCTTCTGTCCATAAAACATTTAATTCTTCTCCTCTAGTTAAACCAGTGTCTCTATTAGCTTGTGGAATAAAACAAAGAAATAATTCAATCAGCCTCTAATCAACTTGTTGGTTTTTTTTTTTTTGTTAAACGGTGGTTACCACAAAAATTCAGCGAAAGATCAAGAAATCCGACAACATGTGATCCCAAACTAACCAATCACAAGGGAGTACCTCTGTGAAACTGTCTGCGTAGCAGGGGTGCACGTCAGGTCTGGAAGAGGTGCGCGTCGAGCCTCTGTAGACCTACGCCGTGCATGCGGGGATGACGCAGACACCGCAAAAGTCTTAACAAAGATACCTTAACAAAAAAAATCTGGACCTGAAAAACAACTGACTGGAGACGGCGTGAATATGGTCTTTATATCCTTCCTTGCTCCCCAGTCACAAGTGAAAATTTTTGGTCATAAATTATGAAAACGTTCAATACTTCAGATTGTCGGAGCCGATTGTCGGGACAAATTTGTTCTTAACACACCTCAGACCACTGGATGATCTTATAGGATAATTTTATAAGACTTCAGATAATCGAGCGTTTGCTGTCCTTGGTTGGGAAGGGGAAAATCAGGACAAAACAGTCCAATAATCTTTGTGTGTATATCCCACTTTAGTTGAAAGCCAATAAAAAGTAAATGATGAAAAAGAACTTTTAACAGTGAACACTTCTCTTTCTATTTAATAGTTGCTTTCTGTCCTCCTCGAACGGATACAGTAAGTTTATAAAGCTTTTGATCAAAACACATGGTAAAATAATAGAAACTATAATATCATTATGTGTGAATCCATATCAAGTGTGAAAAGGCTCAAATCTTTACAGAAGTGTGTGTCAGTGCTGTCCTCCTGCCTCCACCCTTCATGTCCCGTCCTGTTAGAGTGCACTTGTTAATCCGCCTTTGCATATAACGTGATTGTCTTTAAATGTGCCACTTATTAAATCACTATTTACCTTTGTTTACTGTATATATACGTATAGATAGATAAATGCATCATATTGAAATGAACCAGAATTCCATCTTGATATTTCTCATGTCTTTGTCTTTCAGTCTTATAAAAGTAATCTCTATGTGGGACACTTCATGAAATTTATTTTGAAACTAAACTTCATGTTGGCAGCTGTCACAGAACACTACCATCTGAAGCAAAGTGAAGCAGGCAAATTCAATAAATCTGACTATGTTGTGCAAGAAACTTGATGTGATTTAGTCTGTGGAAATTAGAGGAGACGCTTCACAAAATCTTGTTACCCTGCAGCTGCCTGGACAACTGGTTTTAAAGAAAGGGATTACAATAATGACCATAAATACACAGTTTGATGGAATAAATCGTTAATGACGTGAAAAGTCAAGACTTGAAAGTTACCCAACAGTAACTGGAGAGCAGTCAGTCATGTTTCATGACACTACCAACATTATACATCATCATCATCATTAAAACAGGTAAAGTGTATTTTAATGACTAGAACATGTTGTCTTTACACTAAAATGGCGGTGGAAGCTGATTATTGCTGATAGGAGGTCAATACGGAGACTAGAACAGGTTTTCCTGTGTGAGAACTGGTTTCGTCTCACCAGCAGAGATCATCAAGGAGACGAGATGAATTTTTGACATTTTATTCTTCATAAATAACTGTAGGATTCATTAAAATACATCAGAAAGAAACAATAAAAAAGAAAAAGAAAACTAAAGATAAATGTAAAGATAAAGACGTTTTAGTTTTGATGATTGGATAATGTGCATAACATCACTCATTTCTAATTTATTAACTCTTAGTGGAATCTTCACACACTGTGTGCCATGTAAATTATTGATCAACCAAATCTAAATAAAAAATGTATTTAAAAAACAGAAAACAACAAAAAAACATGGGTTATCTAAACTATTGTTAAGCTCCTGATCTAACAATAAAGTTTCACTCTAATAATGGTTGTCTTAGTCCTTGGTGATAACATTTTATATCAGACATGTCAGCTAAACATATTCTATCTCAGCTAATGTGATAGTTCACAGAGCATTACAACTTTTTATAGTTAATAAAATGAAAAGCAAAGATGCAGCTCTACAAAAATCATACTAAACTTACTGAAAATCTGAGGGAAAACCTGCTTAAACGTGCTGTAAATGTTACACCCTTCAGTGGAACAGGAGGCTCATACTGAACAACATCTTCCTGTTCGATCATCCTCTGCATACACCAACCCTGCAACCTCTGCAGGAACCACGATATTTTATGGGTTCTCTTTCTTCATTTTGACCAACCAGAGGCCAGAAAGACTTCTGTCTCCTGTTAGCTCCAAAACATAGACCCTGGTAAGGAAGCTAACGTATGGGATGGGGCTGCCAGGGGTTGTGCAGGTCTGAGTCATTTCTCTGTTTCTAGTCCTCTGAATGTTCCTGACAATTAATTTCCAATTTGTATGACTCCAGTGAAAAAACTCAACTACATCCCAACCTTTCATCTTAATGACAAGCCAAATACAAAGGAGCAGCAACCATCAGCCTCTTTCCTCCATACTTTGTCTTTGGTTCTCCTCCTTCTGCCATTAAATCTGCCATCTACGTCTAGCATGTTGTAAAAAGCTCCAAATGAAAGTCCTCTGTTCCTCCACCCTGTAACACACAGCAGCATCCCTCCTGATGCTAGTGTGTGTGTAAAGATGTGTGGTGGGTTGAGGGCTTCCGTGCAAGTCTAAACTGTTTGTGCTTGTTTTTTCTTCCACCTTGTGATGTGGTTTCATTACACAGCATCTAACGCAATGTCGCTAACAGGGTTTGTTTTCTTCTGTTTTTTTATTTCTTCAGCATGACTCAAGATGGTGATGGATGGATTGAGGGAAGGTAAGACAAGAGGGAGTTTAGGAAATATGGAGGTAAGACTTTTTTTAGCTGAGGGGGTAAAACAGCTTACTTTGCTCTCATGTACATCAGATGCAGTCAGTGTAATGAACAGAGAAGCGTGTGTTTGGTGTCTGTGTTTCAGTGCAGCAGGAAATCCAAAAGGAACTGGAGGCAGTCGGCAAACAAAACATGGATTTAAATATTAGCAAACAGGAATTTGTTCTGATGTTTAACAATGAGAAAAAAGTAGGTTGGAAAATAAAACAAAAATAAATTGATTAATGAGCAACGCTGTGACATTTTTAAAAATGCCTGCAACTGAAAATAAGCTATAGGGAACGACCGTGGAAACAGAAAAATGTGCATTGACTTGAGCTGGACCCATTGGTGGAAACAGGCCCTCAATGTCTCCTGAGTGTGTTGACACCAAGCTGGAATGTTAGGATGCATGATCAGGATCTGTTGGTTTTCCTTAACTAGACTATTATTTATTATAAATTGGCTGGAATTGATTTGTTGTGCCCTGAGATGATGACACTGTGGTGAAGTGGAGCTAAACAAATCAAACTGAAATTGATTGAATAGAGTTGGAATAACTTAGAATGATTGTCGATATATCTCACACGTTATTGCCGTAATTCTTTTAAGTGGTTAAGCAGCAAGTTGCTGTAGCTAAGGAGGATCTGCAATAATAAATAATAAAACAGATGACTTTATAGAGATTCATCATTTAATTTTTTGGGCTGTTTGGGACTTTTGTGGTAATCTACGTCAGGGGAAAGAAAGAAAGCTGATTTGGGTCTAGACTGCCGCGAGAACAGCTCAAAGCTGCAGCATTTGGGTCAGCTCTCCATGGCACTGCCACCTTTCTGAAAATAACAAAGATTTGTTGATTTAAACCCGTCAAACAATCGACCAGCATTGTTTTCCTCTTGAGGCTGAGGGCAGCTTCCAGACAAAAGAAGCAGATGATGGGATGTGCTGAGGGGAGTGGATTGAGGTCAGGGTACGAAACAGGGCAGCACTGGATCCTAAACCGCCGACAAACTCCAAGTAGCTTTGAATTGGGTTGCTTTAATAAATCAATAGCATGCTGTAAAGTTGTTTTCCTTTGCATTTGACCACATTTGACCAGAAATAATTTGTTAACACAAAAACCAAAAGAACCAAACACCTTAGGGATAGGATCAGGTATTTATGTTGCACACGATTTAATTATAAAATCCTAAAAATAGAAATCTCTGACTCAGAAGCTAAGGAATTTGCTCCTCTCTGGCCATTTCTTCTCCTCGTCTTTTTGACTTCCTTTAGTCTCAGCATTCTCTCACCCGCCCTCAGTACGTTATCCTGTTGTCAGCATGTCTCTCTTATCACATTCTGTACTCAAGAAGCTAATTAGCTCCACAATTGTTAGCCGACACAGCACTGGGATTGACTGGCGGCTTTCCAGACTGCCATCTTACACACACACACACACACACACACACACACACACACACACACACACACACACACACACACACACACACACACACACACACACATCCCCTGTTTTCTATCAAAAGAACAGCTAGCACAGGACCTATAGCCCCTCAAAGGACTCTCCTCACTGTGTGTGCATGTGTGTGTTGGAGCACTTCGGTATAATGACTTGCTGGGTGCACAGAGCTGCAGACTTGGAGGGTTTAAAGCAGAGGAAGGATGCGGCTCTTTGATTTTATATTTACAGGGTGGTTTTTGCATATGTTGCGCTATGAGCTGAACATTAGGAAATGATGGAAACATAATATGACACCGACGGCCAGTCAGACAGAAAGGGACTTTTGTCTTTATCTGTTTTTAATGAAACCAGATGAAACACACTGATGGCAGCAGGATGAATCAGCTCCCAGACAAGTTCATTCAAAGATACTTGTTTTACAGAAGAAAACTTTGAGAGTCTGCAGAGGAATTGGAGAAGTTTCTACCTTTTGTTCAGCTTATTCTGTTAGAAAGTGAACTAATGATCCTCACGGTCTTCTGCATCCCAAAGAAAACTAACCTTGTGAGCTGGAAAACCAAAAATAATCTGAGTTCAGCAGTTTAGGAACCTCTTACCAGACCACATCAGTAATGAGACAATGTCTGCCTCCTCAAAGAACAATTTAGCTGAATTTCACTCCCTCTGGTCGCTGGTGATTAGCTCCACCTTAGTGTAGGTGGTGGCTTGTGACCTTGTTGCTTTGGGGGTTGGATATTAGTGAGATGGTGGCTTAAGCTGCGGGTCTTGGTGGTTTCCCGTGGTGGGGATCTGGGCTGCTCCGTTGTGGGGATGTCTCTGTGTCTGCGTCTTGAAACATGTTTGTTATTTGTTATTGTTTTTTTTTTTTTTTTTTATTGTTTTTTTTTGTTGTTGTTTTGGTTATTTATTTTAGGTACTCCTGATGATTGTCAGCTTTGTTTTCTTGTAAAAGCTGTACGAAATTCTCTGTTGTGTTTCTGTACAGGTGTAGCAGTTGGTTGTTTGGTGTTAGGTTGGATTGAAGGGTCATTTCTACTGAGTTTTTGTCTCATCTTTCTTATTCCACCTTTTTTTTTTTACTTTGGTTCACTTTTCTCCTTTTTTCTGCCCCCTCTAGTTAGGTCCAGCAAGATTATGTATATTTCAGAATTCAAAATAAATAAATATTATCCACACATATATCTATATCTATAGATATAGATATAGATATATGCTGGATTTATACTTGAGCGGTGTCTGCATAAAGTAAAGTCGAAGCAGCTGATGTCAGTGAAATGTGTTCTCACACTCGAGTGTTGTTGCAGTTTCTCTTCTGTGGTAACCACACAAATTCAGCAGGAAGCTCCAGAAATCCAAAAACAAATAATCCCGAACCGACCAATCACAAGTTTGTACTTCTGTATTACCGCGCTGCAAGCAGGCGTGCACGTCAGGTCTGGAAGAGATGCGCATCAAACCTCTGGGGAGCTTATGGAGGCGACAGCATAACTGACCTTACACAGACGCTGCACCAGTATAAATCCAGCCTTATCCATAAAGCTCCCCTTGGCAAAGCAAATTTGTTCGACACAACACAGCAGCCAGACCATCATTCTGCTGCTACCATGCTGGACAGGACAAGCTAAAAGAAAAAAAATAAATAAATAAATAATGTGCACTAATGAACAAAGTAAGGCTGATATCAGAAGGGTTCGCTTGTTATTCTGTTTCCAGCATCCTGTTGTCAGGGTTTTTTTTTTCCCCGGTCATCAAACATGACTAAGTCAGTGTAAATAGAAGCAGTGTAGCTACATGACTTCATCTTCATGCTGCCACACAGTAGAAAAACTTTCAACATGGCTGCTGCTACCAAACGTGGGGTTTGTGGGGAAACAAGCACATACTTTTTATATTTTTTTTACAATCCAGAGTAGTAAAATCACCCCCTCCCTACTCAATACAAACACTCCAGACCAAGGTGCAGACATGGCGGGAATGCTCTTACCAACAAGCAACTGTCAGACGTTTCTTTTTAGAAACTCTATGTAGTAAAATATGTAGCAACCTTTTGAGCAAACCTTGCAAAACTATCTGTCCCTTGAGTTTAGCTGCCACCTCTTTGCAACATATAAAATGCAAGAAAGGTACCTACTTCATAAACCACCATTTTCCTTGACATTGTCCACTGTCAACATCTGTCATGTCTGGAAAGGCATAAAGACAAAGGTTTACCTGTTCTGGCAACAATACTAAACTGCACAGCTACCTTTTCCAGGAAGCAGATGGAGCCCCATGCCCATTTTTTATTTTTATTTATTGAATTTATTATATGGAAGTAACCCCCTTTTTTAATGAATAATCAACCATTTAAATAATTAAACTGGCATTTAAATGGTGAACATTCTAAAAATTATTAAATGTCTGGTAGTTTTAAGCAGGTCTGAAGTAATCTACGTAGTAAAAATAAAAAAGCAGAAAAAAATCTTATCTTTTATATGATGCTTTCATTATTATTATTATTACTATTATTATTATTGTACATGTACATTTTTGCAAAGAGAATCAGAGGAAGCAAAATGTGCTAAAGTGAGAGATGTGAGAGAGACACTGGATTTAAATAAATAAATAAAAGAAGGGATTTTGCAAAAATTAAAGCCACCAACTTTAACAACCAAAATAATTAGCAAACAATGAGGGGAAAAAAGTCAAGAAACATGTATAAAAATGTCTTTGAGGAGGGCAAAGTGTTGAAAAAATGTGCTGCTGTCATCAAATTTAAGAGCAGGTAAGATTTCTAATTACTAATATAATGTCTAACTTTGAGAATAAAGTATTTATAAAGTGAAATGATGAAAATGCAAATCTCATTAAAATTATTTACATTTTATCCTGAATCATTTTTCCATTTATCCTGAATTATCCTGAAACTTCCTTGTTAGAGGCGCTGCAGAGGAAGACCCATATTTCACTTAATAGGCATGTAAAACAGTAACATTTACATCCTACATCTGGTCCTCATTTAACTGTAGATTAACTGGATTAGACAAACTGCTATTTGAGTTAGTTTAACTTTATTAATCATATATGCACTACCAAAGCTTTACTGGAACACATTATTACTGAGTCAAAATGAGAGATCACCAACCACCCAGGAAGCGTTCACCAGGCCGTTATATCACAGAGGAAAACACCTGTCTCATCACTATAAATCTCTCAATTTAATATCTTCGTAAGCCAAGCATTTTTCACTAAAGCAGGAGGGGAAACAATAAATCTGGCTAATTAAGAATCTGCTGAACACAAAGTTAAGAGTTTCTTTCTGCACCACGTTTTAACGCAGCGTTAAACAATGTTTAACAGCCCATTTCACCAAAATGTCACTGCTTTTCTAATCAAGAGAAGGTTGGTGAGGTGAGGTAGCTCTCAGCTACCCCACCGCAGGCGTACAGTGGCTGATGTTAGCAGCTCTGATATCGTGGTTGAGCATGCAGAGACGCTTCTGCAGGCATGACATCTGAAGGTTGTCCTCAAGGCAGGACTCGTCTCCCTGCTGCTGCACTTCGCTCAATATTGTTTAATTTGCAGGCCCAAGTTTGGTTCCAACTCTTGATTAAATGTCCCCAAACTCACTAGAGCAGCAGCTAAATCTGATGTGACTGTGTGTCTGTATGCAGGACTAAAGCCATCGAGCAGCCGGGAAGGATCTGTCTTTATCCCCTTTACCACCTCTCCTTAATATTCTATAAAGGAACCTGCAAGGAAAGGGTCTTATTAAAAATGTAAAAATCCTACAACTTTTTATTAAGCTGGGCAGCCCCACAGTTTCGAACAAAAGCCTAGTTCTCGGGAGGGTGGTTCAGCAGCCTCCAGCCTGCAGAAAGATTAATTGGATTGCAGTGATGTCGGCTTCTCGGCTGAAGCGTCATTGTGGATTAAAAGTCAAAGTCAGAAAGCACCTGCAGACGGGGTTTGAGTCCTGCTTGTAAGTTCAGTCACATCTGATCGCACCTGTCTTCTCTGGAAAGAGCTCCCAAAGTTTGACAGTGAACTTAAAGGCCATTATTTCCCAAGGAGAAAGAAAGTGAGCCTGTAGACCAGGGCTGCATAGCAGATGGAAATCTAACTAAAGCTCAACGGCAATCTTCCATCTCTAATGGCTCCAAATCTAAACCAATCCATAGTGATACTTGAAGCTGTTAATTAACTTCTGATTAGATCCCAGCTTATCGCATGATGTTTCATTAATGGGTTGTCAGCTGTTTAAATGAATGTGTCCATGTCAGAAGTTAAGTGAGAGCCCAGCTGTTAGAGGGTGAACAGTGTCTCCTGTTGACAAATTTTTCATTAAATACAGACATGTTGAAGGTTAATGTGTTGGTCTGTAAGTCAGAGAATTCCTGTGTTAAAGCAGCAGTGTGAAATAGAGAACAGCCAAATTGTAGCCATTAAAGATCAAAACTCTCCAACAAAAGGGATTTTTCTTTCGTTCAGTTTGCTTTGAACCCTCCATCTGTATGTTATCTGACTTGACTGCTGTGCCCTCTGCTCACACGGCAAAATGCTCACAAATGGTGCAGAACGTGGCGCCGTGTTTACTGTTTGACCAACCAATAAGTGCACACATCACTCCATTACTCACTGACCTCCCCTGGCTGCCCAGATCTAATTCAAGTAATGAATGCTGCATGCAGTGACTTCTAGGTCTGCAGCAGTCACTGTGTTCCTTTCAGGAACATCGTCTGGTGCAGTCATCCCTAAACACAAGCAGTCCCAACACAGACTGTTATTGTCAGCTTGACTTTCAAGAATCTCTTTAAGACTCATGTCTTCTAGCACCCCAAAACACTTAACTCGCTCAGTTTTGAGTCTCTTGTTCTTACATCCACGGCTTGCCTTTTAAGGTCCATTGTCTAGTACCTTGTTAAACCCCGTTTAATAACTACATTAATTCTTGGTGTGATAGATTGAACAAGGTATTGGAAACCTTCCTCAGAGGTTTTCTCCATATTGACATGACAGCATCACACAGTTGCTGCAGTTTTGTCGGCTGCATCCATGATGAGAATCTCCCGTTCCACCACATCCCAAAGCTGCTCTACTGGACTGAGATCAGGGGCCTCATGCATAAAACTGTGCATAACAAAGCAAACTACAGAGAAAAAAGGAAATAAAATGCACAAAAACTTTCAGATTTATAAAAGCATGTGCACTCATCAGACCAGCAATGTTTCTCCATCTTCTATTGTCCAGTGTTGGTGAGTGTGTGTGAATTGTAGCCTCAGTTTCTTGTTCTTCGCTGGCAGGAGGCACCTGGTGTGGTCTTCTGCTGCTGGAGCCCATCTGCTTCAAGGTTAGACATGTTGTGTGTTCAGAGATGCTATTCTGCAGACCTTGGTTGGAACCAGTGCTTATTGGACCTCCTGTTGCACTATATAAGTACAAGTCCATTTACCATTTTAGTCTTATTTTAGTCACACATTGGTGGAAAAAGAAAAAACAGCAGCTTAGTCAGCTGTTTCCGCAACAACACCTGTAAATGTTCCACACAGCTGTTTTACTACTGTAGATCCTCAGTCATCCAGGTCACAGTAATCAAAAGAGTTAAAGTCAACTGGACTTTTGTTTCTTTGTTCTTGAAGATATTTCACTTCTCACCGAAAAGGCTTTCTAACCAGCTGGTGAGGAGATTCAGCTTTTAAGCATTAAAGGAACATTAACACGTTTAAGGTCGGTTTGCAGAAACTCAAGGGGATGTTCTCCAAACATGAACTCTCGTCTGCTGCCTCTCCAGCTACTCCTACTGAACAAATTCAGGTTTAACACCAAAGTAAAAACAGAAACCCCAAACTGAATAAATTTATTGTTGCTCCCAGGGCACAAATTACACCGGAGCTTTTGGGGGAGCCTTTGCTGGGCATGCACTGTGACTTTGCACATCATGTGCACATGCACATATATTAGTGCGCATAGCGCGGTCAAAAATATGGTTACTATAAACAAAAAAAACCCTCTACTGCTAATGTGTGCAGCTTCTTTAATCAGAAACAGGGACAGAAAGTTCTTTTAACAGCCATAAAAGAAAGCATATGAAGTGTTTTTTGTATGGACGCTCACAACACCCTTCAAACAAAGAACACTGCTGTCCACGGTGATGAAGGAAGGATTTGGAGGATTTAATTAAATAAATAAAACACAAAGTTGACAAATCAGTGCTATTCTTTTCAAGACACATTCCTTTTTGAAAAATGAAATGTAACCTTAAAGTGAACTATTTTTAGGGCTCCCCCTCACGGTATCAGTTGAATGTCTTTAGGGGAGCTCCTGTGCCTTTCAAGGGAGCTGAGCTCCCCTTAGCTCCCCCGTAATTTGAACCCTGGTTAATCCGTTGTTTACTTGCGATGAAAAAGCCATTTTCAGTCCTGGTCAGTCAATGAGCCAGATTTTCTCCTTTCTTGTTGGTCAGCAGTCATTTGTGGGACTATTCTCTTCTAGTGGGCAGCTGTTGTAACCATGACATTGCCGAGACAGTTTGGTTTGGTTTGATTGAGTAAAATGCAGTGTGACGTAAGAGATTTAACAGATTGTAGGGATGAACGAAATGCTCAAGTGACAACCTTCTACTCCACCCATTTATTTGTCAACCATTCTAATGTCAAATTTCCAACCAAAATTCTTCTTGGACACCTCACGAGAAAATCGTTCTGCTCGGCTGATGTGTCAAAAAGAAGCAGCGAAACTTCCGAATCAGGAGAACAAAGTGACGCCATTTTGTTTTTGGCCCTCAAGATCAAGAACAAAGTTCACGTAACAAGTAACAAGTTTTATTGACACCATGTGACCTCATTGACTCTTGTGAATCATTTTTAATGCTGGTAAATTAAAACTCCCTACCTACTGGTTTTGATGACTTTCAGATGAAAAGGGAAACATCTTCAAGAGCCAAGAATCTGAAGTGCAGTTGTCCTTATTCAAGCTTTCACAATCAATGTGATTTTAACTGACCAAGGGTAAATTCACACTGGTGCTATTTAGCCCACATTAAGCAAACCCTGGTTCACGTTCATGGATGGTACGGCTTGTTTGGAGTGGTACTGCTGCTCATCCTGGACAGACTTTCGTAAAAATCTCATTGGGTTTGAACACCAAAGTAAAAAGAAGAAACAAAGATAACATAAACTTCATGTTGCTCCATTGTTTACTTGTGGTGAGAAACTTGGTTTAAGTCCTGCCCAATCAATGAGCTGCATGTTCTTCTTTCTTCATGGTCAATTGTTCTTTCAGTAACTATCACCCGCTAGCAAACAGTTATTATAACTGCATGATGGTTCAGTCTGGTTTAATGAAATGCAGTGTGAAAGCAAAGCAAACCAAAGGAAGGTGGCTTGGGGAATACACTGGGGATAATGGGAGACTCACAGCCAAACACACCTGAACATATAGAGTAAAGAAGATGTGACCAGACAGCAGTTTTCTAGTTGACCTCATGATCTGCAGCTACCCTTTAACAATATTCCACCCCAGGTGTATTTTGACCAACAGCTACTTGGAAATTTTCAAGGAGCTAAAAAAATGATTCTAGTCATGCATTTTTGCAGCTACCTTGTGGGCAAAAGCAATGGGTAGATGGGCAACTGAACCCTGCCGTAATCTCTAATGATATCCTTTAGTTGGCATAGACAGTTCAGACTGGATGAACTTAATGTCTGTTCATATTTAAAGCGTTTCTTTTATTTACACCTTGGAAGATAATCCTGCCTCCTGGAAAAGGTTCCTGCTTTGAAATTCATGAGTTTAAACTAGGCATTTCTTCCAAACTCAGACAATAAATTACAAACTTGGTCTTTTCAGACATTGTAAAGTAAGATTGAAGAAAAGAAACAATGTTTTGTGGGTCTGCATCCTTCAGCAGGATGCCGGGAGGTAAATAATAAAGAAGTTTGGTGCATCAGTTCAGTTGCATGGCATTTTTTTCCGTTCAGCTCCCTGGAGGCAGCCAAAATGGCTCTCCAACTTCTAGGATTATACATTAATGTCTGAGCCCTGCCAAAGAAAACACACAGTCTCACAGCAGGCAGTGGTGGCAGTCAGATCTGCTGCTACAGTAACTCTACCTGCCACCTGTGCAGCTAACAAGCCTGAGCAGAGCTTGTAATGTTCTATTCTCTCTGTACACTGAGGTGGTGGGAGTTGGAATTACAGTAAACAGTGTTTGGAAAAAGCAACTAAAGAATCAGATCATAAATGAAAAAGTTATAAACCAGACAGCTTTCTGACTTTAACTGTGCATCTCCTTCCCTCATGTGTGGTCAAATATTTGAAAAGTGCTTCGAAAACTTTCAGAGAAATGATGCTGACAGACGACGAGGAAGATGAAAAAGGGATAAAAATGCAAATCTACATTTAAACCGAGCAGTGCTGGAAATCTCTTAACACCCTAAAGTTCTAAAAGTGGCTCTGACAGCAGAGTGAAGCAGGGATACTTCTACAAATATATTAGAAGTGCTGCAAAGAGCTGTATCAGTCTAAACTTTCTCCTTCAGCTGAGAGTGATGCTCATGACAACCTATTCCACCATGTGTCTTCAAATAGACAATACCCTTCCACTTCTACCTTCCAAATATTGTCTTATGTAATTCCAAACCAACAATTCTAAATGGAAATCATTAGGTAAAGTTGCTTCGAAGACATATTAGTTTATCCTGAATACAATTAGTTAATTATATATATATATATATATATATATATATATATATTAATTTTCAAACATGTGATGTGTCTCATCATGGACATAATTGTTTACCAGCAACAGCCAAGTTTTTCCTGCATTGATCAATTTAACCCACAGCATGTTTCATTATCCCAAGAATTAGAAACCACAAAAAATTTAAATAAAAAATGGTTTATTTTATATTAATTCAATTACTAACCATTTCTAGCAACATTTACTGCAAGGGTGTTTTTCACATGTTAAACGTTCTTAATGCGCATTTAAGGGATCTAAATATGAAATATAGCCATTTTACATCCTATTTACATTTTATTTCCACTTTTTGAGCCAAGCAGAAGTTTTATACCAGAAATGGTTTAATCTGTTTTTTTCAAACTTTGAAATGGATCAATATCCCTAACAGTTAAATGACTGGAATCCCCCATCCATGGGTTTTAAGTGAGATGGCAGTGAAATGGTTTTCATCATACCTCAAAGGCAGGACTCAAATCTATGATTTTGAGAGGACCATTGGGCATAACATCTAGGGTACCCCAAGGATCTATCCTGGGGCCTCAGCTTTTCTTGGTTTATATTAATGATATGTCAGCTGCCACACAGTGTAAATTACTTATGTATGCCGATGATGCTGTTTTACTTGTCCCAGGGAGTGATGTTAGCGACAATGAAATTACTCTTGGAAAAAAGTTTGAGTCAGTCAACCATTGGCTGGTCAATAATAAGCTCTCTATACCTCTGGGTAAGACTGAGTCTATATTAATTGAAACAAAAAGAAAACTGGCAAAATCTAATGCTTTAGTGGCCACGTGTAATGGAAGTAAAGCAGTGGCTAAATCAAGTGTGACATATTTGAGGTTAACATTGGATCAGTCACTTACTGGGGAATTTATTGCTTCCAAAGTGTTAGTTTAATGTGTCTGCAAATTAAAGTTTTTCTTTCCTAGGACAAATGGCTTGGATTTTCCTGTAATGAAGTTACATGTCTCAAAGTTTTTATGCTCTTATATGATCATGGTTCACACACAGCACAATCATATTGCAAGGGCTGGTAGCCATTCCTGTTTAGTGCAGCTAATGTGCAGTTAATGATGCAGCTAGTAACTTTTTTTTCAAACTGGTATTATGGGATGAATTTCTTTGCCAACCTCCATAAAACTTGTAACATCACAGAGAAATTTTAAAAGCCTGGTTAAGAGATTTTTATGGAACAAGGTGAATGTTAAGTGAAGTGTGATGAGCTTTTACTGGCGTTTTGTATTTATGTTATGTGATTTGTTTATATGTGATTTTATACTCTGCATGTCCATGTACAGTAAGGCTCTCTTCCTCTTCTCTTTGTTGTTTTTGTTTTTTAACACCAAGGACCATGCTGGATTTTATTTATACTTGAGTATGTTATCCTTCGGAATACTTTTTTACCCTTTGGTTTCAGAAATCAATCAATCAGTCAATTAATCAGTCAGTGCACTCAGACCTGGACACTAAACCACGCTAAACTTACTAAAAAAAAGAACAAATACAGTATAATCACATGTTTACACCTTTAACAGCTCCTTTTCTGTTATTCCCGTAAGTTTAAAAGGTTGCATGATTTCAGCTATTCTTTTCCTTACATATCTGATATGATGCCAGACATTTTAAGACTTTGTCAGATGATCAAAATCAGGCAACTTACTAATGAAGCCTCACAGTCGTCCACTGATCGAGATCTGAAAGAGAAACAAAACATTAGCAGTCATGTTCTGAAAGTCCAACAGAAAGTGTCATTTTTAATCTTTATGCTGTTTTTTCATTAACCCATGAACACATGGTGCCCGCTTGCTAGCTTTTGATTGATGTCTCAAATCACCCATAGATGCTGCTGTGTTTTCTCAGCAGGCTAAGGCCTGGTACACACATAAGGATTTTTTTATCTAAAGAGATTTTTTGTCAGAGTTCAGGCATTTAACAGTTTTGATCATACTGTGTGTGGTGTGCTCGGATAATCTCATCACAGAACAACACACACATAACAGTTCTGTCCCACAACCGATCTAGAATCTAGTCCTCCGAGCCGGAAATCTGTCGTGATCAAACATGATCAGTAAAAAACTAAGAAGAACCATAGCAACAACCAGAAAACACGAACCCAGCATGGAAGAGGATGTACAAGATGAGAGAATGATGGTGGTCTTGGGACTATTGTTAACAGAAAAATCCAGAAGTGAAAAAACATAACAGACAAACTTTATATCCTTCCTTGCTCACCAGTCAACTCGCTCTCTGATTGGCTAAATTCTGTTTCATGTCACAATCCACACAGTCACAACTCAGGAGTCGTCGGCTTTCCTCACACACGTGACGATTTTTGGTCGTAAATACTGAACATGTTCAATACTTCCGACTGTCGGCCACGACCTGTTTCAGAGGCAATTGTTGGGACGAATTTGCTCTTAACACACCTCAGACTAAATGATCATTTTACAGGAAAATCTTATAAGACTCAAGATAACTGGGCATTTGCTGTCCTTGGTTGTGAAGGTGTAAAATTAGGAAAAAAACAGACCAGTAATTTCTATGTGTGGACCAGGTCTAAGAGTCTGTATTAAAAGAATATGCCTCCCCATCTTCTTCTATAATAATAATAATAATAATAATAATAATAATAATAATAATAATAATAATAAACAAGACCGTCTTCAATCAAATTCACTGCCAGCTGTTTGTAAATGAGTTGTTTTATAGACAACTACGATTAGTTTTGGTAATATAATGATCTTCTATCGCAGAAATTTGAGTTTGGTCAACATTAAGACCAGAATTTCATCCTGTATGAGCCAAGCTGTCATCTTATTGGGTTTTATATAAGTAGGTTTTAACTATATACAATATTTACAGATTTTCTCCAACAACATTCAGTTTTTAGACTGAGAACAGAGCAGAGAAGGCCGTCGGTGTCAGACTGGAACAGCCGTTCCTGATCAGACAGGAGGGACAGTGGCAGCACTTATCTGCTAACTCCACATTTTACCTGGAAGACACATTTACAATCCCAGAAAATCCTGGAGTCCCAAATGGCCGACTTTAGCTACAAAATCTCTAGAAGCAAAAAATTATCCATTTTTATGAAACATTTTGTTTTTTCTTTTCCACATTATAGCATAAAATATGGGGCATTTATGGCAAAATAATCACTAATCATCAACTTTTTACTCAGTTTTGTCCTTATCCAACTACTGGTTTTTGGACATTTATTTTCCAGGAACTTTGAATAAAAGCATTATATGGAAATAGTTTTAGATGAACAAGACTTGATTCATCGCAGCTCTGCCTCGTGAAATAAAGAGATAAACTGCTGCTGAGCCAAGTGATGAATAGGTTTCACATCCAGGGGCTTTGCAGGTACATCTAAGCTGCTTCAACTCACAAGAGATAAGCTGCTGGCCTACAAGTCACCTCGGCTCAGGCTTAATTCATAACTTCACCTCTTACAAGAGGACTAAGCTGCAGGGAAGAGCAGTTAGCCTTCAAGGAAGAAAGATGGATCATCTGTTAGTCTGCCTCACCTCTGCCAGAACTCATCAAATTATTGTTTTTTTTCCTAACTTTTTGTACATGATACAGGCTAATAATGATAAAGTCAAATCCCAGGATACCTCTGATAGCCCTCTCATAGGTTGTCCAGCAGAGGTCGGAGGGAGCAGATTTAGCCGGTGAGGTCAGATGTGGTTGATGCAGTTTTAGAGGCTTTAGGTTAAACATAGTTACAGATTTAAACATCAAAAATGCACCTTTTACTCCCGGCCATTTACATTCAGACTTAATCTGTTTAATCACCAGAGCTGTGAAATAGAGACTGTCTTGACAGAAATTGGGACAACACTGAAAAAGAATTGTGAAAATAAAATAAAATAAAAACAAATCCACCTTCACTTCTAGACGCTCTAGCCTCCAGTCTACGACGCTCTGCTGGGTACGACCAAAGCTTACGTCTAGCATTTACTTTTACTGCCTGCCACATGTTGGCAGCAGACTGTCCACCTCATTTGGCTGGATGTAGTTTACAACATGCAAGTTTTGTTTCACAATCACAGAACATATTTTAGTGGTTGAGGCTCTTATTAATATTATCTCACTTTTTCCCAGAAATCCTGTTTTTGAGCATGCTCTTAGGAGTATTAATATTGAATGTGCCTCTTTATTTTTTTGCAAATAGCTATATAACATGATGTGAAAGGTAATGTGATAAGCTGTAATATGCCCTCTTACTGAGGAGGTGAGATATTGTTTATTTGTGTTGGGAAATATGTAAAAATGATTCATTCATTACTTACGGTAAAAACTGAGTTGAAACGGTTAAAATAATTTGTTTATACAATTAAGTACAATATAAGAGATTGTTTAAGCCTGTTTTCACAGTGATGCGTTACTCTGGGATCAACTGTCTCACTGCGCATGCTCACAAGGGGATTTAACGGAGCTCATTCGAGTTAACCCGTTCACAAGGAAACATCCCTGAGTCTCCCTTGTGATCATTTATATCTTTTTACCATGTATGCAATATGTAAATAACACTAAACATAACTGTGATAGCTGTTAGTTTGTTTTCCTTATGTTCTAAGTAAGTGTGGGTACCATGCCGATTCAGCAAAGAAACTCTGGAATACATCATCAGATGAAGTAAGGAAAAGAAGAAAGAAATGGACAGAGCAAGAGATTAAACAAGTCAACACCAGACTGACTTTCACTGGCTGGAGAGAGTTGGAGAGGTAGGATGCTGAATTAGCCAATTTCAGCAAAAATTTCAGCATTGGGGCTTAAAGTCCTGATGTTTCACACAGTTTAATCAACAATAATATTCAGAAACAGATTCTCAAATAATCCAAGACTTCTCCTGAAAGCCGATTCTTTGGAATCCTCAGTCTTTGGTTGCTGAATCAGCACAAAATAACTGCAGCAGGGATGTGAAGTACTCAATACTGTAAAGTCAGACTGACACCATGTCTGGGAGAAATAATTTTCTTCGCTCTCCATAAACAAATTCAGCATATTCACCTTTCATCGTCCACATACGTGTTCACATTCCATGCAGTAATTCCTGGATATCCCGTGGTGATATCCCTGCAGGAGATGTGACCTCCTGCAGTGCAGCAGAATGTGCTGTAGTATTGTAAGTACTATTCACCATGTGTACTCGGCTTCTGCTTGTGATTTCCTGCCTGGCTGTTCCGTACGCCTCCACATCGCCTCCGTGCTGCTTCTCAAACTCCCAACACCGCATCAGGAGTTCACCGTCTGCAGCTCTCGCCTCCTCTTCACTCCTCCAGTTCGGCTTTTTCCATCTCACCATAATAACAACACCAACACAGCAGAGCGTGACATGAAGAGGAAAACCCTTCTGAGCCATTAAGAGACAGACACAGACAGGATGGAGTGTTTACAGCCAGCCGGCCTCGCTCTGCTCTCAGCCTTCCTGTCTTTTTTCCTCTCATCTCTTTGTCCTCTCCAACACTTTATACCTTTCTCTCACTGCTCTCTTGTGTTCTACTATTACACACCCCTGCCTTCCTTTGCACCCCAGTCCTGACTCATAGTGTCCATTTTCCCTCCTGCCTCTCTCAGAAATGTGCCCTCCATCCACTCGCCCTCCAGGTCACGTGCTCTCTTTGTCACAGCACTGTGTTTAAATTATTTCAGACGTAAATCTGTTGCCATAAGTGGATAATAGTCATACATTATTGAGTGATTGCTTTTCATTTTCGACAACAGCTTACTGACTCATCTTCCTGCATAACAGTGTTTACAAATACCAACATTAAAATAAGGCTCCTTAGCAAGACTGCTCGTTAGCATCTTCCTGCCTCCATTGAGATGAGAGTCACAAGGTGTGTCAGCTACAAGGCAATCTATCTACAATCCTTATATATATATATATATATATATATATACCTACATACACACACACAGTATCTCACAAAAGTGAGTACACCCCTTACATTTCTGTAAAAATTTTAATTATATCTTTTCATGGGACAACACTGCAGAAATGACACTTTGACGCAGTGTAAAGTAGTCTGGGTACAGCTTGTACACTGCAGAAAATATTGACACTTTGGGCCCAATTTGGACATTTTCATTTAGGGGTGTACTCGCTTTTGTTGCCAGCAGTTTAGACATTAATGGATGTGTGTTGAGTTATTTTGAGGGGACAGTAGATTTACTCTATTAAACAAGCTGTACACAAACTACTTTACATTGTGTCAAAGTATCATTTCTACAGTATTGTCCCGTGGAAAGAGATAATTAAATATTTGCAGAAATGTGAGGGGTGTACTCACTTTTGTGAGATACTATATATATATATATATATATAGACTGAACAGGAGAGGAGGGGTAGCAAATTTATTTAATAAATTCTTTCAGTGTAAGCAGTTATCTTTTGGAAATTTCACTTTTAAATATGTGGCTCTTCAGCTGAAGGCCAATTTCAGAAAATAATTGCTAATCAAAAAATAATTTGACTGTGTAATTATTGTTGGCAATTTTAACATCCATGTAGACAACCCTCAGGACAACAGGACTAAAGACCTGAGGAACAGTTTGGAGAACTTTGTGCTGACTCAGCATATAACAGAGCCCACACACATTAAAGGACACACTCTAGATTTACCCACTTTGAAAGGTTTGGACTTTTCCAAGGTTACTGTGTGTGATGTGACCCTTTATGATCATTACTGTGTTTTATTTGAGAGTATGATTCCTGTTCACTGAAATGTCTCAATGGAGGTAATCACAAGACAGGGTATAACTGAAAACACGAGTGGGATGTTTAAACTGGTTGTCATTTCAAAACGTACCCTATCAGGGGGTTCAAGCAATGAGCTGGACCTGAGCTGCCAAAGGCGCCATCTCGACCACCTCAAGCGACAGATGCATGGTCAGTCACTATATATACCACTGATATATATGTATATATATATATATATATATATATATATATATATATATATATATAAATATATATGCTGTGTATCACGACAGCTAGAAAATGCAGTAAATTTTGGTTTACTAACACGACATCAGGGGTCTCCAGCCTGAGTCTCTAGAGCTGAAAGTGGCTCTCTGGACCTTCCACAATGCCTCTAAATATGTGGCTAAAATATATTTTTTTAAATTTATCTTTCTTGCCATTAGGTTGGAAACTGGAGACTTCTTTTTTTTTTTTATTTTATTTACATCATTTTCCAAAAATATCTACATCCCTTAAAAGAATGCATATTTAATAAAGGTTTTATGTTTTCCTGCATTTTAAAACCTAAAAATGGAAGTAAAATGTGGTTCTTCAAAAATAACAAATATTCTATGGTGACTCTTCATTAAAAATATATGTTAAGTTTCCTTTTTGAAAAGTCTGGTAACATTTGTGTCTCTAAAGTAGTTTTATTTAGCTGAGTGAAAAAAATGGGTCTTTGGATTTAAAGGCTGCAGACCCCTGCACTAAACACATAAACAGGTTTAGCAGCAGTTTTCTTTTTAAACAGTAACAGTTAAAATATTTCTTCATATTTATTTATAAAATCAAACATTTATGAGAAAGAAGGATGAAATGTTCAGGATTTACTAACTAAAAGGTAAAAAGTCAGCAGGATGAGTTTAAAGCTGTGAAGCTGCTTCCTTCTAAACACAGAAGGAACAATATGTGATGAACATCAGCATCAGGTGAACAGACAGAAAGCAGGATGAGAATCTCACAGCTTCTAGATGGTGAGGAGAGAGAAATATTCACAATATGCACAATAACTTCCATCCATGCACCTTCACTGCTTCATTATCCACATTTCTGGCCTATAAATTCTCTTATCTTACATTCTTAGCTTGACTGTTTAACACCTCTGCACCTGCAGCCTCCGCTACCGGGAGTTAAGGGGTTAACATCTCATTTCTGGGTGTAGCGTCAGGTCTGTAGATGTAACTATAAACATATGTGGTACAAACAGAACTCTCAGCAAACAGCTCAGTAAAACCATTTCTATGAGCAACAAACACAGTTAAAACAATAATAATCAAAAGAGCAGCTACACAAAATCCAAAAAATACATAAACACAGATGATGTTTCCCCATGAACACGAACAAACGACTCCTCTACTAAAAGCTCACATCTCACAGATTCCATAGCTGGAAGTTTCATCTCGTTACAACCAAGATTCACCGAACCAGAGGCAGAAGAAGACCTGATTTATGCTTCACGTTTGTAAAAGTCAGAAAACATTATTACCCTTGCTGTCTTGTCTAAATTAAAACCACATTTATTAAAAAATAAGTAAAAAGTTTCTCATTGTCTTTTGGGAGCAGTTTCCCGTCCAAACATCACGATGTTCTGCTCATCTGCATAAGTTTTGACAGACAAAGAGAAACGTTGGTTCTTCTTCTTTTCAGACAGAAAACGTCTCATTTTAATAAAAAAAAAAAAAAGAAAAAAGGATTTTGTCAACAGCTCAGCAGAATTTCACTAATCTGTCAGTTCTTCTGACAAAAAAGAAAAAAACCTTTATTTTTTGTTATAAAAACATTAAAGTAAAGCTGGCATTTCAGGCTCTCTCTCCGTTGTAATATCTCTGCCCCACTTCCCCACTCCCCCTCCCTCACTTACCATCCACTGTCATCCATCCTGTATATTTAAGGTGGACAATTTCAGGGCTTTATTAGAATGAAGAGGCCAAGCCTGAACGCGAGTCAATCCTGATATTAAGGTAATTCATCACAGTATTGATGCTTCACGCCTGCCGCATTCTGCATGCTGGGCCTTCGCTTCCTGCAGCGTTTTGAAGTGAGTGTTTGTGCGTTTATTAATGTATGGATGTGTGCACGCAGTCCAAAGCTCCGGGGCCAATATTGCTTCATAACAGCCTATTTCAATGCCACATTAGCCCACTTCATCCCCCCACTCACCCTTTCCTTGTTCTGCCTTTTGCCACTGTTTGTTGGCTGATCAATAGGGCCTGTGAATATTTTCCACTCATCTCTGTCCTGTTGTACAAAGCCATCGATCGGGCCTCCGAAGAGACGAAGGTGAGCAGGAAGAGCGACAGGAAGGTTGGCAGGTGGCTCCTCAAAACGTTCTGGAATGCTAAAGAGCACAACCCATTTAACACCTGCACTTCGATCGGGTTGCTCTCTTTATGTGCCCATGACAGCTGAAGGATTGAAGGAGCTGATTCTGCTCTAAGGAGACCAGGAAGGCGAGTGCAGGACGAGGTCCAACCAACTGATATAAAAGGGGAGGATGAAGACTACATCCGTTTATCCAGGAGTGAGACTTTTATAGGAAGCAGACAAAGGTTGAAACCAATGTGTCCTGAAAGGCATCCAATTTGTTTTCTTTCTGCTTCTGTATCGGAAACTAGACAGTGAGGACTTAACACATATATTTTTATTTATGTTTCCAGTTAACACACAGTTACTTAAAAAATGTTTAGGATACAGTCCACTGAACTTTTAACAAAGTTCAAACAAATATGAAAGAAACACAATTCTACATCAGTCTATAGATCCGAGGATCAGATAAATGTGCCAGAAACTGGATGATAGATCAATTTTACCATTAAAAACACACTTGAATGAGATTAATGGATCAACATGTTTGGGCAGAACTTAACAAGCTGCTGAGAGCCATTTAATAATAATTTGATGTGTTGGAGCTGGAAATGTCTAAAATTTGAGGAATGTGGCCCTTGAGGATCGGAGCTGGACATACCTGACTTAAACAGTATCAGACAGCTCGCATGTTGGATGTCCTGCTCAAGTTTGGCAGTGAAAGCTGCGTATATGCCGCCTTTGGCTGCTTGTGAGGTAGATACATACAACATGTCTGCTACGCAATGCTGACTCCACTATCAATGCACCATCAATACTAACATCCTGACAGTCATTTAGATTTTTAAGAATAAAGGAACATTAAAACCAAACTCTGAAAATCACGATTCAAAATTTGTTTTGGGCTTTCATCCCTGCTGCATCCACCATGTTGGTGTTACGCCCGCCCGCTGATCAGCCAGGAGGACCTGGAGTTGCAGGAAGTGCTGGACTCAAAGTGACTGTGGAGACTATCCAGCACCCGCCTCCCCTGCTTCATGATTGGTCACCCTGCGCGTCACTCCCTAAGCAGCTACCCAATCCAGAGGAGAGGCCTCCTTTAAGGAGTCATCATCACCATCATTCGTGGCAGCTGTGGACAGCGGGACACATGCATGCCAGTTTGACAGAGATTTCTGCTTGTATGGTTCAAAGACTTTTCCTGTGTGGATTTTGGAGATTAGGATGTAAAACTAATTCCTTTTGTGTTCTGGGTTTGAGTACCGTCCCTGCCTGAAATAAGGAGGTTTTGTGTTTGGTTTATTGAGAGCTTGGTTTTCTTTTGATTATTAGAAGTCCGCCTGAGAGCGTGTATTTATTTTGTTTGTTAGTATTCCGCCTGTGAGCGTGTAGCCCATTTTAGGGACATTTTTGGTTTGTTTGGTTTGTTTATTAGTGTTAAAGATAATTGTTAATAACCCGACAGGGACACTTTTGGTTTGTTTATTTTGTTTTGTAGTTAAACCATAACCAGAGAAGGATTGTTTGTGTTTGGAACCCATTTTTGTTTTCATTATTAATAAAGAACATTGTATTTTATTTATCCTTGGTCTGCTTTGTCTGTGTTATTGTCCTATTGACCCCTGGAGAAAAAGGGGATGTAACGTTGGCATATTATAAAATTGACATTCAGTTCACACTTGTGAGACATTGGGGTGAATCCCTGCATGTTAATACAGCGAGCAAGCAAACAACAACAAGGTTAAGGACACATTTACTGTTTGGTACACACAAAGTCCAGTTTGTAGTAGCACTCGTTTAGGCAAATACTGTCTCCAAATGTTCTAATTGCATGACATTGTCCAAATGGTTTGAACCGCTTGGGTAATGTGCAGTGTTAAAGCAAACCAAGGAAAGGTATTCTCCATCCAATCAGAGTTCCCTGAACTGTTTAGTTGTGAATGCAGTCTTGGGTGCAGTTATTTAAAAGCTTCTACAGCCACAAATTAGCCATTACTTGGGAAGGTCAAATTATGCATCTAACCCACAGCTTTCCAGAGCTGCTGGAGCTGCTGACAGGCCAGCTAACAGCGCTAACGGCTCACACTGATACGCTTCAGGACCACCTGGTTCATGTGTAGCTCAGGAGATTCAGGTGGGGAAAGTCTTCCACCTCAAACACCGCTCTGTGGCGTAGCTACTTTGCATCTTGCCAGTGAGCTGATCTGCTGTCTGTCAGTCACTTCTGCCTGCGTGTCCTGACCCGTCCACTCTCTGCCCCCTGATCATCCCACACCTCCCACCCCAACCCTAAGGGTTTAAGGAAGTTTTCAAATTCGGCAGTGGGTGGGGTTATGCTAAAAGTAGGGGGTGTAGTTACACTTTTAGAGCTACAACCTCAAGCTAGTGTGGTTGGGAATTATATATTCTGTGTATAGTATACATACTGCATGTATACAGTCGCAGTATAAAGTTCCATATTTAATCAAAAAATCTTCCTGTGCTGAAAAACACAAAAAATACTGAGATTCCTGGTCTGTTACTACATGTTAATATCATCTCGTTCCTTGTGGGTGCATCAGAGCGGGCAGGTACACCCTGAGAATGTGACTGAGGTGGGAAAAGAATATCTTTTTCTTAACGATGGACAAGGAAAACACATTTTATTCAGAATTTACTAAAAGCATTTATGTTCAGGAGACATTTGAAAAGCCCTACTGTCGAGGCTTGTTGAACATGAGAGGTTAAAAATTATTGGGATTTTTCTGGAAATAAGATAATTGTTCCAAATCTGTGCATGTTATCGAATCCACTGACACTAAAGTTTGAGCTGAAACTCATATTTCTTTGCTCTGTTTTTTAAATAAAAGGCAGAGCACAACAACAGGGAGGAGAATTTGCATCTAAATAGCAAATTACAGCTGAAATTGCAGTTTCTTAGAGGATTAGTCCTATCAAGAAGGTGAGCCTTAAGCGGAATGTGGACGTCAATTTACACTTTGATTGCAGATGCTGCAGATTAGTTTAATCATTTCACATTCATACAAATCAGGAAATGTTGCCAGGTACTACAACTGAATGAATAAGGACAATCTGATGTTTTAACCAAGACAAAGAAAAAGAAAGATATTTGTACAACCCAATGGGAAATCAGGTAATAAATATGTACTGACCTTATTATGCTGTTTTGGATGTAATTTTTGCCTATTTATGTACTAAATGTCTTAATATTTGAGTACTTATGGTAACAGTAGGGGTTCCTCTGTAATAACTCTCCCTGCAGGATACCAGAAAATCTTCATCTCTCGGTGGTCGAGTGCTTTTTGTCTTTGAACTTCCTGCAGAGTTATTAATTTTAAATCAGGTAGAAAAGAAGTTGTCTTCATGCTCAAACTCTACTTTTCCCAGAGACAAAAGCCTTATTTTTAGCCGAGTAATGAGCACACCTATACACACACACACACACACAGTGACAATCTGCACAGTCACGATTCGTCACGATTGTGAGCACAGTCTCCTTCACAAAGATGTACGAACACCAAAGAGAGAAACACTCACCAAGATGCTCAGGATGCAGTGACTCACACACAACTGCACACAATGGATCTGAATCATTTAAGAGACATAGTGATGAGTGCTGGATCTTTTCTTTTATCCCTTCTTATCTTATACCTGACCTTTAAAGGAGAACCTGGACTAGAGATGAGTTAGTTTAAAACAGCTCAACATCCACAACAAAGCTCTAAGGAGCAGAAAAAGGAGGTCTGTTAGTTTGAAAAGCTGGCCAATTGATTTTTTTAGTATTAAGAGATCACCCATAACAAATATAGTTTAGCATTTTTCTTCCTTTACAGTGCAGAATATCATTAAAATCATTAAAGTAATCCTGGATCCCTCAGTTGGACCTGCATCCAGAACTGTCATTCAGCTTCATATGTTAACATTGCATTACACCAATTTTAAAGTCTCTGCACTGGCTCCCCGTTAGCCTCAGAATTGATTTTAAGATTCTTTTATTGGTTTTTAAGTCTCTTAATGGTCTTAGCCCACCTTATTTATCTGATTTGCTTTTATCTTATGAGCCCACTAGACCCCTCAGGTCCTCTGGTACTGGCCTTTTAACTGTTCCCAGAGTAAAAACAAAAACCCACGGCGAGTCCTCCTTTTATTTCTACGGCCCTCGTATGTGGAACAGCCTGCCTGAGGACGTGAGGGGATATTTTTAAAAACAGACTCAAGACCCACCTTTTTAGTTTAGCATTTTAATCATTACTTTTATTATTACTATTGTATTTATTCATTTATTTATTCTTAACACACAGGCTGTATTCAGCTTCTATTTATTTATCATTTATGTATTTGTTTTATCATTTTGTATTCTCTTATTTCACAGGTTCTCTTATTTTATTTTATTTTAGATTTGGTTTTACAGTGTTTTATCTCAGTGGTTCCCCACACCACTAGACCCCAGAATTTATGACAGCGTTTCCTTGGTCCTTTTAACTTGCTTTTACCCTCTGTGTTGTGTGTGTGTTTGATGGGAAGGGGTGGGGGGTGGGCTTGCTGCTCTTGGGTTGGGGTTCTGGGGGATTTTACTCTCTGTAAAGCACCTTGAGTTGCTATTTTTATGTATGAAAAGTGCTATATAAATAAAGTTTGATTTGATTTGATTTAAGAGGTTAAGAGTGAAAGAAGTTGAATTTCCATCACAGTTTAATGCAAAATAAAAGTAATATTTCTAAAAGTACAGTTACGATTTGCAGGTGTTTCCATTGAATGGTGTTTAGTGTGTAACCCACAATTCTCGTAAAATCTCATCCCACAATACTCCACTTTGAAGGCGGTGGAGATTTCTAATTTTTTGTCAAACTCAAGGTTATATTTTTCTCTTTAATTATTTTTAAAACATTTCCGTGTCCTCCTCAGTTCATCCTCCGCCATTTTTATATCAAATGAACTGGCCACGTAACCCCCTACGGCACGTCCGTGACTTGTAAATGCAGAACGTGTTTCCATTACGCTTTTGTGATACTTCTATATCAACACGCCTGTAAAACCACCTCACGAGAGTGTGAAAACCTTTTAGCGATTTTTGAGAAATTTTTTAAATGTAGCTGTTTCCATTACCAGTTTATTCCCTCCCCCCAGGGTTTAAGGTTATTCCTAATGTTTTATAAAAGAATAGATTAGATGTAAATTCAGAAGGCATTTGTACATCCTCGTTCTAAACAAAGAGTGAAATTAGGAGTTTTTATTAATGATAGCTCATTATACTGTTATTTTACTGGTCTGACCCACTGAAGATCAGACGATGCTGAATATGGAACAAAAAGGACCTAAAATGCAAATTACCCCCCTGGTTTAGGGGTACTTGGCTTAAAAATTCCTCCAAATAGAGTACAAAAGAGTTTGAGAAGCACTGGCTTATTAGACAGTCTGCAGCACCTGGAAGTATGACTGTTAGTTTCTAAACGAATATGTTTTTGTGATGGGTTTCCTCCATGTGATGGGAAAGACCATCACATGGAGGGAACCTGGAACCTGGACCGTCAGACCAATTAGTCTTCCAGATCTTTGTTGGGAGAAATGGAGCAAAGAGCAAAAAGGAGCATCCAGACTGTTGATGGTAGTAAGCCTCCAAATATTTAACAGCTTGCAGATGAAACCATGTCATAGGGGATGAAGATTATGAGGAAAATTTAACAAAACGGAAGCCTAAAACACTGGGAAGTCTTCTCCTCAGAGCCAGGATTATGATCAACTTCTTTCAAAGCCACAAACTAGAGAGATGTAGGCCTCATTAAAAGTCTAATGGCAGCTAGCGTCTCCACAGGATCGAGTCTTTAACCTTTTCCAGGCTGGAACTCCCCAAGCTACACAGACTCATTAAACCATACAGTCTAACTTCTTCACAGCTGAATGCAGACCAAACAAGAAGGTCAAACCAGCAACCAGCTCATTAACATGCTGACATTTAAGAAAAAAAAGAGCTAAAATTAGGCTTCGATAAACAAAATTCCTAAACTGTTAAATGCTTTTGTTTAGGTTCAGACAGAAACTGAATGCAAGCATCCTCCTGAATGTCGAGAAGTAACAAGCATGACTTAAATTAAACTGGAATTTATTCAAATTGATTGTCTTGAATTTAACAAACATTTTGATGTTAAATATTAAAATTTTTTTATTTCAGGTTTTTTTCAGATTTTTAAAAACAACATCACAGTATTTTATTAGCTGTTCTTTTCATTTCCATCAAAAATCTGTTGCAGGTTTAATTTTTCTCCCTGAATTTCACATCTTCAGAGGATGTTTTTTTACCTGATAAAAATATACTATTCAAACCCTTGTTTAGATTTTTAAGGGACTACAGTCAGATTAATAACTCATGTCGATATTGTACCCCTTCTCTGCTGAACTGTGATTATTGTGCCCATCTCCAGTCTTTTTTTATTAGACCCCTTTGTCTTAGAAACTCTCATCACATATGGTTCCTCGTCTATAAGAATGTCACCATTATTCCAAGTCCAAACAAACCTTGTCCCTCTGAAACCATTTCAGTCCAGTGGCTTTTATGAAATGCTTAAAACAAAAAACACAGTTATTTTTATGAAGATATAAATGCTGAATAAGATGCCCCCCCCCAAGTTTGCTGTGTTTGTCAAAATGCAGTATACCCTGGGTTACGTGGAGACACTGCAGGGGGAACATGAAGGAAAAAAAAGAAAAAGGGGTAACTTGTTTTCTAGCTTCCTGACTTAATGGATGGGACTTCAGTTTGTATGATGAGGTGAGTCAGTTCAGGTGGTCAGCATTACTACACACATGTAAATGTACACGTATGTACATTTAAAATAACTTCTAGATTTTTAATGTGAGATACTGGATTTTTCACTCCCAGATAAGCTGGAATCAGATGTTTTATGATTTTGTAGATCCATTGTAATCAGGAAGTTGCATTGAATGTGTAAATTATTAAAAATATAAGTGTGTAGATAGGTCAGATAAATTAAATACAGATCCAATTATAAAATAGAAATAGAATGAATATAATAAAAAATAATACATTTCATATGTGTGAAGTTGATTTAAAAGAAATGCATTTATTTTTGGAAGGCAGCTCATATTTGTGTTCCAAGTAGCAGCTTCTGCAGACCATGTGTTTTAAATTAGCCATGCGTTTCCAAGGATCCTGAAAATATTCCCACATGATTATCTACAACAGAATTCTCCACACATAGCTTCTTCAGATTCTTTCTTACTCAGAATCTAACCGTACTCAGGGTAAGGTGATCAGAAAATCCTGCGTGTACTTTCTCAGAGTTTGAATAAATCCTCTAAGCTGAAGAGAAATGACAACACCATGCAAAAAAGAAGTTGACCCGTTTGTGTTTTAGATGCTGTTGTGGCTTCTTTAAAAAGCTTACGTCTGTGAGAGTTCAACCAGGACGAGTTTTAAATGGATGTTGTGTCAGCATCCATTTGAATGCTGAAGTCATTTCCTGCCATGCTGTCTGTGGCCAGGTTGGTCCATAGCTCATCGTTCATCACTCTGTAGATCTAACACCATGTATTTAGACCAGATGCCATGATCTGCTCTGAAGCAGCTGATCCGAGGGTGTCGTCGGAAGATTTTCCAGCCATCCGACTTTTTCTGTTTGTGACTCTGACTCCTGTGTTTGACATGTATGACTCATCGTGCATAGTCATGGACTCTCCCCATATCCATCCAGTTAAACACAACCATTTCAATTTCATCCTGCGATCAATTCAAAGTGTTTTACTCGTAACTAGAAGGATGAATGTGACATTTTATGGCTCAGAGGAAAACAAACCAGCCCTCATCTGCCATCAAATTAAAGGAGAATATGAATAATGCATATTAAACTTGAAGATGTGCAACATTATTAGACTGAGGACAGTATATTGCATGTGTCTCAGAGGTGTCTCCATATAGTTTTAATATAGCACTATTACCTGAAGGAGAGTCAATGTTACAGATATATTGAATACAAGATATGAGGCAAAGATGAACACCATGAGTGGGAGTCAAGTACCTCTAATAACAACTATTCGCATCTCCCTGCAGGTGAAAATGCTGCAACAGCTTTCCTGCAAGATCATTTTCTATTAAAAAGGTGCCTTTTTAGGTTTAAAATGCATCTTTTTTCAGTTGCAGTGGTTTGTCAGGCATTTTCATAGCCCTGCAGAGCAGTGAAAGGCACTAAATTCAGACTACTGAGGATAATAAAGTCTGTAAAGAACTGTGGGGTAATAAAAATGCTCATAACAAATAATGATTTTATTAAAGGACTAGCTCTAAATTAGCCAAAGTCCTTGAGAAGCTTGTCAGCGAACAAGTCAAAGAATTTTCAGACACAAACGATATTTTGTCTTATCAGTCTGGATTTAGAGAACTATAAGAGCTGCTATTAAGGTTGTAAACAACATTATTTCACCAAGCACTGGACTGCAGGAGCTGTTGTGCATCTCTTTTTATTGATTCTTCTAAAGCTTTTGCCACAGTAGACTATAACACGACAGAAAGACTTTGAATACTGGTTCATCTGAACATGCTGTAAGCTGGTTTCCAAACTAGTGTGTCCAGCTTGTTTAGTGTTTCTCTACCTTCCTCGCAGTGTCAAAGAGCATTATTTTGGGATAGCTGTTACTTTCAGTATGAGTAAACAATCTTTGTGAGAATGTATCCAGTACTGCCTAACATCTCTACACATGATACAGTCATTTATTGTTCATATTCTTCAATAATCAGTGTTATGGAATACCTCCAGTCTGCCTTTGACGTTATTCAGATTGATTTCTAAGCTTTGAAAGGCTCAACGGGTTAAACTTGAATTATAACATCCTACAAGTATTTAGGGTATTTTCACTGACTGGAATTGGTCGATCTGCTTTCTTACCTCGGCTGGATTATGGTGATCTGTTTATGGATGCCCTGCATCAGTATCTTAAAGGTTTTTGATTTTTTCTGCATTATATTGCACTTATTTTCTTTTTATAGAAATATATAAAAAGGTACGGAGGGTATTTTCTGTATCTTGTCAAAACTGTTGATATACTAGAGTCATGATGTCATAATTCAAGCATAAAACCCAGACCTTTGCCTAATAAAAACTAATTGAAAGGTTATTTGAGTTATTTATCAGCAGTTATTAGATGAAAGAATGCATCAGTACTATTACAAATTTGACCACTGTTCAGGACTTAATTGCTCTAAGAGACCTCATTCTCCCTCTGAAAATATCACTATTGTACCACACAACAGGACTTCGTGCACAGAGCCACATTTCATCAGAACATGGTGAGAGATCAGGGCTTTTTTGTCTAAATGCATTCTCTTTTGCTGTTAAACTGGTGGTCTTTAAAGCCCCTCAAATCATTCATATATGCACAAAAAACACAACTTTGTGTCAAGCAGTTATGTCACTTGTGTGCCACACAATTGTTGCTGGAATGCCAGTCAATAACATGATGACTTATTGTCATACAGTCACACATCGCCTGCTTCCTCACCTTCCTTTCAGCATATCAAGGCCATTGATTGTGGCTGGTGACATTTAGAGATGCAGCAACAGCTTACACAGCAGGTCCCTTCAATGTCGTGTTGCTCTGAGTTAATTGGCTGAATAAGTCCTCGTCTCACATCAACAGCCAATGAGGTGTGAATGAGAGATGAGTGCTGACTGTGGCGGCGAGGCAGACTGACAGATGGATGCTACACATAAACACACAAATAACACGTTATTATTACTGCGTACATAAAGCAGCTCTTTAATGGAAAAGCCAAAATATGTTGGATGGATGCAAACACACAGAAAAGGTGTGAAGAGCGAGGCGGTGACCTGCTGCAGATGCTGAGCGACGTACCAGACACACAAACCCAGCAGATGCTGCCTTTCTGCTGCTGATGAGAGAAGCCAAAGGCAGTTATCTGCTAGAGGTCTGCCTCTGAAAGACAACAACACCTCATTCGCTCGCCTTCAATTGATGTCACAACCTCCATCTGTGGGCAGTTTGCTCTGGTCATCTCTTATCCTTCTTCATTTAGAGCTCTGGGCTGCATCACATACATGACAGGCTCTGCTATATCACAACAGACAGTCCAGGAAACTGAAGCAAGAGAAAATGCATCTCTCTGATGTGGACTTGGTTACTCTGCAGACCTTTAATGTGCATAAAAAGCTACAACACAGATAAAGTAAGTCAACAAAAAAGAAAAGTCATATGACCTCTTTAAGGATCCACTGAGCTTCTCTCTTCAGTGGCACTTATGATAAAGGTCATGTCTGTGCTGCATTATAGACACATAACCTGCAGGCTAACCCATGGGGCTCAGGTGAATTGAAATATGAACAGGCAGCAGGCCAACTGTCCATCTTTCATCTTCATGGACTTCTACCACTTTATGGACAAGTAACCAGATGGCATGTGTGTCTGAGGTGTCCTGCAGATGAGGCCTGGTTTAAATGATTAACTGATATCCCTACAGATTGGGTGGAAATGACATTTTTAGGAGAAAAAGCTCCCAAAAAAGAAAATCTGTTTTCTTCTGCTTCCGTTTGGTAGTCCCTGTTATCAGTCTCTCTCATGTTTGAGGAGAAATTGTTGTCCAGTCTTCTCTCCAATGTTGTTTTTAATTCATTGAGGTTTGCAACTCTGTGAAAGTCCCACCACAGCATTTCATTCAGACTGAGGTCTGGACATTGACAGGACCATGTCAACACCTTGATTTTATTTTTTCCAGTGATTCTGTTATACATCTGCTGCTTTGTTAGGGATCATCATCCTGTTGCATGACAGTCCAGACTAAACATTCTGGTTCAGTATGTTGTTTTTTTTTTGTTTTTTTTTATCTGGACTGTCATGAACTTAAACATTTAACCTGCAAACTGAGACCTTGAGAGTCTGAGATGCAGCTCCAAGCACGGTTTGACCATGCTTGGACATCCATCCCTAGGTGAATAATCTTTTTCTCTGCAAGATGATGGATTCCAATAAGTTGGAAATGACCTTGATTTCATTTAATGAGCAACACCTGGCTGCTACATAATCAGGTTCATAACTTATTTATCCATCACTTTGGGATATTAGCTAAGTTTTTGTTAATTGAATAATAGCCTGATATGTCGTGTTGTTCATCTGGTGTTATAATTATTTCAAAACCAGATGATCTTTTCTATAAAAACTCAGAAACAGGCTGTAGTTTCTCATCTTTGAATAAAGTGTAACATCTCATGAAGTTTTAACAGTTAAACAGGTCATATATGTTTCAGTCTATCACAGGGGTGCCCAAAGGCGGTCCTTGAGGGCCCCTGTCCTGCAGATTTTCCAATGTTTCCTGCTTCCACACACCTGACTCAAATGAAATAGATCCAACAGCCCATTAGGTTTTGCAGAATGACTCGTCAATTTGAGTCAGGTGGTTCTGGAGCAGGGACACATCAAAAACCTGCAGGATTGTGGCCGTTGAGGACCAGAGCTGGGCACCCCTGGTTTATCATTTTTAGAGCATCATATTTTATGGTCTGCTCTGTATTGGACATTGAGAAAAGGTTTAAAATTCTGCTTCTGTTCCTTTCTCATAGGTGCATTAAAAATAATCAGATGGCTCATACTTTCGCAAAACAGCCTTATCTGTATCTAAAAAAAAACTCCCTGCACTACTTTCCTGCAGCCAAAAGCCTCAACCCACTGTAATCTCAACTGAAACCACACTGGGCTCTATGTTCCCTAAAATATGCAACAGACTGACATTTACTGCTAATGTCAGCACAAGAAAAAAAGTAAAGGGGTTCTCTGAGGATAAGAGGCTTCACTGAATGATGAATCCATTTTTTTCTTCGTCCTCCCGACCTCTTCAGCTGAATCTGCGTTTATTGTCGAATATGAGACTGAACAGTTGTTTGTCTATTAGCAGCACTAATCACGCCCGGCCACCCATGTCAATAAAACTCATTATATGAAGCGAGCGGCTCATCATCAGGGCACTGCCCTGCTCATCAGTACAGCCAAGTCCAATTCATCACAACAATGTTGATGAAACATCATCATCTTTTTAAATTAGTGTGGACTGGCTGTGTGGCTTCATGGAACACAGCTGAACCCAACTGGTCATTTGAGAGACATAAGTGTAGTTTTTGCTTAGAGGAGTTAACTAACGTGTTTTACATCCAACTATATATATGATTGGCTTTTCTTTAGTGTGTTTCCAGCATTACAGGATGATACTCAAGTACATATTGTTCTTTAAAGATGAAATTACAAACTTTTTTCTTTTCTATGTCAACCAATTACCTAGTATCTAGATGGACCTCTTATCTCCAGAACTGCTTTAATTCTTGGTGTCATAGATGGAAGCAGGTGGTGGAAACCTTCCTCAGAGGTTTTCTCCATATTGACATGACAGCATCACACAGTTGCTGCAGGTTTGTCGGCTGCATCCATGATGAGAATCTCCCGTTCCACCACATCCCAACGCTGCTCTACTGGACTGAGATCTGGTGGCTGTGGAGGCCGTTGGAGTCCAGTGAACTCATCGTCATGTTCTAGAAAGCAGGTGGAGATGATCTGAGCTTTGTGACATGGTGCATTATCCTGCTGGAAGTAGTATCAGAAGATGCTCCACTGTGGTCATAAAGGGATGGACATGGTCAGCAACAATACTCAGGTAGGCTGTGGTGGTTAAACCAGGCCACGTTGGTACTAAGGGGCCCAAAGTGGGCCAAGAAAATCTCCCCCCACCGTTACACCAGCAGCAGCCTGAAGCATTGATCCAAGGCAGGATGGATCCATGTTTTCATGTTTCCACCAGATTCTGAGCCTAGCATCTGAATATGGAGCTCAAATCGTTTCTCCATCTTCTATTGTCCAGTGTTGGTGAGTGTGTGTGAATTGTAGCCTCAGTTTCCTGTTCTTAGCTGCAGGAGGCACCCAGTGTGGTTTTCTACTGCTGTAGCCCATCTGCTTCAAGTTTGGATGTGTTGTGTGTTCAAAGATGCTATTCTGCAGACTTTGGTAGGAACCAGTGCTGATTGGACTTCCTGTTGTCTTTCTATCATCTCCAACCAGTCTGCCCATTCTCCTCTGACCTCTGACATCAACCAGACATCCTGGTCCAGACAACTGCTGCTCTGGATATTTTCTCTTCTTCAGACCATTCTCTGGAAACCCTGGAGATGGTTGTGTGTGAAAATCCCAGTAAATGCCAACAACCATGGCACTTTCAAAGCCACTTAAATCCCATTTCTTTCTCATTCTGATGCTTAGCTTGAACTTCAGCAAGTCATCTTCACATGACTAGATGTTGCCATGTGATTGGCTGATTAGATATTTGTGTTGACAAGCATGTTAACAGGGAGTGCAGATAAAGTGGACGATCAGTAAAATGTGTTATGCAGTTTTGCCAAGAAATAACCAACAAACGTTGAATTGATTAACTTTTAAAACCATCTTAGGGAGAGTTTGCAAAACTATACAAATATGTTCTTTGTGGTGATGGAGCTCTTACATTTATCTTTGATTGTGTCACCATTTCTCTGAATGTCAGAAGCACTGCCAGTAAGGTAATGAAAGTGACTCAGGTGGTATTTCTTCAAATGTGTTTATGACATTTAGAAAACACTTTAAATCTAAAGCACAAAAACAACGGAACAGTTTTACCTTCCAGCATCCAAACTGACTGAACTGTTGTACTCATTTTAAAACCAAGTACAGAGACGTCATGTGTTAAGCTGTAATGAACGAAGCCCCATAAACATAAAGAGATCATGTTAAAACGTGGAGGATTAGCCGGCTAATTGGACTAATACAGTTGTAAAGCATGTGCCAGCTGTACTGTGCTGAGGTGTGGGTGGGTGTCAGTTTGTGCAACTTCATCACTGTTGTTGTCACATGTCAGTGTGTTGATGCCAGATGGGTCAGTTAGTGTTTAAAGCCTATTAGCAGTGTCAGATATCATCAGCAGCAGCTGGATAGACGCTGGAGGTGACAGTGTGCAGCTTCCAGTCACTGAAACTCATTTACATCTGTTTGCTTCACATTCCTGTCAGCATCATATATGACACCACTGACCCATGCAGGGAGGTTGCCTTGTTTGTGGTGCTTGACCCTGCTGAGACTCCTGGACTCCGAGGGAATGCCCCAAAAACTTGCTGTTTAGTTTAGTGTATAGAGACAATGATGGTTTCAGTTTCATTACATATTTTCTAACTAGAACTTTTGATTTGATGCTTTTAAATTTGTAGAAAAACAATCACACAACTCCTCTTCATGCACAGGACATGAAATACTGCCATGTATTCCAAGCTCCTGGTATTTCGAAAAATAAGCTCAACTGTTTGGTTTCAGTGAACTGGAGCAGCCTTTTCAGACCATCCCAGGGGGTTGCCAGATCATTGTCAGTAAATATGGCCTACATTTAACTGACATGATAACTTTAACCATGATTTTTATTATGGCTGTCAAAATCAATGTGTCAATGCAAAGAGATTTATCTGTGAAACCAAGGTGTTTATTTTTAAAGCATTAGTGCATAAACAACAAAGTTCTTACTCGTGGCACATTAAAAGTCCAAATTTGGCTTTATCTCCGTGAGGAAAGGTGTCACAGCTGTTAGGAAGCCCACATGGATCCTCAGGAGGTAACTGGTCGTCTTTTATTTATCATTGTGTTGAAGTTTAAGGTAGTTATAAAACCAGTATAAAAAGATCCTTCACTGTACAGCACCACCATCAGCTCATTGAATGACTTTATGTACATTAATTAGAAGTTACATATTATTTAAACATGACTATTACTTGTTAGTGCAAACATGAACAAATGGCCCACTGAGATGTTTTTGGGAAAAAGACTAAATTTTCTGCTTCTGCTTTTTATCTTTCTTGTAAAAGGAACAAATTGTAGTGCCTGTTGTTTTATTCTGACTCTTTCTTCAGCTCATAGCTTGTATTTGTGAATAATAATAGATGGAAAAGGCAGGTTTCCAGAGTCTACTGGCAGATAAAGCTGCAGGTTTTTCTTCTTCCTCTGAGCTCCTTCCATCTCTGAATGGCCTCAAGCCAGGTCCTCCCACATCTTTGTGAAACAACAGTTTACAAGCAGCTTTGCTCATAAAAATCCAAAACAGTCTTCAATTCAGACTCTGCAGGTGTCTTTTTATCCTTCATCTCCATTACTTTTGCTACTGTTGTTTTCAAACACATCCACAAGCGTGTCATTTCAGTCTGACCGGCTTTGAGCAGTTGAAAAAATATTGATGCACGTCCTAAAATTACAGATTTTAAACCTCTAACCTACAATATTTTTCATTTTTGTACCATTTAGTCACCAGCCTATTTAGTCACTCTGAGCAGAATGTCATTTGTCTGTAATGACCCATTAATTTTCACGTTTTTCAGCGAATCACAATGCTTCAAGTCTAAGCATGATTTTTCTCTGCTGGTGGCATTACGATTAAAGGATGTTACAACAAGAAAGTGATTGAATAGCTTTGTGTTTTTAAAGTTAAGCCACAGTGTTTTTCCTAAACCTAATTATGTACCTTTGCAGCTTAAACTTATAAAACAGGTGGAAAAAGACATGTAATTATGGTCCAGTCCAGTCCATAACAATAAATATCTAGTCCATTAACATCCAGTCCAACAGTCTCACACTAGGTTTTAGTTCTAGTGTTGTTGGTTCATAGTTTCAAACATGACTTAATTAATAAAGTTAAAAATTTTTCATATGCCTTTCGTATTGGGACTGAAAGCCTGATTGGAATAAAAATAAATCATGTAAATGTTCCAGTCCAAAGATTCTGATCCGATCACACAAACTGAACTTCATTCTGAATGAGGCTGATGGATTGTGCTGATTGCTGTTCATAATGCATGAAAACACAAAATTCCAAAAGTCACGTAGAAATTATCCTTACTGCATGCCAGTAACGTCAACTGTGTGTCAGTGTGAAATAATCTCACGTTTTACATTATGGCTTGTTTTGCATTGTTTACTTTACTTCAACTTTATTTAAAAAAAAAAAACACTGCTAGGTGGAAGATAAGGAGGGACCAAAAACATTGCTAGAGATTTTAAAAGAAGTAAAAAAATATTACGAGGGGAGAGACTGAAATTGGTGAAACACACAGCTTGTTTGTTTACATTAGAAATCACAGTTTCTTCATCTACTGCTGTTTCTGGAAAGTCAAACATTTCTGCACATCAAGATTCATTCTGTTCAAACATAATGCTTGTCAACAGGTCATAATTGGAATAATGTTAGGGTGTATGTAAACAGTACAGGTCTGATTCAAGTTGTAACCTGATTATAGACATTCTGCACAAGTAAACATGGTTAAAGTTGTAGAAAACCAACAAGCTAACATTTTGCATTGCAAGAAGCTGTCACAAATCTGATATTAGTGCACAACTATCAGATGTCCAAGAATACTTCTGAGAAGATGAATAGGAGCAGGTGGACAAGGTCATTACAAAACCCAAATCTGACCATGCTGCACCCAATATTTGCCAACAACCTCTCTAAAAATGACTAGGTTAGCTTTAGATAATCACAAAAATATGGTTACAGTTAGAAATACACAGCTAAGATATTTACAGGTACATGTTTACAGGTTTGTATAATGTCACTATTTTACAAAGCAGGCTATGTAAAGTATTGCTAATTTATCACAATTTGGACCTGTAGCTAAATGTACCTGTTTGGTTATTTGGTGGTCAGGTTTGCTTATTGGAGGTCTGTTGACTAATTCCAGCCAACAAACCCTCAGACCCCTCCGGTCTTTTTGGGATAAGGCTTCCTCTAATATTTGAGGATAAATTAGAGAGGATTATCTGAATGAAGGAGCACGTCACTCCTGCAAAAAAAAAAAAAAAAAAAAAGAGGTAGTGGTATTGAGTGGTAGTGGTACTCATTAAACAAGAGGCTGCTGCAGATCAGTTGCTACTGTTCTATATCCAGATATGCTCGATGCAATTATTACTCCAAATAGAAAATGGTGTTACAAGACCTTGACAAAAACATGCCTTTATATTCCTATAAATGTTTGCTCTGCACATCTTTGGAAACACAGCAGGGTGTTTACAAGGTGCATAAGGCCCTTTGTACTGCAACACTGACAAAAAGGGAATAAATTACAGGAAAACAACAAAAATCCATACATATCAAAAAGCCCACTTCTATTAGAAAAGAGATGCTGTGCATTTGTGTGTGGGAACTCAACTTCTATTTAAGTCAATAGAGCCCCCTGACTGCGAGCAAGCCAGACTAGAGCAAAAATTTCTCCGGGTTGATTTGTTGAAGGAGCTTCGGGAGAAATTTGACCCAGTGCTGCTGGCATCGTCTGGCAGCTAGCGGCCAGATGGGTCAATACTTGGCTGTAGTTCTCGCTCTGCAGTCCAGAGGCTGCCTGCTCTCATTACTCAGTTCCAAAGGCTGCATTCACTCCTGTTCCCTTTTTATTGGCCAAGACAGAGTCATGGTTCTGGCACTGTTCTGAGTCCTTGCTGATTCTCTTCCAAACGTGTCTAATTCTCTTTCCCGGTCTCGTTTCATATCCTACGTGAGATGTCTCTCCCTCAGTCTTTCAGCATTCTGTGTTAAACTTTTCAAGAAGAATTTAAATTGGCATATTTCTTTTTACACACCAGTCCTCCCTCTGCATTGAGCTCAGGTCTACTTATCTAAGAAATTAATTTGTGTTTACACTTAGCTGTTATTGTCATGTTTTTAATCATTTCCTGCTATGATGCTCATCACCCTTTATTCCCTCGACGTCTCAGACTCTGCTTCATGATTTTATTCATATTATCGTATTAGAAGAAGAACCTTTAAAAACCAGAGCATCCTCTCCCTAGCTGCTGAGATGTAAAAACATGGTAATGAAGTGAAAACGGGGCTCAGTGGGACAACTTAACACACACAAAAAAAAAATGCTGTTTTTAACCACATCACTGCACAAGGAAACTGAAGATAAAGGGTCAGGCTGAGGTCTGAATGGTCACATGACCACATGTGCTGCTATTATAACACAATCTGATCAAGGTAACAATTATTAGATAGCTTCTCCAGGACATGGCTAAAATGTTACTACAAACAGAGCATTCGGGAATAATTTAGTAGTATATATATATATATATATATATAATGTACATTTTAAAACTGGTAATTGTATGATTAAGTTCAATTGTAGCATCCGTTGATTTAATTGGACAGATAGGCTGGAATGATTCTGGACAAGAAAAGTTAAAAAGGAAAAAAATGAGAAAAGAAAACAATGTAGTCAGGATTTTATTCACCTGCATTAAAAGGCTAAGTCTTATGTCTTTTAAAAAAATAAAATACATAAACAGGCTGTTTTATTCAGATGTATATGTACAAAATGGCAGTCACAAGTTAATCTGCTGCTATTAGACACAGCCGCTGTATTTTATATGTTATACTGCTGCATCATGCCTTTGTGTGTATGTGTGTGTGTGGTGGTGGTGGTGGGGGGGGGGTAAGTGTGAAACATGGCTGTGTAAATGGGTTAAGAAGAGATGGAAATGATGAAAGCTGCTATCAGCAGCAGCGAGACCACAATTACCATCCAGCTCCAATCTTAACTTCTACTCAGTGTCGGAGTCAATGACGCTCCCACTGTTTCACAGCTCCCTGGACACACATGACCATTTTCACTGCAGCCACATGACTGAGGTCACAGCAGGACTGAATGCAGAACTCTGAATCTGTGAAATCTCTGCAGGACTCCTGCTGAAAATTAGTCACTGTGTAACACTTTAAAACCTAATGTCTTCATCCATCTGGTCACAGAGTAGAAATCAATCCTAACTTACCCTCAGCTTTCCAAGTTGTGAGGATCCAAGTACCTGCCAATCCATCACTGCTTTTGGCAAATGTTACAATGATTCAGCACAATCAAGGGTATGAAACAGAGGCAGAAATCAACAAGAAACAAAGAAAAAGTTCAAGTTAGAAAAGGTAAAACCATAAAACGCAGGCCTTTAATTGTATAATTAAATCTGACATTAAAAAAATGTCAAGCAGTGGAGTCAGTGGCTTACTCAGACACTTAATGTCCAAATACAACAGATAATTCAGAAATTATGAGATTTGATTAAAGTTGTAAAGATTCATGAGGTCAATATGACTCAAGCTGTGATGGGAGTTATTTCTCAGAATCATCCATCTTCTGTTCCATGACTTCAGGCTGTCACAAAACCTGCAGTGTTTCGCTGTTGCCACTGCAGTCAGTTAGCACAAACAGACTGGTATAAAAACTTAAAGGGAGAGAATAAAGACAATTACCACTGCACAGTACTTACGGATCAAACCACATCCATCTCAGAAAGGAATATTCCATTGTTCATCCTGACTGTATCTCACATCACTGCAGTGGTCTGTAGACGACCAGACACATGCAAACAGAAGCTAAAGCACCACCTCCACACAAAATGAATGTATGTAAAATGAATGAATGTAAATAAAAAAGTGAATGCAATGTTTAGCAACTCTCGAAGGCAAGGCAAGTTTATTTGTATAGCATATTTCATGTATAAGACAATTCAAAGAGTTTTACATAAAACATTAAAAGCACTGCAGCGGGATGCAGGAAGCAAACACAAGTGCAGTGAAAACAAACTTTAACAAACAAACAAACTCAGAGCAATATTTTACTTCACGAAAAACAGATTAAAAATATGAGCTCGTTTAGAATTTGATGGTAGCAACATATGAATCATCGACTCCAGTTTTCACCCTTTCTCTTTTTCATCTTTTGCCAAATGATCTAATCTAATCCATGTGACTCAGAACATATATATATATATATATATATATATCTAACATCTTGTGTTCTATGTTAGACCCAAAATCAGGCTCAGGCAGGATGAAGGAGGATGAGAAAATAAGGAACGCTTCACACATAAAATCCCACTGAGCAGGGAAGCAAGCAGAAATCCTAAAATATAACAAATATAACAGAGATAAAAAAAACAACCTGACTCAGATTATGTTAAATGAGTTAAGAAACACAAGAAATCACAAGGTAAAATAAGTGCTGAAGAAATCAATCTATATTTCTTCTGCCAAGAGGCATTGAGTCAAAAAGCAAGTCAGTACTTAGAAAATTATTCCTGCTTCATGTTTGTACAAATCCTTATCAGTGGGTTCAATCCCAACTGATGGGTGAATAGCAAAGTGCTCTATTGAGACCTTTCCAAAGCATACTGATGGCCTTGGTTGCTGAAGGATTCCTAAAATTCTGAATGTTGGGGGCATTAATCCAGATAAGACATAATCCAGTGGAAGATAAGACATAATCCAGTGGAAGAACATCATTTAACCATAAACTGAACCGGACCAGGGACTCCTTTGAAGACTTCTGACAGAGGTTTGAAGGATTATTGGAAGTTTGCAGTTGCCTATGCATTGAGCACAGTGCATTCCTGTCATTAATCATGTCAGCTTCATATCTTTCTAAAACCTGTCTTTGATTGTGACTAAGTAAAAGCCGACCTTTATTCTAAAATCACCTGTTAATAGGGCTGCAGCAATTAATTGATGTTGTCAACAGTAGTTAACAATAAAAACAGTCGACAACGAATTTAACCGTCTGCAATTGTTGGCAAAAAAAACAAAAAACAAACAAACAAACAAACAAAAACCTACAGACTGAGACTGAATTAGCGCAACCCATCATAAGTAGACTTGGAAAGCGTATGAAACAAAAACAGCAGACTGTCAATTCAAATTCCATTCTCGGGATGTCGACTGGAACATCAAAAGGATGTACTATTATTTTTTGAATGCGTAAATCTAGCTGTAGCAGCTGAGCTGGGTAACAGTACGCCTGCTTTGTTTATCTTTTTGCCGCCAACATGCAAGTCACTTGATCAGTGGCGAAAGCTGAGAATGGTCTATAAACACGCTAGCCGCTTTGAAAGCGCATCATAGCTGAGTCAGCTAAGAAATGCACGAAGACGTCATCGGTGGAAGCGAGGAAAAGAAAGAGAGCAAGAAATAAGACAAGAGATAATATAAGACGTCTTTAACTGGCTGGAGACCTCACAGTACAGATAGGATTCAAGTTGGAAGCTGGATTAACCATTAATGGGGACCGCGACACAGAAAATCTGCACAAGTTCTGTAATGTGTCTTTAAAGTTAGTTTTCATATGCAAAAAAAAAAAAAAAAAAAAAATTATATAGGTAAACTCGTTACATAAATAATATAACATTTTGAAACGGAACAGAAACCCCTGTGACTAGAAATCTTCTTTAATCCGAATCCCCCTTGCAGCAGTGGTGGTGCATGCCAGACCCGCCTCTATTTTTATGTCCAATAATAAACAGCCAACCGCACCGCTGCTGCAGGAGTCCCTACTGTTGCTATGGTAGTTAATAAGACTTGTTAGGATCAAAGGCACAAAGAAGATTGTTGACTTGCCAGGGGAGGTGAGCGGAGCCCAGAGGAACGCAATTAGGTTTGAGGGAAGGATCCCCCACATATCTGCTGCTGCTACACCGAGAGGAGCTGCAGATGCACGATTGTTATCTGTGTGCAGGAAACTGTGTGTGTGTGTATGAGCTGAACAGAGTATGAGGAATCAGGGCAGGGTAGGCCGTGTGGTTGCCTGCAAAATGTCCACCCAGGTCTACAACAGCTGTGTGAGTGGAAACTGAAGACACTGGGCACAGAAAGAGACAAAATGGATAATGGGTGTTCACTGATGGCAAAAAGCTCTCCTCTAATGACACAGATCAACGTTGCAATTACTATAATCACTAAAAGATTTAACATTCATTTTAATGTTCTTTTTTTATTGACTGCAGAGAAAAATTTGAAGCACTTTTAATTTAATCACATTCTTACTTCAATTATTGCTTTTCTGTGTTTGCCTTCACTGAGGCAGCAGGGTTAGAAGAAATGTTTGCTAAACAGTTTGTCTGCTGCTCTGCAATGTTCAAATGAACCAGGAGAATCAAGGTCTGGATGGAGGGCCACCACATCTTGAGCCTGTCATGACCAGCTCAATCCCCAGATCTGAACCCAACTCAAAACCTCTGGAATTACATCAAACCACCACGCAAACCTGAGCTGTTTGATTTTTAGCAGAAAAAAAGGCTTACCATGTCTTATTCAATTACTGTAATTTTCTTATTGTAAAATTATATTGTAATACTCTTATATTCTAATATTTTTCTACTTCATTCTAACTTGCTGCTTTACCACTTGAATTTCCTGGTCCACAGAATTAAAAACGTACCATCTGATCACATAAAGCTACCCAACAGAAATAGAGAGAAAAAAAAAAAACTAGTGGTAGCTCCAAATACTGATTTCTGAATGTGTTTTGTCAAAACATTTGTGCTATTTTGTTTGAATAAAGGTTTTGTTCTCTTTGAATTTACCATGTTCTGATAACAATAAATCATTCTGTCAATTGGATAGAATTTAATTTCCTTTATACTAAAGATCATTACTTTTATTTGGAAATTTTGAGCTGTATAAAATCTTTCAACAAAATGCTGGTGGTTGAAAAAGGTTGCAAGAAATATCTGTGGTTCTTTAAATGCTCCATAACAGGCAGATGCATTTATTAAGTGTGATATTGTTTGTGTTTTTTCTCACCTGGACACACACTGACAAACACCGACCCATGGGATTTTGATGCAATGCTGCTATGAATCTGAAAATGGCCAGGGACTTTCATATTTATCTCACATCCATATGACACTTTTCTTACAGCAGAAATTCTTTGACAGCTCTGGTAAGGCACAGGCAGGCTGAAAGGCAAAGGGGAACGGAGACAAAATGGCAAGAACCAAAGAAAAAGACATAGACAGTGAAGGGGTGGCAGGAAATGAAAGAGATGGGAAGACAGAATGGTCAGGCTGACATTGTGTGAGTGTGTATGGGTAAATTTGAAAGACTTGGCAGGATAATTGGTACCCAAGTCCCACAGAAGAGCATGCCAGTGCTTTCTTCTGGTTGGTAAAATATCTTCAAGAACAGTCAAATACTGTGAAAAAAAGTCCTTTAAATGAGTTTGAAAAACAACATAGACAAGGATGAAGCTGAAAAGAGGAAAATTTCAAACGGCACATCTTCAAAAAGCTAAAAACTGGACTATTCAGCAGCAGGTTAATCTATGTTTTTCCAAGATCTTATATTGATGAAGGGAGAGTCCGACCACGACACAAAGCATTCTCCAACGCACTCCAAAGACTCTCAGTGGGGTTCAGGTCTGGACTCTGTGGTGGCCAGTCCATGCGTGAAAATGATGTCTCCTTTACTTTCATCTTGGAATATAATCTAACTCTTCTGAAACAGACTAACATCTTTTCCACGACCACAGGATGTGTCTTTTCACATGGTTGTTGAAGAAATGAGAAGCAGAGCTAAATAAGTTGTTGCAGCTAAAACATCATCCATCATTATCCAATGGGAGGCTCCTGTCTGTCAGTTTAGTTAATCCAAGTGGTCATTTTTATTTATTTTTAAATTCATTTGCAATGTATAACCCATCACGTGTACCTTTGGGACTTCCTAAGAGTTAGTCCCACTTGGATGTTCTCCATAAACCTCCAAGCATCCTGATCAGAAGCCATAATAACCTCAGTTGACTTGTTTTTAATACAGATGAGCAGCTTTCCTCTCAGTTTTAGCATGGTTAAATTTCATTAAATTGGATCATATGCATTCCAATATCCTTTAACATTTCTTTGATATACATTTTATTTATTTACAGCGGTAATTTTCTGAAAATGTGGCAAATGGTTCACTAAATCTTTTGAACAGAAGAACAGATAATTATAAGTAATACTATTTTTTTACTGTGAAATTTTAACACAAGCTTCGTATGTTTTTTGTCTCATAAATCTGAACAGCTATTCAGTTTGAGCACTTTTGATGAATTTAATTTTACTGATAGGTTTGATTTCTTTTAAAAAATACAAGCATAAAATTGAGTTTCTGAAAAACAGCCCCTCCTCTCCCACGAACACACACCATCTGCCATGAGTTTGTGCATCTGAGGAGCAGCATGTGTGCCTCACACAGGGACGGATTCAGTTTGAACAAGCTTCAAAGGCCATACAACAAACTTAACTCTACTGGAATCCATTCAGAGGAGCAGTTCTGGGACTGTCTTACTGGAACTTCATCATGCTACATGTGGAGGGAGAATATCTGAAGTTTTCTTGGAGGTTCTGAGAAATAAAAAGCAACGGTGATTCTGAAGAGATGTGATTGATGTGCTGCACATTATGGAAAAATGTCTTGAAGGAAATTGATCTGTTATTGTCAAAAAGAAAAGAATTTATTCATTTAGAGCTGAGAGAGAAAACAACAAAGTTAAAATGATGCTCACGGTCTAAATCAGATTCTATACAGGTACATAGCCACATTGTTTGAAAGGCAAAACAAATAGTTTTTTTTTTTTTTTTTTTTTCTACAGGGAGCTTTTCATTGTTTTCATAACTACTGGAAGTTCTTTCTGTATGTATCCACACTGTAGCAACACAAGAATGCATCTGTCCTCCCATCCATCCAGTTTCCCATTCAACCACCCACCCCTCTATCCATCCTTCCTCTGGGTCTCAGGGGAAGCGACTGAAGCAAAGAGGACCACTTGCACACGTCTGGTGTCACAGAATATTGTGTTTTCTGTCTTTGCTTCCAGAATATAAACAGAATTCCTGACTGAACAACAGCTTTGTGTGCTTGTTTGCTGGACATCAGAGTTCAGCTGCTGGTTCTCCAGCTCCAACACATCAGTTAATTTTAATTAAACCAAACCTCACAACAAGTTTTAGCAGAATTAAAAGAAAAAAAAAATTAAAGGAAAAATTGTATTGCATTTGAATATTATGAACAGCAATAAATATCAGCAAGCGTCCGTCTAACACGAAGGCAGCCATGCCAACAGCTCACAGTCTGCTAATGCAGAGTCTGATTCATATGCAACAGCAAGTAGCTGCTGTGATTTCTGATCAGATCTGAATCTTCTCTTGCAAGAATCTGCTTCCTGCAGCAGCATTAAGGCAACTGTCAAGAAGGAAGTACAGAGCAGATTGCAGGGACTGAGGTTGTAGCAGGTGGCATCAACGTCAGGACAACACTGGGTTAAGTTGTAGATCTCCATAAACAAAACTAGATATATTTGTGTATTTTAACATATATTCCAAACAGCAAGGGTTTCTTTGAATGTGCTATCTGTTACAGTTCCTTAATTCATACTTTACCCCCTAGTTTGATTTTTTTTTTTTTTTTTTTTTTTTTTGCATCAAATACATTTAAAGTTGTTTTTTTTTACTCCTTCTACTTTCTTTGTTCATGAAAGCAGATTTGAAGCTTTACTTTACTAAATATCCTGCCTGAGAAAATGAACTTATCCAAGGCATTGCAGCCAAATCTGTTTCTCACATTCTGGGGAAATGAAGCATCATATAATCCATCTGTCTTCCATACTGCCTCCCTCTGGTCCAACTAGGCAACCTAACAGTGGATTAATTATTTCTCTTTCTTCACTGCTGCATCTTTAATAAAGATGTTCGCGGACCATACGGCTCCTTTCACATGCTCTTGATCACGTATTGGGCTGATCTTCAATTATCGTTTGTTTTCTGATATACCAGAGAGACAATTAGCTGAGCTGGGGATAATGATGCTGCACTCTGGACCTTAGCTGCAATGATAAAACAAAAAACAGTTAATTTCTGAAAATATTTTAAACATGCAGCTACTGACCTTGGTAGTTCCATGCCATGTGAGATGGCACAATGTCTGAGATTATAAGAGTTTATAGGGGGTTTATAGGACAGAAAATTTCACTAAGAAAATGAGTCTTGAGTCCCAAAATACACAACAGTAGACTAAAAAAAAAGCTAATTTACTATGTGAAAAATAAGAATCATATCTTAAACCCTGAGCAGCCGAATCCCGTACTTAAAAAATTTAGAACGCTACATCATCACACTGATTCTGTCAGGGAAAAAATACAACTTTACCCTGGCTTCTTTATCAGGTCCACCGTCTCGTACCGGTTTGGATCCCTTTTTTCTCTTTAGAACTGCTTTATTTCTTGGTGCATAGATTGAACTAGGTGGTGGAAACCTTCCTCAGAGGTTTTCTCCATGTTGACATGACAGCATCACACAGTTGCTGCAGGTTTGTCGGCTGCATCCATGATGAGAATCTCCCGTTCCACCACATCCCAACGCTGCTCTACTGGACTGAGATCTGGTGGCTGTGGAGGCCGTTGGAGTCCAGTGAACTCATTGTCATGTTCTAGAAAACAGGAGTTGATCTGAGCTTTGTGACATGGTGCATTATCCTGCTTGTTTATCTCTGCGCTGGTCCTGTGATCCATTGCCAACCTGTCCAGGATGTACCTTGCCTCTTACCCAGTGACAGCTGGGATAGGATCCAGGGGATATAGAAAATGATGATGAATGATGGATGGATGGATGGATGGATGGATGGATTATGAACATGGTTCAGTGCTTACATATAAGCACCCTTAAAACGATTATGCCAGAGCTCATGAAGAACAAGAAGAGCACTCACATTTCAGATTAGGTTTTTATTTGGCTGATTTGTCTGTCTGAGTCTCTCAGAAGTTACCCATAAAACAGTTTGGTATTCCTCTGAGCCACATTTGACATTCACAGAGAAGATACCTGCATCTTGTTTACATAAATCTCCCATTTTCACTGCCACTGATTTTATAGGTTCACTGTTTTAGAAGTGGAAATGCAGAGCCTGACCATACAAATGAAGCATATGGCAGGTTTAATAGCTTTTAAATGTCCAACATGTATACATGAACTCACATCCACATACACACACCATTTAAAGTGGCATGTGAACACATACATGTACAGACCACTCACAGTCTGGTACAAAGTTGAATTCAAAATGTGTGAAGTAGGCTTCAAATCCATAACGGCTGCTCATGTGAACAGTAGATTATTTTTAGAGAAGATGAGCAGGAAAGTTTTTTTTTTCTTTAAACAAAGCAGTTTGGTGTTATTGGGGGTGTTTATAGTTAATGCTTGTTAGATGTTTTTTTCATGTTTGTCCTTCAGATTTTAAACGCAGCAGGGACAGCAGCTCCTAATCACAGAAATTATAATCCCAACAGCAGTGCCATTTGCACACAGATGCATCTGACATGCCTGAGCTACGACAGAGATACTTCGTGATGAGAAAATCTTCTGAACACGGTGGCGTCATGCTGCTCCGATATGCTGGTGGACAGATTGTGTCACTATTTTAACTGAGACCTTAAAATCCATCCACGTGTAGAATGGGACAGGTTTACACTTTGGTGCCGACGTGGTAAAAGGGCCAAAAAATAAAATGTCTTAAGAGCTCAAAAGGCCTCTAGAGAAGTGGTTGGTGTGATTGCTCCCACCTTAAACATAGATTCGTTAAGGAGTCTGTGCATCCAAGCATTTTATAACCTAAAATTAATCTGATCCAAACTGAAAATGGCTAATAAAATCATAATGCATGTTAAGAAATGATGGATTAATATAAGAACAGCTGAGAAAGCAGAACTAAAAGCTCCACCAATAAAACCTCATGATGTTCTCTTTGTGTGACAAATACTATGGCTTTATACGTGCAGCGCACCACCTACAGTCTCAGGTCAGACAGTAGGTTCTACATCAACTTGATCTCATGACAGTAGATAAAAAAAAATAGTTCCCCACAAAGACACAGCTTAGTTTTAAATTTTCACATCAGCATCCTACGTTTCCATATGTATTTTAATGTGATGGCGTCCACTTCACGTGTCTCGCTCTGGTTTACATCTACACCATTGTTTCACAAGTGGGGTTACACATACCCCTAGCAGTACTTGGAGACTCCAGGGCTACATGAGAAAATTTAAAAAGTAATTACACAAATGGTGCCAATTAAACTTAAAATAATCATGTAACATCACTAAATATAAATCTAAGTTTATAAACTAAAATGGTGGTAAGTATTCATTGTAAAAAGAAAGGATCCCCATCATACCAAGAACTGTACACACTCTGCTACATCCGAATAATGGCGCCTTGAAAAACGTGAAAAAATGGATTCTGAAGCGTAGCAGCGACATAGCTGAAAACACAGGAAATCAAGGACTGAAGAAGGTGCTGGGAGGAACTAGCTAACTACCTCTAGCAGCATCTTACCACAAAGCAGCCTGTCATGTTGGCAAAACAGCAGCTGAATTCAAGTTAATACAAGACTCAATGTGATCATGGCCAAAAACGGGATTGCACAGTTTCAAACCAGAAAAGCTTTGCACTGTTTAAATTATTCCACAGGGGGCATATAAATGGAAGATGGAGAAACACTGTTAGACACAGTAAAGATGGAAAACTATTCTTTTTACGGACTCTAGTTCTAATGAGTCACTCACCAAAGACAATCAGGTTTGTGAGTCATTTCTGATTAAGTCAGTCACCCGGATTGGACGAAAATCCACATGAACACACCTGCTCCCAATTCTGACTGATGCTGTAACTGCTTATTAGAAACAGGAAAATAATTCATTTTGTTGTGGAAAAAAAAAAGAAAAAACAAATCAACAATTCTCAGAGGGTAAATATTTATTTTCTCTCTAATCATGCATGGCTAAATTAAATATAAATACACTATTTAATCCTGCCTGATAAACAGTGGTTTGTTTGTGTTGTGAGCTGGGGTGGGCTGCTGCTACTGTGGTGTTTTTCTTTTGTTCCCAGCTTATATCAGGGAGGGAAATAGTGATGATCCACCAGGAAAATGTGAAGCTGAGTTAACACTATAAATACAAGCCACTGTTTTTTACACCAATATGAATAACTTTATATGTATAGCAGCCACACATTTGTGATTTGTTGTTTGCTCTCCTCTTTGCATTTAGCTAGCCTGCTAACGGTAGCAGAACAGGTCAATGAGTTAATGGAGACAAGGAATCATGACTCACAATTCAGTAAAATGATTTTTGAGTACTAAATGATTTATTAATGGCTCACACATCACTGGTTCATAATAAGGAGGGAAAGCAAGACGTGCTGATCTATAATTCTGTGTGTGCTGGTGAGTATTATTAAAGTACTTTATTAAAGACACATCCTTGCTTCTCTCTTATTCCAGTCCACAAAAAATTCCTTAGTTTTCTACTTTGGTAAGGAGTTAAAATGACATGGTTTAGTCTGCATGTCCCAAACTACATGGTTAGACAGTAACAAATGTACACATGATGTACAGCTTCCACATATTAATATTCATGATTCATGTATCATGATGTGCAGTTTGAATGCTGCTTGACAGAAGACTACAGCCATGAGACATGTTACAAACTCCCAACTTGGATTGTGACACCACTGCATATTCAACAAGTAAAAAATGGATACTACAAGCTGGACTAGGCTGTTGTTGGTTTATAGAAGACTGGAGAAACCAATCCTGGTTACTTTCTGGGTGGAGCTTTATGGCTAACCTGCATGCATTCTGAGGAACCAATGAAATCTGAAGTTATCTAATTTAGCTGGAGAGGACTGTTTAAGCCGATATTTGTATTTGCATGTAACATCATATATTTTAACTTCCCTTTTCAAACATTAACAGTTTAATCAAACCTAGTCATTGGATATTGTTGCAGAGAAGATGCAGACAACGTCCGCTCCTGAATCTGATTACAATTAAGTTGGATCATACAGAGTGACATCCAACTCCCACGCAGTCTGATCAGTCATAAAAAGTACCTTGTAACTAATTACATTTATCAACTTCTTGGTTAATAAGTCAGTATTTAACCTGCATCATCTGTTATAGTGGAAATCTTGTCTACTCATTGCTGCTGTTTGAATCCAACAGCTGATAAGTGAAAATAAATGACAGCAATTTTACTGACAGATAACAGCGGTGGATCTATTGTGATTGCGTCCAGGATGATCTGTCCCATTCCCCGATATTGTCCACTCTGATCAGATACTGCATGAACGTGCATTATTCAAATAGATTGCAGAGTGTCAGCAGTGGGAAAGGAAAGATAAGCACAACTTCCATTACAGAACAGGTGGGCCAATCCTCAGTGTGTCTAATAACAGTCAAACAAGTGTAAAATATCTGCCCTCTCTTGTGAATCAGCTCAGAATACATTGGTCTCTCCAACTGCTCGTTCTTCACACTCCCTCTCTAAATGTAAAACCATTCATATTCATTTAACTGACCTCCCTCAACTCATCTTAGTAGCACTAGAGGTTGAGAACCATTTCTCAGCTGATACAGAGCTGGAATGGTGCACATTCCCATCCTTTATCCACACTATACCTGTGTCTTTCTATGTGTGTTGCATTACAGCTTCCAGCTGATTTCACTTACCTGTCTTTCATCAGGTAGTGGGATCAGTCCGTCCTGACACCTGAAAACAGGAGCAAAGAAGAGAATGCAATCATTATTATGTACAATAACCAATTTCAGCAACACTGAGCTCAACGTTACTGTTGGTAACAAAACTGAAATAACTTATTTTCAGTTAACTTAGTTGAGTTTTTTGTGACAGAAAAGGAAACATTAAGACAAAAAGTTTTGACAAAAATCACAGCAGCAGGTCATTCTAGCTGCTCCGTGCCAGACAAGACAACCCTGCAGAAAGAAGGACAGGAGCTGAAAAAAATCATAGGTGTCCCCCTCACTCAGGTCATGGTCCCCTACAGATTCATTCTCAAAGCTGAACATTATAATGCACCCCAGAATTTTTGTATTGCAACCATCCGGAGAAACCTTCTGTCCTACCTTCTGCTGAAAAAACACTGATTTACCCATGTCACATAACAAGGTTTATATGTTGCACTGCCGATCACATTGTATATATTCTATATAAATACATATTGTCAGACTATATAGCAGCACATCACTGCACAATAACTGCACTGTGGCTTATTGTATTTATATTTATTGCCCTTTTAGTTTTTTACCGTGTTGTTTTTGTGTTTTACTTGTGGTAAAAGGGTGTGCGCAGCCTCGGATGCATGTGCGACTGCATTTAACTGCAGTCTTGCACGATACAACTTGAAAACTTGAAATTTGAAGAAAGAACACCAGAATAACCACACAAAGACAGCTTTCTAACCACATGCTATCAGGCAAAAAAAAACAAAAATAAAACAATAAACCTTAATCGGACCTCGCTACGTGTGCTACGTGTTGTGCCTTGTTTTCATTCAGGGACTGTAACAGAACTCATTCCATATCTGCACTTTATTTGACTCAGGAATGGTCGAGGAACTAGTTCTTACTGTGTAATTAATGTGTGATTCTAAAAACTTTTTAATGAGTTTTAATTAGATTTGTATTGTTTTATTATTATTTGGATTGTGTTTTTTTAAATTCCATAATTTTTTTAATGGTAAATGGTCTGTATTTATTTAGCGCTTTACTGTACCTGGAATGATACCCAAAGCGCTTTACATCATACATCACATTCACCCATTCACACACACATTCACACACTGATGGCGAAAGCTGCCACGCGAGGCGCTCAACCACGACCCATCAGGAGCAGTTAGGGGTTGCCCAAGGACACCACAACCAGACTTGGCCGAGGATCGAACCGGCAACCCTCAGGTTAAAAGATGACCGCTTAGTTGTGCTTTAGCTGTGTTTTAGCCGTTTTTACAATGTTTCAGCCATCCGTTAGTTGGGCTTCAACCCTATGGACCATTCTCAGCTTTCGTCACTGATCATGTGACTTGCATGTCGGGGATGTTCGTGAGTGTCAAAAAGATAAACGAAGCACGTGTACTGCTCAAAAAGTTTGAAAGATGACAACAAGCAAAAAACTGAAAAGTACAAATTCAAAACTCAAGTTTTTCAAAATGGTCTTGTTCATTTAATTCTTGAACAAACATTCTTTCTTTATGCATCAAGAAATGGAAGGAAAAACGTTCATAATTTCACGTTCATAATAGTCATGTTTTATGTGAAGCAGAAAATGAACAGAAAAATCTCAAGTTTCTCACAGTCTAAATGCGAAAACGGTCAAACTGGTTGGACATTCGACAAATTCAACCTTCACAACAGTGGCAAGAGTAATTAAAAAGCTGGACATATTTTTTCCTTCGTGGTCTTAATAAATGAAACAGTCTTAAATAGCAATTTTTTTCACAGTGATTGTAATGTCAACTCCTAAATATAAGATTGAGACATACCTAAACAGCATTAATGTTTTCTGTGTCTACTGTTTTCTTAAGGCGGATTTATGGTTGTGCAGCATCTGCGTTACCACCGTAGGCTCGGCGTAGCTCTGCAGAGGCTCGATGCGCACCCCTTCCAGACCTGACGTGCACCCCTGCTTCGCACACGGTTACGCAGAGTTACTCCCTTGTGATTGGTCAGTTTGGGATCACGTGTTGCCGGATATCTGAATCTTCTCGCTGAATTTGTGTGATAACCACCGTTTTTAAAACAATAACCAGTGGATCAAGTTGATGAGAGGCTGATCAAATTATTTTATTGTTTTCTTCCACAAGCTAATAAAGACACTGAACCATACCGTACGCTATTGTTATTTTAAAACAAAAAAAAGAGAACTATCAAAAGAACTCCCACCTGGTGAGTTTACCGGCCAATTCCACCCCTGCTGCCACCTTCAGGTTAGGAGGAGAAACAGCAATACAACACCAAAAACGACGTATACCCCTTATGCTCGAGTACGAGAGCAAACTCACCAGCATCAGCTATGCCGTAAATGACTGCACTCAGACGTACTCAGCCTTAGTCAGATAACCATCATCCCAAGAAATATTCATAAGCCTTCAATCTGACTTACATGCTCTTAATTCTGCCCCTGTGAAGTGTGAAATAAATTGAGTAACAATATCTCCATCAGTTGTTTTAAGTTTTGTTTTTTTTTTTGTTTTTTTTGTTTTGTTTTGTTTTAACCAGGAATTTTAAAAAAATATGAAGGTGCTGAGCACCAACAAGCAAATGTTTTTCAAAATATCACTGTCTGACCACATAAGAGCGAAACTGGTTTGGAAAGTGTGAAGTCTGCTGGCGTAATCCTTGAAGAGAAACATTAACAGTCACTCAATAGTGGAAGTGGGCTACCAGCTAGCTTTTTGTCACCCAACATGGCATCGTAAAACAATGTGACGTCACTGAGAATGGTCTGTAAGTTTAGTTGTGTTTTAGGCAAGTTTTAGCTATGTTTAGCTGTTTTAGTTGTGTTTAGTTGCATTTAGGTTTGTTGTAGCTATATTTTAAAGATTAAAATACCTTACAAAATGGACACTTTCTGATATTTATTGACTAGAAGTATCAAAAGGGCCAGGCCAGCCATCTTAACTACAGTATTTGAAGCATTAAGATCCTGTGATGTGGCACCAGATTATGTGGACACAGCCTCAGTTCAATTTAACTGCTAAACACTAATCGTCTCTTTCTTTCAATTAGAGATTGATTCAAAGAGAAATTTTAATGCAATTGGGTGGTTTCCGTAGGCTTTTATTTATTTATTTAAATTTTTTTTTTAATGAAGTTGCTTTATGAACACAGTTATTACAATTAGACTGCTATGGATTATATGCTGATTTTATTTTAATAAATGAGTAATTAGTTACAACTAATTGGACTGAGTTATAATTGGTTTGGACTATCTTTAAAAGTGTCTTGAGACTACTTCTTTAAGGAACTGGTGCCATACAAAAAAGGATGAATTGAACATATTTCAGTTTGTTCACCTGGGACAGCCTTAGGATTGTAACAAGATGGATGACACCACCTGTAACATTTAGCTCCCTATAAAAGTATTCAGTTCTCACCAGTTCTTTTAAGTCATCTTTTTCGGCAAAAACGGAGGAAGGCTAAAAAGCTGAAATGTTTGGAAAAATGTTGAATGATTAAAAGACTCCTTTATTAAAGCCTTCTTTGCCTTTGAGCAGACCCCGAAATCAGTTACAAGGAACAAAACTGCTAGAAGTAGGAAGTATGTATAAACCACATAACAAAACAGATTTCTTTAGAATTTAATTTTATCAATGGGATGAAATACTACATCACTTGAGGGAAGATGCAGATGAAAAATGACATGATGGCTCATGTCATTTTTCATTTCTGATAGGTCAAAAAAGTGTTTTAAAACATAAGAGTTTGACGTGACATATTTGTTACACACAGTTTCTGAGACATTTTGCTTCAATTTATGGTATAAACTTTGCTTAAAATCCGGTTGAACGCAATCTCATACTTGTCTTCTGTCCTCTAATAGATTCCCAGAAGCAGAAAACTACATTATAATATTTTTATATTTTTATATTTTACCCAATGTGTGACTTATTTTCACCTAAAGCTGAGATCATCCCCTTAAACTAAGCAAGAAAAATTAGTAAAAACCCTCCAAAAAACTAAAAGTAATGCAATGAAGCTCATTTACAAGTGATGTTACCACTCTGGATCTTGATCTCCTGGTAGAAGGTCTTGTGTCTGAGTCGTTGCAGTTTTGTACTTTCTCCTTTGTAAACACTCACTTGTCGATGCTTTAAAGTTTGCAAAGCTTCATAATTATCAGTACATTTGCACAATTATGTCCCAAAAAGTAGATAAACAAGACCCATTTAAATAAATGAGACAATGACGTTGCACATAACCCTTAAGAGACACTTGTTTTCTTGCTTTGCAGCTATTATAGAGACGCACCGATACACAACCATGCAACTAAAACAAGCAAATTGAAATAACCAGGAAATTGCAGCACTCAAACAAATTGAACCGCACGCCTTCTCACTTTTTTTTTCCTTCCAAACCTTTTGATTGCAGCAGTTAGCGAGAGGAAGGGCAGCGGAGGGAGATGAGATGGAGAGGAAGTCTGGAGGGAGATTTGATGTTTAGAGAGTACAGTTAAACGCACTGAGTCATCACGACACCAATGCTCATTTCATCTTTTAGCATTTGTTGCCAAACTGCCTTTTTGCAATAAAGAGGCGCTGAAATGGAGCGACAAAGGCAAATGGATTCATTTTAGCGACAGAGGTGGCTGACAAATGGATGTCAGGATGGAGAAGGAACGCACGTCTGCAAAAACAGCAGAATAAATTACAGATGAGTTTTGTTCCATTTACACGTTTATCTCTGATGGATAAATCAAACACAGACAGGAGGGGTGAGAAAGATGGACTTTGTAAGATGGAAGAAATATGAGACAGTACAATGAAAAAAAAATAGAGCTCACTGCTACCTTTTTTCACCATTTTGTCCATATTCTGTTACCATCCTGATCATGTGTCCTGTCTTCACATCTCAACTTTCCTTCCCACTCCCTCTCCTCTCTGAACTTATTTCAGAGATCTCATCAGACAGTACAGATTATCAAGAGGCCTCTCTGGCTGCCTCACTCTGAACAAAATTGGACTACTTGACTTTTAAAAGCCAGTGGGCTACTTTGATCTCAAGATAGCATCGCTAACATTGCATCAGTGTGTGTGTGTGTGTGTGCACATGTGGTGAAGAGATGGCTTTACCAAATGGGAAATCCTTAAAAGTGAGAGCACTGTAGTTCTCACTTTGAGGGGAATCCATATCTGCATTTGAATACAATATTGTAAAGTGAAGGTTGCGTGAATATTTAGAGGGTAGCTAAGAAGAACAGGGACCTAGCATGAACAAAAGGTGATCAAGGCATCAAGGTTGCACCGTCTGAGTGTGTCAGCTGTTTCAACATTATTTGAAGTGACGCCCCCAGAGCTCATCGATGCCCCGTGATAAGTAGTCTCATGATTCAGCATCAGCTGAATTAATAATGAAGGCAAGTGGCATTTAATTTGCTAATGACCATCCTTAGTGTGTGTTTATAATCCCATAACAGAGACGATGCTACAGCTGCAGACTGTGACCTAAACAGCAAGTCAAGTTGTAATCCATGTCTCACACAAGTAGACACAAGCTTTTAATTAAGACCATTTAGATGTGATATGAGTAGATAACAAATCTATCCATCCATATATTCCAATTCAGGGTCATGCGGGGGCTAGAGCTCATCCCAGCAGCTATAGTCGAGGGACAGGGTACACCCATGGCAGGTCCCCAGCCCATCACAGGGCCAACAGAGAGAGACAAACATACCCACATGGAATTTATGCCTTGATTACATGACATTTTCACGGAAAACCCAAAACGGTTCTGTTTACCCAAGGCCCACTGCAGGGTGGGGCCTTAAAAATCCTGGAATGAAAGGTTTTCCATGTTCCGTGTTTTAATTTCTAATTAAGGTGTAACTAGACACCCTAGTTTTTAATTCCGCCGACTGCTGGATTTGAAAGATGCCTGAAACTGCAAGGGTTGGGGTGGGAGATGTGGGTGATCAGGGTGTGGAGAGTGGGCGGGTCGGGATACGCAGGCAGAAATGATTGACAGACAGCAGCTCAGCTCATTGGCAAGATGCAAAGCGAGATTCACAAAGCAGCTACACCACAGAGCGTCTTTGAGTTGGAAAGCTTTCCCTCCTGAATCTCCTCAGCTACACATAAACAAGGTGGTCCTGACCCTTATCAGTCTGAGCTGTTAGTGCTGTTACGCTGGCCTGTCAATTGGATCCGAAGTAAAATTCAAGTTTAACGTATCAACAATACCAGTCCGATCCCTAGGCTTTGTACACAACTTTTCGTGTTTGGAAAATCACTTTTTTTGTTTTTTTTTTTTTTTTTTTAACCTGTCTTGTCCAGCATCGTTGCAAACAGAATGATTGTCTGGCTGCCGTCTGGTGCTGGGCAATATTACTCTATCAAGCAGGGATTTATACTACATGTATAAAGTCCCTCTTGATGACATGAAAAACTTTATTAAATCAGACTCTTAATGCTGGACTCGACCGGAGGGGACAGAGAGAGAGAGAGAGAGACAAGAAAGTAGAGAGAAGAGGGAGGGGAGAGAGAGGGACAGAAAGGGTGTGGGGAGTGCGGGTGGGGACTTGAAACATCATACAGAAGACCATGTAATCCATACTACTTACAACATATATAGCTAAGATCATCCTAGCCAGTAGGTCATTACACAACTAGTTGATAATAGTAACAATAATAATAATAAGAGTAAGAGTAATAATAATAATAAGAACAGAAATAATTAAAAAAAGAAAAAAAAATATGATAATAGATATAAGTGAAACTGCTGTATTCAAGAACACGCGCAGAGAAACCTGTGTGGATGTGTTGGAGAACTCGGCCACACGGCGACGCAAAGACTGTGTGGAGACGTTCAGGAAGGAGTGACCATGCAGAGTGATCATGCAGATGCCACCTCACTTGAACAGAGGCCAGAGTCAGGCCAGCGGTCCCGAGACCCAGGCCACCAGCCCCCCCGCAGGCAACAGATCCCGACCGGTCCACAGAGACGACCACTCAGCTCAGCTCATTGGCAAGATGCAAAGCGAGATTCACAAAGCAGCTACGCCACAGAGCGTCTTTGAGTTGGAAAGCTTTCCCTCCTGAATCTCCTCAGCTACACATAAACAAGGTGGTCCTGACCCTTATCAGTCTGAGCTGTTAGTGCTGTTACGCTGGCCTGTCAATTGGATCCGAAGTAAAATTCAAGTTTAACGTATCAACAATACCAGTCCGATCCCTAGGCTTTGTCCACAACTTTTCGTGTTTGGAAAATCACTTTTAAAAGCAGGCTACACCAGTGGTTCTCAAACTGGGGAACAGCAACATGAGAGGGGGGCTCATGGGATTGGGAAAATGTAGCAGACAAACTAATGTTTTGATAATTTGGGCTCTTGGAAACATTCTGGTCCACACTCCAGACCACTTAGTGGCAGTAATGCAACAATTAGTTTTTGCCAACGGCCAAAAAATATGAAGAAGAAGCAGCAGCAGAAGCAGCAGAAGAAGAAAAAAGGTCAGTGTTTACAGAAAGCATCGAAGGGAGAAAAGAAAGAGAAAGATATGGAGAAGTAGGTGACTGGGATGAAAGAGGGCAGATATGTTGCTCTTGGTTCAACAGTAAATGTGGTTCTTATTATACCCCTCAAGTCTCTGATGTGTATATGTATGTATATATATATATATATATATATATATATGTGTGTATACATATATACATATACACATATATATAAATATATATATATATATACACATATACACACACACAAAAATATATATATATATATATATATATATATATATATATATATATATATATATATATATATGTATATACATATATATGTGTGTGTGTGTGTATACAGATATACAGATATACATATGCACATATATATAAATATGTATATATATATATATATATATATATATATATATATATAAAAATATACATATACATATATATATATATATATATATATGCATATATATACACACACACAGATATACACACATATATATACACATACATAAATATATACATACACTTACATACACACACACACATATATATATATGTTTTATAGAATGTTGAGGAACACCCAGCTTCCACAGCATCCTTACCAGCTAAGTCTATCTCTGATGTGAGCTGATCTCAGAGGCACTAACCCTGCAGCCCTTATCCCTCTCCTCCTCATCATAATTTTATTATAATCTGTGTTATCGACTCTCAGATGTTAAGAAAATATAAATATTGTATTTTCATATAAAATCGATTGTAGAAATAAAAAAGCTGTTATTGGAGTTTCAGTATTTTAGCATTGATCCATATATTACTACCAAATAAAACTATTTGACTGTGAAATATGGGCTGTCGTACCTTTATTACTGAATTACGATATTTCACTTCATCCACAAGAGAATTCCTACAGGTTTCTAAAGAACAAACCTCCATACCTAATAAAATTTTAAATATTATAAGTCAATAATACAGTTCCATTTTAGACATTAAAGATGAATTGTTATTCACCATCTTGTGCTTAATTTTTAAAATATCGAGTTACATCAAACAATCTGCATCCATGAAACTTCCTGAATGCAAAAAAAATGTTTCTTATGCAAAAAAGAAGTCACTTTTAGCTTCAAATACTTTCACTTCAAGACGAACCTGTGTATCAGTGCAGACTGATCAGAAATCTGGACGATGGCAGTGTTCACCACCAGTCACACATGTACGTTAAAACTGTAAATGTGCATTCACAAACACCATCTATCTAGCCTGAATCGTTGCCTGAACACACTCACTGTATGGAGTGCTGCAGTGGGTGTCAAGTTAGGGTCCCTACATTAAACTCCAAGTGTGTGCATTGATGTGGAGGAGGCGTTGGTCATGGCTGTCTGATCCAATTATCCGGGGATTTTACTCCATCTACACAAACATGTATTGATTCTATTGAATCCTCCAGTGCACGGTCGTTAATAATGTGAACCTTTTAAAGATGACTGTAGAAAACAAGTAAAGGGAGTGCCGCAGACTCTAATGACAAGTAGTGAAGAAATACTTTTCTTACTGTCTGGTCACTTTTATTTTGTTAGCTAGTTAGGGATATTTACTGATAACATGCAGCAGGGAAAAGGTTTTATGCTCATGACAGCATATAATTTCAAGTATAAGTAAACAGAAGTCCAGAGGCATGGAGGTTTGTGCATTTGGATGCAATAAATGAACAAATGTTTTATCTATTTTAAACAAACATGCATGGTATTTGCTTAACATAGATGCGTGTTATTTGCACATTTACAGGAAGTAAGATCTTCCGTGTCAGAACAACAGCGCTAATGCCTGACTTATTTATAAACTGAACTACAAGCTCCATTCATCCATTTACATACACAGAGCACTTTTCATTGCAGTATATTTTCCTTTATCATACCACACACACACTCTCTCAAACCAATGAATCCAATTCTATTCACTGACAAAAAAGATTTGAGGTGTGATATCATCAGGGAAAAAAATAGGAGATCATTAATATTGACTGGTAAAAAGAAATGTGAATTGAAAGAATGTGAATGAGGATGAACCTATTGTAGGTTACTTTGCTAGTAACTTAAGTAGTTGTTTACTTAACATAAAATCAGGAAGCAAGGTAGGTAGTGTTCATAAAGCTGAACAACTCATTGATCAGGTGGATCAATAAGCCACTGTCTTCCTCAGACTGTCTAAATTCATGTCATCCACATTAAGGTGGATCCTTCACTGCAGTCTGGGTTTCCCCCTTTTTTTTTTTTTTTTTTGTCTGAGAAACACATCTGAGAAACACTACAGCACAATAATCTGTGCTGTAGTGTTTCTTAGAGATGTTTTATTAATCAAATCTTGCAAAAAAAAAAAAAAAAAAAAGTTACCAGCATAGACATGAACCATCTGACCTCGCTGCACCACAGTACATGGACCAAAGATGGTACCTGGAATGACACCCAAAGTGCTTTACATTATACATCACATTCACCCATTGATGGCGGAAGCTGCCATGCAAGGCGCTCGACCTTGACCCATCAGGAGTAATTAGGGGTTCGGTGTCTTGCCCAAGGACACCTCGACATGAACCCGACTTGGCCGAGTATCGAACCGGCAACCCCTCAGGTTACGAGACGACCGCTCTACCTTGCTGAGCCACGCCGCCCCTAAATGAATTGAAAGATAATTGAATGCACAAATGCAGCGTACTAAGTAATTTTTTTTTTTGATTTTGACATGGGATATATGTTCCAAAATATTGTTCAATAGCAAATTTATGACCCCCTTTCATTCATATTGGGACTTGGTTTCAGTTTTTCCAGTCTCCAAAAACAAAGTTGCTGTTTAACTTCAGTCGTCACATCTGCTGGTTTTATGACAGAAATGATCACCATGGAGACGGTTGGTGAGATGATGTTAAATGACTTCTGAATTATGATCTAGAACATGGTAGAGATGATTTGGAATGACATATATAAGAACATTACATGCTGCATTTACTGACCCTTAGAAATCTGACCTTTACCCAGGTGAAGGTGAGTTAACAGTAAATATTTGTAGCATTGGATCGTTCTGTTGATACAGTACAAAGAATTTTAATAATTTGACAACTGCTCCTTCCGGCTGCATGCCACACTATCCCAAATTATATATATATATATATATATATATATATGTAGCATCGTGACTGCTTTTTGATATAGCAAATGAAAGAAATTTCCAAAGAAAATGGTTGTGGAACTACTTAATGGGTTGTATTATGGACGAGTCCACCCCAGCAACGTCCCTACAATCAGGGTTTAAACAAAGCAATGAACTTCCTTTAACGATCTCGTTTTGTCTGATAGAAACTACATTAAAATAAACAGCTATTTTTTTCATTTATTTGATTTATTTTTAACCACAATGAGTTATTTTTAAAACTCCTGACAGCTTCAGGAGCTGTGAATATGCATTTATCCCACGCACTCATACTTAACACAGTAGTCCCTTTCCCTCCACCTCGGCCCTTTTATCTTTCACAATTTACTGCTTCTCTTCATCTGCTCCCTCCGGCTGCATGTCACACCACCCCAATTCCCATCTTTGACATGAGAAGTCCATTTCTGTCTCCTGTCTCTACTTCATGACAGTCTGCTGACACACTGCGAGCTGTAGAGTTCGCTCTGCAAAGATCCAGCCTGTTAAACTGACTGGTGGTGGTGTGTGTGTGTGTGTATGTATAAAAGACATTGTGTGTGTATATGTGTGTGTGAGTCATGGTAAGCAGCCTTAGATGTGTTTTAAAAGTGCCCATGCATGCATGAGTCTATGTGTGCATCTTTTTGTTTGTGCCAGTTTGATTCTGTTGATTTCGGCCATCTCTTCATGAATTATTCAAATGACTTAAAAGAGGAAACTGCTTCTCTGACCAGTCAGCTTTCCTTTTCTGAAGACTTCCCTACAATCACACAATGAACACTCCCACTTCTGTGGCATTCTACTTGGGGAGTGTGTATGAGTCGATAAATAGAGTGCCTGTGTGTGTTTCTATGCATCTGTGTGTAAACGATCCTTCATTCTTTTAAGCCTGTATCTCAGATAGCGGAGGTTTGTTGTATGTGGCTGATCAGAGAGGTGGCCCGAGGCTGTGGCCGGATCAGATTGAGTTGGTGGTGCAGAGCAGAGAGCAGCGATCAGAAGAAGATGCTCAGCCTTAATCTGATTTTGGCTTCAAACTGCACACTCGACTGGCTGTGGAGCCACTGAGGAGAAGCTACCCAACAAAAACCGACACAGACGCATACACTGACCGAACACCTGCAATATCAAACCAAAGTGCTGCATGGGACCAAAACTACCCTCCACACACACGCAGGAAGGAAAACACTAAATTAGATAAGAAAAAAACAGAGGAAACTTTCTGAACAACTATTACTGCATGCCCAATAAATGTATGTGGTTGATTTATGGGATTAAATAAAAACGAGAAAAAACAAAAAAAAAAACAAAAACAAAAACAGTAAAATCAGCAAAAAAGAGGTCATTGACTGGGCTGACCTGATTTCCTCAGGCAGCTTGTTCTGTGGCTTTGGGACTTGGGCTGCAGATGCTCCATCACCTCCAGTTTTCAGCCGCGCTCTGGGAACAGATAAAGTTTTCTGCCTGAGGAACCCATGGCTACATACAGGCTTGTATGTGTCAGGTCACATATATAACACGGTCAAAGGCCAGGAATGGCCTTAAAAGTCAACTGTAGGAAATCAATGCTGAAACACACTTGATATGAGTGGCATTCAGGGTGATGGAAGCTCAGAATGTCATGGTTACGATGAGTCAGGAGAACTTTCTTCCCAATTAACCTTTTTTAGCCCTGAGTCAATTTTTTAGGTCTCTACTGAAAAACTGGATTCCCATAATAAATAAGCATATCTCTGCAACCACAAGGTCTACTTCAATACTTTTGGAGTTATACTAAATGGAGTTTCATTGGATGTGTAAATATCAGTATGTATATATATATATATATATATATGTATATATATATATATAGTTGTCACTGCACTCTTGAGCTAAATTTTGATCACTTTTTCCACGTAGACCTTTAATAATAAAATCCTTATTTTAAAAACTACATTTTGTTTTTACTTGTGTTGTCTAACTAATATTTAAATTTGTTTGACGATCTGAAACATTTAAGTGTGTCAAACATTAAAGAATATAAGAAATCAGGAAGGAGACAAACACTTTATCACACCACTGTGTGTGGTGTGTGTGTGTGTATTATATATATATATATATATATATATATATATATATATATATATATATTTTTTTTTTTTTTTTTTTAATATGGTTGTTCCTCCTGCAGTTATTCGATATGATATTCAGGAAGAGGGCTAGCAACTCCATGAACCAGAACATGGGGCTGTACATACCCTCACAGACCTGGGATTCCCTACTCCAGAGACCACTTCACTGTCCCAGCGGATCTCATAGGTTTGCTGGGACGGTCACACCTCCGGAAAACAGATGATAAAAGTCAGCATAGCAATGCATCAGCAGATGTTTCTGAGGAAGGCTGCAGGTGACAGTTGATGAAAATGGCCATTTGATGAAAGTCTTTGCATGCAGCAAATTCTCTAATGTTAATCTTTTCCTCTTCCTCTTAAAGAAAAACTCTGAAGCCAGTCTCATTTCTCTTCTGGGAATCCAGCTGCAGTTTCTGCAGTGCAGCTAGTTTTAGCCAACCTCTGTCTGACTTTAGCATGGTCACTGCGTGGCTTTGGACTTTCTACACATTCCTTTTCAGACTAGAAATTGAAACATAATTGGCTGATGGACCCTGAGGGCTTGATTATTTGTGGTTGTTTTGTTACATTTGTTCATTGCCCCCCTGTTTAACAGGATGTCTTATTTTGTGTTTTGTCAAAGTCTGTGAAATAAAACAAATCAATCAGTCCAAAGCTGCTGCTGCTGGTGTACAAACTCAGTATTTGGAGAATTAAAATCCCTGGCTAGATTTAATTTTAATGAGTAAGTTCATTCTTCCTATAGAAAGTGTATTAATGATTTTTTCCAAAAGCATTTATTTCCCATTTCTCAGCATGCCAGACTATAATGCAGTCAACCAACCTCATAGATTCAATGCAATCTTTTGGTTTCCTTTGCTAGGCTAATATTTTTTATGAACTGGCTTGTATCAACACAGATTGGATCACAATAAATTGGCTTGAATTTATTTGGTCTGCAACTTCCCCTGAGATGACTTTGTTAGTGCCATAAAATAAAGTTGAATTGAATAGCCGTCTAAGCCCTGGAAAAAATAAATAAATATAAAAAGTAAAATGTGCTGCACTCATTTCTGATTTCCATTTGTCAGCAGTGGAAACACAAAGTGAATGGCTGGATATTTGGTACTTTAAGCTAACCCTTTTGCTCAAACACAGCATCTTGGAGAACCAGGGGTCTGTGTTTATAACAGGAGGTCCTGCAGGATTTTAGACCCTGTCTGAGGTCACGGGCTAAAGAAAGCAGCTTGAATACAACATGTTTCTGCAACTCACCTGTAAGCTTTTCATGGTAACTAATGCCAAGTGTCACATTTAAATGTAAAGCATATTACCAAAACAGGACCAGCACTTGTGAAAGCCTCTGGGAGGAAATGAACATTAAGACTGCTTTGCAGCTCATATTTTATCTTAATACACCATCTGCTGTGCCAGATTTCCTACTCCATTATAATCTAATTAATAGTGATCACTAAAAAAACACAGCTTACACCATGTTGTTTAAATGTTTAGCATTTATTCAATGTGATTTTTTGCTTTTATTTTTGGTGGCAACAGCTAAATGCAGCTGAGCCTGTTGATCTTCCCGTTATTGACGGATCTCCTCTGGAATGAGTGATACTGACCGGGTGACTCAAGAACAACGGTATGATAACCTGTCTATAAAAAGATCAAAGTTACCACATTCACATCTCCACTGACCTGCTTTTACTGCAACAAAAACACAAGTGCAGCACAAAGTGAAGTAGAGACAGGGAAGAGGATGGTGTGACCATACAGGCTCAATTCAAGGAGAAGTTTTAAATGGAAACTAGGGGAGAAAATGTAGGTGACCCTGGTGTGTCCTGTAAAACAAGGAACATATAACAACTTTACTGAATACACCTGATTTTATCCAAATGGATCCAACAGCTTCTTATCAACTTCCTTACAATGACTCGATCATTTCATTTCAGTGTGTTGGAGCGATGATGAAAAGTTTTCCAGGAGGTTTACAATCCACTCACAAAATGTAGTGTTTATTCAGAGACTATCTGGTAAATCTACAATGAGTTATCCATGATAACACCATTATTTATCACATTTTCAACATAAAAAACATCACCATCACTACTGTGTGGCTAAGAGACCTCTATTTAGACTTGGAAATGATTATGAAGCCACTTCCTGTCAGACTTTCCACCAATCAGAGAGCTTAGATTGACGGTAACGTCCAATCAGGAGCAGCCAAAGATCAACCAGTGAGCAGAAAGTTCTATGTGTGTGTGAAAAGAAGAAAAATAATGCTCCTCTATGGCTGGAATAAAGCCAAGAAGACGTTTCTGATGCACGGTGGTGCCACAAAGCAGCTGAGCTGGAGTTGGTTTAGTGAGGATAGCAGGTAAATAGTAGCAGGAATAACTGGAAATGAGGAAAAAGTGGAAACATGGAAATAGTTTCTGTTGTGTGTTTGTTTCAATAACAATATTTTTTCTCCTGAAAGCCAAGACTTGAGAGAATGATGTGCAGATGAAAAAAGTCTTGGTCACTGTTAGTAGTTCTGTTAGTAATAAATTCTGCTTTCTTCTTCTGGTCGGCCTTTATGCTGCTATATTTATTCATACATTCATTTTACATCATTTTAGCCTCATAATCTGACAGCTGAGGCTGTCCTGGAAACATCATGTCTGGAGACTGACTGGGATTAGAAGGGTTAAAAGACGGATTAAAACTTGATTGACCATTTCATATTTCATCTGTCCTTTACATCTGCTCCTCTTTTCTTCTTATTGTTTGACTTTTAATCATCGTTTCTATAAAACTGGTAATCAGCAGCTCAGATGGGTCTTTCCCAGCTTCAGATAATTTCAACCAGTTGGTGTTCGAGCAGTATGTAGTATCATCTCCAAGGATTTAAAGGCCAGCATGTTTGCCTGTCCTTATAAAAAATAAAAAAAAAAAGATAATTTTCATCTTGTAGATGCCCAACAGTTTTCCCCCCATACTCAAGGGTTGTTTCCTCTAAAAGCAGCCTATAAAGCCGTCCCCCATCTGGTGAGCTACGGAAATTTTCAGATCTGCTTTATAGTATAGTTTGCATGAAGGTTTCTGTCTTGATTTGAATGTTTTATTCTTTGAGTAATTCCTTCATTATGCATTACAAACAGGCTGACCATCATGACTCTGACAAATCCAACTAATCCACCTACCTAAACAAATAACTATTTTTACTCCTGGAGGATTAGTTGAAAAACTAGTTATAGTTGAAAATATCTTGAATGTTAACATTTTGACACAAATTGTTTTCTACCCATTACGTTGTCTCTATCTTGAAAGGGTCAGCAGCACGTTTGTGGTCAGTAATAAACTGACAGGAGCAGAGGTAATGGTAATCAGATCTGTACTGCTGAAGGTAATATTACAACGCTGCTGTTTTTGTGGGCTCTAAATGTGACAGGACAGCACAACTCAAGGAGCCTGAGGCCCAGCAGGGCAGCAAGTTCATTCTATTTGTGTCCTGACTCGATAGAGAGAAGAAATCCAGGCCTGGAGCCATCTCTACAGGAGCAAACCAGCTAAGTCCTTCTGCTTATTGGAGGATCCTGCTGTTCATTCTAACACATCCTCTGCGACACTTATTCCTCCCTCCACCATCACCTGGATCTGTAAGTCACAGCTGTGTACAAGCAATAAAATGCAGATTTTTTCTCTTTCCCCTGTGGAAGTAATTCCTTCTCCCCCTGCAACGGGAACATAACATGACAAGGTCAGCACCACAGGAGCTAATAGCTATTCAGTGTTACTTCTGCAGGGCCATAACCAGACCCCCAGTGATGCCTGAATGTAGACATGAAGTGTTTCATTTATTTAATTTTCCACAGATAATTGTGGTTTCGATGACACCATGTTGATCTAAACCAACTTTAGTGGAACAGAACAATCCTAACCATACCTGTAATTAATCGGATTTTGTTGTTGTGTAAAGACATAAAACATGTCATCCATCCATCCATTTTCTGCTGCTTATCCGGAGTCGGGTCGTGGGGGCAGCTGCCTAAGCAGGGAAACCCAGACTTCCCTCTCCTTCATCAGCTCGTCCGGAGGATCCCGAGGCTTTCCCAGGCCAGCTGAGAGATGTAGTCCATCCAGCGTATACTGGGTCTTCCCCGGGACCTTTTTCCGGTGGGACGTGCCCGGAACACCTCACCGGGGAGGCGTCCAGGAGGCTTCCAAACCAGATGCCCGAGCCACCTCATCTGGCTCACCAAGCTTCTCACCCTATCTCTAAAAAATGCCATAAAGCTGTAAACATCACAGCAATTCAAGAAACTCACCAGAGAAGAATTTACTGATTTGAACTAGTGAGGTTTTTGCTCACTGGTTCGGCTTTAAAAACTACATGGTAGGAAAAAGTACAATGATTTTCCACCCACTAATCTTTCATTGTCACTCTGAAGTCAAGAAGTCTTTGATCAATGCTGCAAACCAATCACACTTAAGTGTAATAATACTGCATCATTTAGCTAGAATGTCTCTGGTACCTTGAAGGAGGAATATTCTTCCCTTTCTAAATAAACTGATACCATTTACTGAGATCCCCATTAAATATCAATGACATGTTTTAGTGCCATTCAAAGGCCCCCTTTAAAGGTGTTTCTTCACAGCTCTGTTCATACCTGTATTAAAAGCTTCTTGACCATTAAACTAACAACACAACTTTCTGACCTTAACATTTTGTGCTTCTGAGCCATTTTAATGGCACACTGACATTTTTTTGTATACATTCCTGGAGTTGTTGTTGCCCTGAAGCATCCTGAGCGTTTACAGTTGAGTTTTGCTTTAGGGTACTGTGTCACTAACCAGCAACAGAATATCAACAGACTGGCTGCTTTGAACATATACCATGGCTGCTAGGAAACACAATAGGACATTATCCGAGGAAAAAAGAGTAAAAGGGACAGAGCAAGAGATAAGACGAGACAACATCAAACTGACTTTTACTGTCTGGAGAGATTTTAGAGAAGAGACATGATGAAGACAAATTCTTAATTAAGGGTAGCTGCACCAAAGTTCTGAAATGGGGCTTTAAGACCGATTTGGGTGAACATATGATTTTAATTTTGGACACAGTTTTTACTTAATATTCCTTGAAGTAAATTAATATGGTCACAGAAATTGTGAAAGGCTGAGAGGTCACACTACCACACACACCAAACTGTTAGATGTGCTATCCTGTTTAGTCTCAGTTTTATAGTTCAGGATGTTAAACCACAACACTTCTGGCAGGAATCTTGAAATATCACAATAGCTGGCCAGAGAAGAACAGACAAGTCGTATCATGTAATCCTTCAATCCTGTAGAGGTCTTGGTAACCGCTTCAAGGACTACTTTGTTGACCCAGTCCTTTGTCTGTAAAGCGTTTAAAGGCTCATCAGTAATTTTTGCAGTGCTTAACTCATTTTAACCAGCTTATCATGCTGATGATGCCTCATTCATTGGCTCAGAACTCAGAGCCATTTTAGACAGAACATCATTGGATCATTTCTATGCAACTTCAGAATTAGAATAGACATGAGAAGCCAGGATAATTCTACATCAGTACTGTACCTCACTACCTCTGATTTTCCAGACTTATGCAGAACCAAACATAATAATAGGGTTGGAAGATAGAGTTTCTGAGTTAGTAGTAACTTCTGACACCCAAAAATATGCAATCAAGCACCAAACATAATCGCCATCCCTGGTGCATGATGAATATTTGGTTGGTTTGATTTCAAAGTGCATTCATTTTGCTTTTGCACCTTCTTACTTGGCTACAAGTTCAGTTTCTCTTCTTTTAAAATGTGTTGACCAGCACAGCAGCAGCATTTTGCTGACAGCTGGTGTGAAATCTGCTCCCCTGGTTTGCATATGATACTTAAATCATCCTCCAACACAAACCTGGTCACAGTTTGACGACGTTACGATCATCCACGGCGCCCTGACAGGATTACTGTGTTCACCGTTCTGCCCTGCCAGTTACGTCACGGCACTTTCTGATATTACTGCGATCAAACTATGCAAACACAAATAGAGGACATCAAATGTGTGTTTTGCAACTGTTGCCATGTGTGCACTTTGATGTGATGCAAGGCTTGTTTGGATGACAGTCAAGAGAAAAAAGACACTAAAGCGGTGTTTTGTGTCAGCTTGTGGACTCTTAAATCTGATCTGAGGATGAAGAGGGATGAAACCATCTGAGCAAAGAGGCTGGAGGAGGGGAGGCTCCAGAGATGAGGTGGGGAGAAGAGGACACCAGGGTAGAGTAGAGAAATGACTGGGAGATAAAAAAGAAAAATTGATAACGCAAAGATGGAAGAAAATAGAAAAAAAATAATTAAATAGAACGAAAAACAACAACAACAACAAAAAAGATAAAGAAAGTTTTCCTATGGCTGAAAAACTCTTAGATCAGTGCTTCTCATCCCTGGTTCTTGGGGACCTCTACCCTGCATGCTTTAAGGGTGTCCACACTTTAACACGTCTGACTTAATAGCTCATCAGCAGTCTTGCAAAGAGCTTGACAAGCAATTCAAATAACCTGCATCAGGTGTGCTGCAGCTGAAAAGTACTCAAACATAACAACTCTACTCCAGGCAGTGGTCCCTGAGGACCAGAATTGAGAAAGACTGTCTTAGAGGAAGATGATGAGGAAGGACTTTTCAGCTTCTATCTATGGATGTTACTAGGTGAAAATTTCATGACATACAGCGTGTCACACACCAACACTCTTGCTACACGGTGGTGTTGGGGTATCAAATTTCTCTGCATGATCCCGTTTAAGTCTTGACAATGTAACTAGCACACCGTTGGACTGATCACTTATAAAGATGAAAAGCAGCGCAGAGAAGGTAACAATCACATCTGGAAACATTTTCTTCTTCAGTCACATGAAAACTCTTCAGTTTAAATGAATACATGAGGATATATATAAAAAAAGTGTTTTTACCAACACTCCAAATTAATGTTTTTCATCAACAGTTTGCATGAGTTTTACCTTCTCTTTCATCATCACTTCATTTAAATTTCTCTCCTCATTTAAAAACACCATACCCGTTAAAGTCAGTGTGCAGCAGATAGATGGATGAAATGTTGTGGATAGCACTGCCAGGACAAAACAACTGACCTTCATTTTTCCCCTGCTGAACTGAACAGGGAGTTTCCATAGGGTGGGTTGGTGGGGGTCCGATTAGATCTGTGCTTTTTATGCCGATGACACTTAGCTGTGGACATAACTCACAGATCCTAGTGCTAGAAGTCTCAGGGTTCCTCATTTTGACATTAAGTACTGAATTAACAAAAATTTCCTTTAAAAAATGTAAATTTATTGATAAAATGCAACACAAATAAAATGATTAAGTTTAGTTGTCTTTAAATGCTACTTTAGTCTTACATTCAGAGTGTTCTGAGTGAAGAGAGGGCAGAGACACGCAACAGAATCTAGTCCTGGTTACCTCACCGCTCCATTCAGCCTCAAGGCCTTCTGGGTAATATGAGCAGTCTTGCACAAAGCAGATGCTACCCAGGGACATAGCTAACCTCATCACACTCACAAATCTCTTCCTTATTCACTGAGCCAAATTAAAGGCCTTACCTCCTGCCTTTCCATTCTTCTATTATTCACTCTCTCCTCCCCCACACTCATCCTCAGTTCTTTCTTTCTTCACTTATTTGTCTCATGCACTGTTCCTCTTCCATTACTTATTACTTTTTTTGCCGTCACCCAAATATAGAAAAATCTAGACTTAAATCTCTGACAATATAGAGGACATACATTTATTAGAAATTTATGTGTTTTATACACACTCAATATCCATTTCACCAGGGCCTTGCTTGCACCAGATTGGATCCCTTTTCGCCTCTAGAACTGCTTTAATTCTCAGTGGTATCGATGGTGTTGTTGTTGACCAGCCAGTCTGGTAGAAATTAATGCAAGTTAAACTTGTTCATTAACCAGTAAACTGAGCAAAAATTGTCTACGTCTCCATCCATTAGAACCAAAACTTAATACATTTTAATAGACTGGTCCATTGCCCATACATTTCCAATTTCCTTTCCTTCCCTGTTGACCTCACACAGCCTTCCTTTCTCCTGTTCTACACCTTTATCCATTTGAGTGCTTTTGCTTGTTACACTCTGAACTCTGCAGGTGCCTCTTTCCCTAGCAGATAGGAAGCAAAAGAGCAGATAGAGGTATGGGAAAGGGAAAACAAGGTGGAAAGTGGGAGGTAGTGGTGGGAAGATTGATCCAAATATCGATAACATAGATACCGACGTTGATGCTCCATCACACGTTGCTCCTCCTCCCCCCACTTGATTTTTAATGTGAACATATTAAATTTGTCAGCCTTATTAAAAAGTATTGGTATCATATTGGTATCGATGATACTAGCCCTTTATTTACTTGGTATCGAATCAACACTCAGTCTTGCAGGATGGCACAGCCCTGGTGGGAGGCAGCTGCAGGTTGTGAGTGTTGATAACAAGAAGAGTCAAACCAAACAGAACAGAAAGCAAGAAATGAGATGAGATGTGGAGGAAGAAGAAGATGGAGAATGTCACTTCATGGTGAGAAGTGGAAACCTCAAGAGGGAAGGTGAACGAGACACAAGGAGGGTTAAAGAGAAAATGAGATGGGTGAAGAGGAAGAAATCATACGGCTCTTTCATTAAACCCGAGTGACTCACCTACCTGAAAATTGATTTGTGAGTTAGGAAATGTGTCATTAAGTCATTTTCTTGTTGAAATATCATTTAGGCTCATTTGGAAATGAGGCAGGCAGGAGTGAGTGGAGGAAACAGGAAGAGTGGAGGAGGTGACAGACTGAAGTGGGTGGTCAGAGGGTGGGGGCTATCTTAAAGAGATGGACATGAAGTGGTGGATGCAGGAGTTGCTTCATATGAATAAAGAGCTGGAGCAGAGAGGTGACGAGTGTTGTAATACAGCATTCTGCAAACGTTTTGATCAATCTTGTTTCTTTATTTTTCTCTTTATAATCTGTCGAAGTGGTCTTTTTAACTAAAGCACCACCCCCTGCCCCTCCTACACCAGCTGAACAGGATCTGAAAGTAAGTTCTGAAGAAATAGGAACAAATCCAGCAAAGATCTGAATCAGGACCTAAGAGATGCATCCAGACCTTCAGTTGGTCCATCTACTGTTGGCTGAAGACTCATCAGAAATGGTCTCCATGGAAACATGGCTGTCAAGAAGTCATTCTTAAGGAAGGAAAACAGAAAAAAAAGGCTGAGGTATGTCACATGACCCAAGAACTGGATTGAAGATCAGAGGCAAGAGGTCTGATTGAGGAGTAGATCCTCCCCAGAACCTGAACCTCAACAGGTCTGATGGAGAGATCGAGTCAGGGGAGAGGATCCACTGGTACGATCAGAACTTATTTGTAATAGTAGATGGGAAAAGAGACGGATTTGGTGGACGGGGAAGGAAACGACAGCAGCAGAAGAAAAGAGGCTTCAGTAGCAGAGTGTGGCGAATGTACAGAATAGTGATGGTGGAGGATACGCCGCTCGTCTCTGCGTTTCCCTTTAAAAGGCCTCTTTCATTCCTTTTTCCTGGCTTGCATTCACATCAAAGGATCTCTGTCTGTTTGGGGGTGCGTGGGTTCAGTGTGTGGAGGGAATGCGAGTCGAAGGGCATGGAGATTCTGTTAGCCAAGCATGTTTGCAAGCGGGTGAGAAGCAGCCAGCTGTATCTAGTGTAGTCAGCTGGCATTAGCATGCTGCTACTGCTTTTATCAGGAATATTATTAGCTATTTTAGACTACTGATATAAAATTTTGCCTATATGCTTTTGCATAGAAGCTATGATTTAAATGGGTTTGACAACATGTGAGGGAACATTCAAAGCTGGACCAAAACGAAACAAACACAGATGTGTGTTAGTTTCTTATTCAAAGCATGATTAATTTAGATTACATTAAGGGATTAGCAACACATTTAAACCACTATTGGACCACAGATGGTTTAAATAACTGTTGATTACTCAAAATTAACCAGTTTTTATAGACTGGTGTAAAAGTTATTTTAAATGGTGAAATGTAGATGAAGTCTTTAAAAGAATTATTACCTCAGGTTAAAATCACTTAACTTTACTAATTGTTTTCAGTTTTTAATCTCAGGTAACATACTGGACATATTTTGAATTGATCTGTCTCAACACTTCTTGTTTTAAACTGATAAGTATTATAGAATAATAAATAAAGACAGAGATAGTTAGAAAAATCCAGCCTCCCATGTATTACAGCAGTTGAAGACTGAAGCAAAGTTAAAAGCAGACTGAATGAAAAGTTGCTCGATGGTTTCCTTCTTTAAGCCCTTTACTTACAGACGCTCCATCTATTCTCATCACAATACTACAAAAAACTCCAACTGAAATGGATTTATATTTACTTCTTTATATAAAAATGCAAAAAATAGAAATTCATTCCTTTATTAGGCTCATAGAAGATACAACAGCTGTGTTGTGTTGTCAGGCGGTGTGTTAGAGGTGATGTGAAATGTGGTTTAATTAAAGAGTCAAACAGGGAAGACTGGCCTTATTATTATTATTTCAATGAGGACTGGACACGTTTCCATCATTTCATGCACAATAAGGCTCTAAAAGGGAAAAATGAAAAAATAAATAAGTAAGTAAGTAAGTAAATAAATAGAGTGGAAATTTAAATGTTAAAATGTCATGATTAAATTTATTTTTCTTATTTTAAAATTCTCTTAAATTCCCTTTAGCACAACTTTAAATAGCATCAGAAAAGTTTCATGGAAAAAATTGACAAAATTTTTATTTTAAATTGCAAAAAAAAAAAAAAAAAAAAAAAAAAATTAAACATTGTTTGTCATCCCAGTAGTTATGTATTTTTTACTTGTTTAATTTATTTATCAGATTTATTTTTATATTTTCAGTTATATTTATTTTTTATTCATTAATTTTTGTTATTTATTTTTACATTTTATTTTATTTATTATTTTTTAATTATTTTTTTAATCAGAAACAGCTGCTTCTAGTGCAGGATGAGATGTGTTGATCATTTCACACTTTACAATTCTTATTTATTTACATCTACATTTAATAAAATCTGTGTGTAATAACTGAGCAGATATTTTTTTTTAATTTATTTTTCAAATCAACTGCTCCTTAAAAGTGAGAAACGCTTGAAAATGTGTATAGTTTGGGTATGAAGGTTGATGTGTGCGTAACACGTCTCACTCCTCTGCAGGTCTGAGCTTTGCTTCCTTTGCACAGTTCTTTCTAACATTTCCCATTTTGACCCTAAGGAATTTGGCTTGAATGCAGAACTTTGCAGCAATAAATTAAAAGCAGGGTTCTGCAGAGTTATTTAAATTAAAGATGGTAGAATATAAATATATATAAAATACAAATGAACCTAAATACATTGATTATTAGACTGAATGTTAGTTTTGTTAAAAAAAAATCTAAACTAATGGAAATAAATAATCCTGGTGTTTACGTTTTTCCATCTCTCAGCAGATTCTTACTGATGTCAGAAACATCCAGCCTAAACAAGCAACGACTTGTGCATCTGAGTGTGTGTTTCATGAAGTTCATGTTATATGACACTGTTGTCTGAGACCCTCATTGGTCCTCCAGACTCAACCTTATTCCTATTTTTCCACAAACATCTCTGTAATTGTGCCTGCATGAGCACGCCCCTGATCCGGATTATCCGGTGAATCATGCCCCGCGGTCGGTAAGAACACGAGCTCTCCTGTGTTCATATGTGATTCACTGTCGCTGCTGCTGCACTTAGCTGTGAAAAATAATAAAAAAAAACCCTGAATCATTTCTTCACTTTATATAAATAGAGTTTAATTATTCAGGGTCATGCACAGATGCTGTTCTTCAGTCACGCTTAGTTTCACATACAAAACACACACATTCACACGACGACTCCACTAATGCAATTAAGAGCCACTAAGACGCTGTTTGTGTTGCACTGAGATGTCTGTCATGTACAGTATCTGAGATGAGCTGAATAAATGATCACAAGCACAAAGAGTTTAACAGTATTTACTGAAAACTGCTTTCCGAACCCGCCTACTGTCCTGGGGGGGTCATTTTGACCCCAAATGAAATTTTGTGTTTTAATGATTTTTATTCATCAGATACTCTGAAATAAATGAGGTTTGTTTTATATTATGGTTTTTATTAAACTGTATGTCAGAATAAACGTGTAACAGGAACTGAGGCCCCAGAGGCAGAAAGTGTAAAAATATTGGGAGGACATGAAAAATAAAGCTTGTGGATTCTGTTCTAACTTAGTTGCTTGATATTCATCCAAAATCAACCGAGGAATGGGAATGTTTTTATCCTCTGATGCAATTTAAATAAGATGAAATGTTCTGCATTGATGCAGTTGTAGAACATGCGGTGGTTTAAAGATGCACTATATAACTTTCTGACATTAAACTCTGTCTTTTTGACTCGTTTGTGGCTACAGTGACATCTATTATGAGCCGTTGCTGCCCAGCAGGCCCCAGAAGCTGAGGAACCACATCAGAACTTTTTCTTCTGGAAAGCCATGCGACGTTGCAGCTGAGTTTCTCTTTACGCATCATGTCACACGTTAGCATACCAATATAAAAAAAAAAACTGTTTATGCATCGTTGTTGACGATCAGAGGAAAAGAGGAAAACTTTTGTTTACTTCCTGAAGAGATCTCAGGGTACAGGCAGGATGCATGATGGATGCTGGTTTAGCCATTGCATGTTATTATGAAAATATGCTGAAATTTGACGGTGGGTCTTTAAATTAGGACAAGACGAGGTCGTAATCTGCCAGCTCTGGAATATGGTGTCCCAAAACCACTTGTGTTAGTCTGAAGTAGCAAGACTGAGGATATAAAACATAGAATTGGTCCAGAAAAATCTCAACTTAAATGGAATTAGAGAAGCAGGAAAGAGGATCATTAAACTTTCTGACGGTTGAGTTACAAGTTCAGCATTCACGTTACTGTACCAAACTGTGCACCTTGGTCCATGTCCACACGGAGACGAGTTTAGGTGTTTATCATTTGGATTCAGGTCCACATGGAGCAGATGTTTAATCTGGTATCTTGTCTCTGTTCTATTGTATAAAACTGCTCAGTTAGGTGAACCCAGTCAGCTCAATTACATCATAAAAATTAATTAATTCCGTTCAAATAAAGCTAAATTAAATGGAAATTACTCAGACTGCATGTGGGTTATAGTCATAACCAGCTCCGGTCCTAAAGGGCCATTGTCCTGCCAGTTGTAAATAGGCCTCTTGTTTTAACTGACTTGACTCAGATTAAATGGAGAAGAAGAAAAAAACAAAAACAGATGCATTGATGCAGCTGGGAAACCTGCAGGAAAGAAGTTGGGCATCCCTGCACGGAACTTCACCCACAGTTTCATCATCATCTTCCACAAATGACTTACATGTTGCCGCAAGTTGACCATGTCATTCCCATGTATTAGAAACCCATGGCTACAGCAAATGTATTTTCTATGGAAGTCATGTGATGGACACTGTACATCAGCATTTATTTATCTTTATTTAATTTAAACTCAAACATCAATTAATCTAATATTTGTCTTATTTCAGCCTTCTCTGAGAATCTTATAGTTTGTATTATTTGATTGTTTTTATAATACACTTATTACTTATTAATTCATTTTCCACACAGACGTCAACAGAAATACTGAAAGTGATTAGAAAAAAAGATAATTTTGTTAGCGTAGATTTTCCGTCATCACCAGCTGATCCTGCTGTGTCTGCTGGACTCCATCTGAACTCATGTAGGAGCAGCTATCAGCAGCAAAAGCTAATTGATGCATTGATAGATGGGAAATAAAGAAGCTTGTCAGCAGAAAGAAACCATCCAGCTGCATGTTAACGTGGGTGTGTGGACATGAAATATGCTAATTGTTAGTTCATTTGTGCTTGTGATTGTTCTGGTTTTCTCCAGACTCAGAAAGGTCAAGGAGAAATGGTTAAGATGGATTTGATTTTGGATTAATGTCTTATCTCAACAATCAAGTTGTGCAGATTTGGAGACTAGAAGCTGTGAGGAACGGAGCTTTAATAATTGCATCAGCATCACAGAATCCTGATGAACAGATTCAGTCGCCAGGAATCAACCTGAGAGAACACTATTTGGTGCACGATTCCTTTAACACCTGTTGTGTTTTTAAAGAAGCCAATGGTTCATGATGTGAAATCTCAGAGACAAATTTGATGACTCCTTTGAAAGGTCTGGCAGATGCATCATTATTCACATCAGTGATTGTGATGTTAAAGCTGTAATCCCTCATTCTGCTGCTCTTACCTGAAATGTAATGACATGGCTGCTCTGAAAGAGCACTGAGAATTCATATTACTTCCTGTTTGGTTTATTTACGGCGTCCCTCAGGACTCCTGAACCTCCCCGAGGATTAACATTTTGTTTATTTCTTCACTGAGTGGTTTGTTAGTTTTAGCTATTGGTTTCTGTTTGCTCTGCTGAATTTATTATGAGAGCATTTTCCCCCGACCGCTGCCTCTAATCTCTTCTCTCTTTTGTTTTGGCTGAGATGGACCAAGACAGTAGGGTCCATGTTCATTGTGTTTCATCTGTGTGGTAACAAATATCTCACTGTGCTGCTGCCACACACACAAACAGATAACAGATAAATAAACACACTGAGGGAAAAGCACACACTGTCGAAAGCAGACAGAGACAGCAGATTATTCTCTTCTCCCTCTAAAACCAGGATTAGTCAGCTGCTCCTCTAATAGAGAAACTGGCCTAAATAATGTCTGCAGCTCGAGCACACACACAGATTGAAAGGTTTGTGTAGAATTACAGAATGTTCCTGACTGTGACTTTGTGCAGTGCATTTGTTCACAGTGTCCTAGAAAATCTGTGCTAAATGACTCCACACTGAAATGCAAGAAAATCTAAGTTTATCACATTTTTCTTGACATGCATGATGGAGTTACAGCTTTATCTGTCTGAGACATGGCAAGTTATTTATTCATTTCTTCTCCTGCATTACAAGATTAAACTTGGGAAACAACATATTTTCAAAATGCATTCTTCTGAAACCAGAGAGCTCAGTAAGTAAAAAACGCTTTCCCTCAGAATAGATGCAAAGTAATCAAACTCAAAGCTGTGAGGGGATGAAGTGAAGGAGGACCAGACAGTGGAACTAGAAGGAGAAAGTTCAGGAGGATACATGACGTTTCACGATGAACCATCATCCAGTCTCCGGCAACCTCCAGACACAGAAGAGAATAGGACTAATCGGGCTGCAAAAGAGGCTGAGATGCATAAATCCAAGCAGGCCGACCACAGTGTGAACAAAGAACCGCCTCATGGCTCATTTAATTAGTACAATGACGCAACATGCTAATGGTTCACCGGATGCATCAGCAATGAATCAACAGTTAGTTAAATCAAAGGCAACATCTTTTCTGTTAAACACTTTGGTGAGTGATATTTCTTAGAATAACACAGACAGTGTGGTTTGTGTGACTGTGGTCTCCTGCCTCCCAGCAGGAAGCGACTCTGTGGGCATCTCCCTCCAACAAAAGGCAGCTGGTGATGAATTGTTCATTGGTATTTATCTTTTAATGATTCAAATGTACTACAATAGTGCTATTTTACCATAATGATTAATCAGCAATAGTTATTATGGTTGGGAGATGGAGGTTACTGACCAGCACTCAGACTCACCAGGAGAATTTATTTAATCAGATTCAGCTCTCACTTCATCCTCACCACATTTTCAAAGGATGCTGGATGCATTTAGACAGGTCTTTGTGTGACAAACCACACAAAATAAAGAGAGATGAAAATGTTATAAGTACTACTCCCTCCTTTAGTGACTACACCACGAAGATGTTCGTCCTGATGGGACCAGACTACAGGCTGAGGTCCATGTTCAGGAGGAATTAATGACCAGATTGTTAATAAAGCTGCATTATACAACTTGAATCTCACTTAGCAATTATTTATGACCAAGAGAAATTGTTGGAGAGTTTTCTTAAACTTTAGAATAATGTAATAAGAGATTGGTGATTGAGGCCCGTTTTTCTTTATACTCTTAATACTTTTTGTCCTGTTATTGCTGTTCTGCCTCAACTGGAATCCAGCTAAAATGACTTCTCAGCAACTGTTTAAAAAACCATTTTTGCTCGTTGTGATCTTTAGTTGTTGGAACACTGGATGGCATTACTGGATTTTTTTTACCCGTTGATTGGATGTTTGTTATGGGTCATATATCTACGATCCACCTGTGTAGCCTCGAGGAGGTTAGAGTTCAGGGAACGATCTCTACAATGATGGAAAGAAAACTGGGAAAGTATGTTGAGGCATTGATGTAACACGTGATGAAGAGGAAATTAAGTGGAAAGTGCCTCAAGTGAGAGAGGGTTGCCAGATGCAGCAATCAAGGCGATGAAACAGAGGACAGGAGAGGAAAGGTCGGATGGAAATGAAAGCTTGGATCAGGTTGGAAGAAAGGAATTGAAAAGAGAGAGAGAGAGAGGCATAAAAAAGGTTTCTTCCTTCCAATCAAGCCAGCACAAGAGGGGAAACACTGCAGTCTCCACACCTCTTATTAGCCTCTTGTGCTCTGACACACAGAGTCAAAAGCATTAGAAGATATTCACCAATTACCAACCCAACAACACACGCTTTCTCTTCTGCTCACTTTTACACAACATGTTACAGACCAGCTGACTTGGTTCTTGTTCTAAATGAGATTAGTCAAGTATGGCTGAACAGCGGACTGCAGATGGACTCATCTGATGGAAAAAGCCTGAACTGTGTTTGCTTTACATGTAAAAACTAATAAATGAGGTCAAGGTGTAGCAATGCAGCAGATAGATGAAGGACCAAAACGATCTGAGTCCTGATTACATTTTCTCCTGCAACAGAAAATGCTCCTAAGACGTGAACCAGCTTGTTCTGTTTGTGTTTCCATGCTTCTGTAAACTCCTGTACATTCTGTTATAGCCGTAACTCATGTAGGAAAAAGATAAGACCAAGAGATTTGCTAGGAGATTTAAGAATCTTTGTAATATTCAGAATAAACATTTCCTTGTATTTGGTCATTTAATTCTTGTTACATACTCTGCAAGAAGAGAGAACCTTGTTCTTGTTCACGCGGCTGAAAGAACACGAAAAATCCATCCAGTCAATCCAAACTCTATGAGAAGAAGGGCGGCGATAACAGGGTGTGTCTGTGTTTTTATGTGCAATGAACAGCTGACCCAGTTATTTCATACTTAAAGAGGAAATTCATACATGCCAGGATGAGGTTTTGCATATGTCTGTGTCCGTGTCCACTTCCTCTCCACCTGGATCAGCTGTTCATTAAATATGGAAATATGGAAGTGACAACTTTCTGCTTCACACTTTTCCACTTTTATGGGCTCGACACACGGGAGGCGACCAACGACAGTGACGGCAGCAGTGCCATGCATCGAGCTCTAAGATCGCTTTCTCCAAAAAATTTGAAGGGTTATGATATTGGTGGGGATTTTGACATTTTCAAACCAGTGACAGATGGAGAGTCAGAAGATTTTGCACGAATTGATTGAAATCTTGCTGTTTACTGTATAAAAGAAAGACAACCATGGGTTCATCAGAGTTTACAAAATTGGTCACTATTTTTCTGTGTCGCGTCACAAGTCCTGTGTGCACGTCTACGTGAACGAGCGCAACATTTCACATGCACGAATGTCGCCTGTCGCTTGGCTGGAGGAGGGCAGCGATTTTCGCCTCAATACGCAGGTTCCATAGGAAAAGATGGAGAAGGAGCGACGTCGCCTCCCCTGTGTCGAGCCCATCACTACGCCAACTTCAAATGTCTGACAAATCTTTTTGGAGCCCCATGAGAAGAAAATTCTGCTTGGCTGCTTTGTGAACAAGAACAACAAAATGACCTCATTTGGTTTTTGTGGTTTCGAGAACAAGAACAATGTTTATGTAATGTTTAAGTAATTATACTTTAGTACTTTACCAAAGTATTCATTCTGCTGCAGAATATTTAACTTCAAACTAAGCTGTACTTAATTTAGCTCTAAATTTGCTTTCCATCAGTTTGTTATATGTCTCGTTACGAATTTAGCTCGACCAACTGAGGAATAATCAGTCCTCCCCATTACTGCCACTGCAAACTGAACCCTGGTTGTCACTGATCATGAGCATCCACTTTTACTCAGACTGGAGAAAGACTTTACACATCGAAAAAAAAAAAAAAAAAGTAAACATGGTAGCTGGCCAGTCTCTTTTTAACCACTCCTTTACTTCCTGACCAGCCATGCATCCATCTCTCCATCACCACCATCTATTTCTGTCCTTCTCCAGCATCTTAATCCCCTGTTCCTGCATGTTCTCCATTTATCAGCTTCAGCCCTGCATTCAATTTTCTCCTCCTTCCTCTGCCTTTCACTACATTTTTTCCAATAGCGGCCGTGTGTATTCACATTTTCCATAGCTTCTCCATCCTTCATGTGTCCCCTGAGCCCCCCTGTACAACTGCAGTAGATGAAATCTTCACACCTCAATTCAGTTCATTTCAGTTTCATTTGGATAGCACTGATTCATAACAGGAGTCATCTTGAGGAAGTTTTGGAAAAGAAAAAACAAAGAATCGCATCGTCCTGATCTGTTCGTTGTCTTGCTATAAGTTGATCCAGTAACTTTCCCTGCTTACTAAAAACAATAAAATGTGTGCATCCTTCCTTTAAAAAGTGATTATATGTGTTTAGAAACACATAAGATATGATTCAGTGTCAACACCATTCACCTTGTATTTAACTCAAACAATGTTGATTGTACCATATTTGCTTTACTAACTGTTCGATCCGCTCTTAAATCTGCCGGCAGTGACATAAAAATCTTCCTCTGATTCTGGCATCTGCAGCAAAATCATTTTCATTTGCTTTTAAATGAAGAACTGGGCCATCAACCAGCTTACGGTACATTTTCTTCTATCCAAGGGTCCATGTTACTGATGCAATTACATGCTATTTGTTAATCTTTTAATTCATTTAGGGGCTTTATCCTAAAGGACTGGCTTAAAAACTCACTAAACGTGGAAATGGAGGACCAAGTATGTTCCAAGGTTACATCACCACTAACCTCATCCTAACCAATACTTTATCCTTAGTGTCAGATGCCAATTTGCTAGACATAATTCAAGACTATTTTGGTATGACTGGCTACTGGAATTGCTTTTGGCCTGCAGGAACTTTTCCATCCATCGGTTCCTGTAAGTGTTGATGGTATCTTCTTTTCCTTTTTATATAGACATCATTGGAGATGCAGCTGATTGTAGTTCATAAAACTGTTTTCATTGGGTCTCTTTTCCCCTCCTATCTCCCGGTAGAGATTAGGAGCTTTCCCTAGTCCGAGGGGAATTTTTTTATTCTCGATTTTTGAAAGTCTGGTATGCCTACCCTACCAGGTGTGATATAAAACAGATCTTTTTTTATATATTCCGAGTGTGTAGGTGGTAATGTTTTACTGTATTAACTTTCAGTTTTCTGTGGTGTAGCTCTTGAGATATTGACACCTAAAAATGGAGGAAAAATAAGGACGCATGTAAATTGCACCAAACCCTAACAGTATCCAGCCGAGCAAACTAAAATTTTACACTATGCTCATTAGATAAAAACTGAACTGGTGAAATTTCAAAATTTTTTGAGACTCCAGTGCGTGGGCTGTCCTGAAAATTTGTTGAAATGACATGGAATTATGCTTCTGCCATCCACCAGGTTGCAGATTCATCTGTGATACACGACAGGGTTGGGCGATATGTAAATTTTTTTCAATCGCCTATCGCCAGTCCAGCAAATGGCGATAGGCGATATATTCGCGGACGTGACGTCAGAACTTTTTTGCGCGCTGAACACCTGTTGAAGCAATTTAGAAGACAAAAATGGAGGGACTTCACTTGGCCGAGTTTGAAAAATTGAATCACTGTAAAGACCCCATAAATAGGCTACAGTTATAGGTGAAAATAAAGAAGTTGGTCTTTGATTCCCACCATTGTGGTTATTGATTAAATAAACGTAATTAATTTCCGCGTAGCCTACTTCTGTCATTTTTTCTTTCTGTTAAGTTTGAGTAGCCTAAATTGGTGCTGCAATTGGAGGCAGGTCACAGGCGGGGTGGGAGGTTATGCACGGTCCTTTAGTGTGTGCGCGTGTGCACGAGACTTCTGAAAGAAGGCAGCACCAGGTATGGAGAGAGGCTGGATGATGGAAAAAAAAAAAAACTCCCGACACCTGCTGCACGAGCCACAGCGTGCGCCTGCGTTGTAGCTAACTAAACGTGTTGGCTCATGTACATACATACATATATATATCTCTCTTAATATCGCTCTTATATAAACGATCGTCGAATGGCTCAGCCTATCGTCGATGGTCAATACATTCGTTCAATCGCCCAACCCTAGTACACGACAGAACAATCGAAGCGATGCTGTGCTTCTGGGATCTCCCCAGCTCCTGACCCAGAGAGAATGTATAGATAATTTCCTTCAAGTCCATCTATGTCATCAGCACATAGCACATCATATCACAGCTCCTTGGGAAATGGACTGCATTCAAAACAGCACTTTCTGTAGTCTTGTAGAGCACTTGAAGCGTTTTTACACTACAAGACACATTCACACACCACAGCATCAGTTAGCAGCGCTGAGCTACAGCAGGTTGGTTTATTCCATCCAAGTGGCTGATAAAACTCACCGTTCACTGTTATTAATGATTTTTGTCCTGACATTTGAGACTTTTCTGTCAGTTTTTATAGCAGATTTAAATCAATGAGGAGTTTACAAAAGGCTTTTTTTTCTTCTTTTATTTGTAAGACCTGGTAGTAAAAGACAATGGAGCAGGATACAACTGCAGTCTATAAAAGAGAGTCCTGCTCAGTGAGCAGCAGTAACTTTTATCTGCATCTGCCATTTCATTCATTTTTATGTCTTTACCTTAGATGAAGTGAGGATGAGAGCTGTGTAGCTACAGTTTGGGTTGGAAAATGTGAGATGTGTTTAAACCTAACAGCTGACAGGTTTAAAGGGCCTGACACTCATGCTGAGTCACTTTACATGATATGGGACAGTGGATGATTGGGTCTGTGAGTGGGAGAAGTGTCTCTGAACTCCTTCCCACTCCACTGACTCAGTCAATTTAAACAGTGTCAGGGTCAGTGAAATAAAAAATCTTTACTGGAAGTCAAAGGCTGTTCTTTACTTTGAGTTCATTGGAAAATAATGTGCGGATTGACAAGAAATAAGCTACGCTTCAATTAGACAAACAGAGTTTTCAGCATTTTCTCAAATCTCAAAGAGCAGTGAAATTTGTCCATTACAATGAAGCACAGAGAAAGACGGCAAACAGGAGGATGCTCCTGTCTGGTGGTAATAGCAGTGAAAAGGAGGATTGTATTAAGAATGGCAGTGTTGATGCTGAGTAAATTAAGACCCTCCCTCTGTGGGCTGTCCTCACAACACATGTGAAGCCAGACAGCCAGCAACAAAGAAAAAAAGGTTAAAACAAAAGGTTCTTCACAAAAAGGCTTGCTTTTCTCCATCTCATTAAAGATCGTTTATGTACTTTTATATTGCTCGTGGTTTTTGTAACTAAAACATACAGACAAGGAAAAACAAATTACTAACATACTTGAGTTGGTTAGCCTAGCTTAAACAATTGTGCGTGGCGATGGCACATTTTAAACAACCAAAATACCTTTAACACACAAGTATGTGTTTTCTGAACACATTAATACTCAAAGATGAAAGTTTTCCAAGGTACGAGCATATAAGTGCACATTTAGCATATTTATGAGCCGTTTCACAGCCGAAGCGCTTCACAGCATTACCGGGAAAAAAAAGGGTTCCAGAGATTGTTCAATGGTAAGAGCGCTCACTCCCTCCATTAGCTACAGGCACAATGTGACAAACATCATTGAGATACAGATGTCTCACGCCGATTAGATTTCAAACCCCAAACATTTTACTGTTTTCAACATGAAATTACTTTTACCATTTATTTACTATGTTTCTTATTTATGCAAATTATTCACAATATGAGCTGATTACAGTCTTTGACATAAAGGCATCACACTCTGGCACTACAATGTGGGCTTACCCATCCTTGGAGAAGGTACCTCTTCTTTGGATCGGAGAAAGGAATTGTGGTCATTCATCCCTTCAACTGGGGCTTTAGGGGCATATGGATGATTAAATCCTTGCAAAGCATGTAGCAAATTGTTAATGTGAAGCTATACTGACCCATGGATAATTAGCTGGCATTAGTCTGCACAAATACACAAAATATATATTAATCCTGAATTTAAAGGAAAAGATTAGTGCCTGTTCTTCTTGTGCAATATTTGCTGAAGATTACAGCACGGATGTAGTTAAGCAAACAGCAAAAAAAAAAAAAAAAGGATCACCAGCAAGAAAGTGTTAGCTGTTTTTCCTCCCTTCAGTGATCAGATGACTTGTCAATCAGTCAGCTTTCAGCATCAATCCTGTTTGGAATCTTGTTGATGGAGCTTTCTTTTTGTTCAGCTTCAGATGGGGGATTGATTCTTTCATCCAAACCTGTGGATCCCTGGTGAATTGTGAAGCAGCATTGTTTTCTGCTTTTAGCTTTTGACAGTCTTTCTACTCATATATGAAATGCTGACAGCTTGGCTGTTTCTTTAAAAAGACAAAGATGATAAATACATGCAAATAATAAAAGAAATGGAGACAAAAACATGGAAAATTTTGCCATGATTTTACATTTAAAGTAAAATCATGAATAACATCACTACCGAGCACTGAGAGAGTGAAGCAGCGAAAGGAAATAAACTAGGAGCTGGCTCTTCTGCTTCCTACAAAGCATCAGTTCTCAGAGCTGCATCTTTTGAAGATGGTCACTGACGCCCATGTCCGTCAGATCAATTCCTGTTATCTGGAAACATCTGCTGCTTCAGACCAGCTTCCACACAACCAAGAACATGAAAACATGGAAAAATAGAAGTCTAGAACTTCCTGGTGGAAGCAGTTGGAATTAAGCCCCTTTTTAGAAAATCCTGCATTGTTTCTGCTCCCGGTGGGCAAATTCATCTGAATATCGCTCTTATTGATACGATTCCATTCCAGTGTAATACATCCAGTTCCTTCTATGCATTATATTGCTGCTGCATTTCATCAAAGAAGTACCTTGGCTGTGTCTGAAATGCTGTTCCCGTCACACTTTGCCCCAACCCACTCTAAGATTTAGACACTATTTGGTCATGTGACTCAGCGGTGCAGGTAAACGAGCAATTAGACAGGTACCACTCACGCAAGCAGCACAGATGGAGCAGAAAAATGGAGGAAGAGAGACGGAGGAGCAGTGTGGATAGACTTTCAGGCAGAAGCTAATCTGCAAAAAGGCTGAAAGATACAGCAGAAACAACTTTATACAGGCAGATGAAAAAAAAGAGCTGGGGAAACAGAGAGAGGACAGAAATCCTCTTTTCCAGAAAGATCCAGACCCCTGAACCAGGGGTAGAGGGAACTGGCAGAAGCCTTTCCGTGTGACAGAATATCCAGGTATTGATGGAAGTAATATTTTAGTCATCACCCAGGGTCCATCTTTTTTTTTTTTAAATCAGAATCTATCACAGCTTTTCCTTTGGGTTTGCTATACTTACAGTGTAATCCATCAATCTCCTGCTTGTCCATCCACTCATCCATTGTTTTTGTATACATTGATTTATCAAGCCTTCAGCTGGCTGATCCATCCATCACTTTGAAGCTCCAGAGGACAGACCCACCCCAAAGCTATTAGCCAGTCTTCTGAAGCACTGATCATACCCTTGGGGAAAGGACAACTCCAGTCTACCAGCTGCTTAAATACACAGTTGGGACATTTTAAGAAATATTGTGTCAATACATTTCCAGAACAATGGACATCACGTCTAATGTCACAGTTCTATTTTAGCCGATTCTATGATCTGGCTGCAGGGATTTGATCCCTTTTACTTACATCAGGATCAGTGAACTGTACATCCACAACAGTGCTGGATGGAGTCGAGATGCCTCATAGCCCAGAATCCTCATTACAGAGCAGCAGATACCAGAGATGGGGACTCGAGTCTGGGACTCAGACTCGAGTCACACTTAAGTCCCGCATTTCCAGTGATTTGGGACTTGACTTGGACTCGCAGTCAAAATTTTCTTAATGATATTCTCTCAGCCCGATCTCCAGTTTGCTGTCATTTCCTCAGACGTCACACAGACGTGCCTGCAGGGCATGTGCAATCAATCAAAACATTGACAGCACCAGTGAGTGCACCTGTTGCTGCAGCACCTGTAACTTTTGGGTAAACTTAATAAAAAGGGACCAATATAAGAGCAGCAAACTGCAACGTCTGTGGTATAAAAATACAGGATGCTGGATCCACCACACCCACCTCCAACCACCGTAAAACACACCTGGAGATGCTAGTCATTGTAATATGAAGCTAATGTTGGCATCTATGCTAGTAACAAGCTTAGATGTAAATGTTAGCTTGTTACTACCTTTGTACGAAAATAATGTAAACTCCATCAGATTGAGTGTGTTCAGAAAAAGAGCGAGACATCTTTGCCATGATCACGGTAAACTGGGACCAGACTGGGATCAGACCCACTGTAAACAGCGTGCTTTTACTGGGTCTGTTTTTTAGAAAAGTAGAGCTGTTGTTGAATTTATAATTGAAAAAAGGAATATTAATGGATGGGATTTTGGGATCTGTCCAATTTAATTGGCATGTGAGCTAGATGAGCTGCACTACAGTTAACTGTATACCACAGGATTAAGATCTGGACTGATGTGTGGAAAAAGGGAGCAGTGCATGCAGCAGAAGTATCCATGCATGATGAAAAAATTCAGATAAGAGCATTTCATTGTTGCTTTATGCTTTTTTTTTTTGCATGATGTGTATCGTTGGGATGCACCTTCTTGTTATTGCTTTCAAGGGCATGATCAGTTCTGTTAGATGCGAGCAGTAAATGGCAACTGGACAACAGCCAAATGCTGCATGCTTCCAGACTCAGGAGAACAAACTGGGTGGGAACTCTCAGCTTATCTGTTAAAAGAATGATTAAAGATTAGGAGGTTTTATGAGCCCCCATCCCTCCATCTTAAAGACATTAGCAGATCAGCAGAGTATAGACTGGAGCTAATGTGGAAACACATTAAGGTGCAGTTCAACCCTGATAGTATAATAAACAAACATGAACATGACCGCTGGCAAATGGAGAAGCCTGTTATTGATCAGCCAGCCCAGACAAACAACTCAGCCTACAGTACATTGAAGATGTCAGTCTGCAGCTAACAGTTTGTATTTTGTGGGGTGTTTTGCCAACACTTTGACAGATGGGTCTTTTCTGCAGAGGAGAAATAAAAGTCAAGTTATTGATCAGCCAAAAAGAAGAGCACTCATAGCGCCTCAACACAGAGCTGAAATTTCAGCAGCATCTGGAAATTTGTTTAGGGAAGCAATCATAATGCTTGCTGTGAGAAATCAAGAGATACATTATGTAAAAAAAGTGTGCTCAGCAAAATATTTAACATTTAATAATGTCTGCTGACTCATAAACAACATGTAGTGTCTGAGAACCTGTTGTGCATTTTCTTTGCTCTCAAAATAACTAACTTCAGCATACACTCATCAGGTCCACCTGTTTACCTACTTGGTAACGCAAATATCTAATCAGCCAATCACACAGCAGCACCTAGTCATGTAGACATGGTGAAGACGACTTCCTGAAGTTCAAACTGAGCATCAGAATGGGGAAGAAAGGAGATTTAAGGGACTTTGAACGTGGCATGGTTGTTGGTCTGAGTATTTACTGGGATTTTCACACATACCCATCTCCAGGGTTTCCAGAGAATGGTCTGAAGAAGAGAAAATATCCAGCGAGCAGCAGTTGTCTGGACCAGAATGTCTGGTTGATGACAGAGGTCAGAGGAGAATGGGCAGACTGGTTGGAGATGATGGAAAGGCAACAGGAGGTCCACTCAGCACTGGTTTCAACCAGGGTCCACAAAATAGCATCTCTGAACACACAACATGTCTAACCTTGAAGCAGATGGGCTACAGCAGCAGAAGACCACACCGGGTGCCTCCTGCCAGCTAAGAACAGGAAACTGAGGCTACAATTCACACACACTTACCAACACTGGACAATAGATGATGGAGAAAAGCTGCTGGTCTGATGAGTCTCCATTTCAGCTCCACATTCAGATGCTAGGCTCAGAATCTGGTGGAAGCATCATGAAAACATGGATCCAGCCTTGGATCAGCACTTCAGGCTTGAGTTTACTGGACTCTAACGGCCTCCACAGCCACCAGATTGCAGTCCAGTAGAGCAGCTTTGTGATGTGGTGATGTGGAGATTGTGTGATGCTGTCATGTAAGTATGGAGAAAACCTCTGAGGAACGTTTCCACCACCTTGTTCAATCCATGATAGCAAAAATAGAGGTGGCTCTGAAGCAATAAAGGGGGTCCAACCTGGTACTAGCAAGGTGGTAAGTGGACAGTGAGTTCAGCTGATGATTTACAAAGAATTAATCCAAATTAGCCTAATTTTTCAACTGTACTTACATTAGCCAACTGTCCAGCATCTTCCTGGTTGAACATACGCTTTAAATCAAACATTTCAATGTGCTACTTAATCTGCAGTTTCCACTCACGTGACAACACTTTCACCGCTCATCTTGGAATATTTCACGAGAGAGGAAGAAATTCTTTGTTGGGCTGCAGAATCTGAGGCAGCAGAAGTCAGTCCATTGTTCATCATCTTCACAGTCTCATTATGTATTTTAAAACCTCATCAAGTTATTTTTCCTCTCACTAAAGCTCCCTTTTAACTACTAAACTGTGCTCTTATGTGTGGTTAAGACTGAGCTGGCAAATGTTTGGAGAGCCTTTCTTGTTAATGGGGTGTATTGATGTTCTCTGCACTTAAACATCACTGAACAGAGAGCAGAGACGTTTAATGCTTTTACTGAATATAAACTCACTCAAAGAGTGAATTATTAAAAACTGCAAACTTTCACCATCATAATGTTACAAGTATCCATTACATGTGCTTTCACATAATCCAAAATAATTTCATATCTTCAGAAGAAGCAGCCGTGTCTGACAATTCAGTCTTTTACATGGTGAAAACGTTTGCTAGTGGAAGCCGAAGTATAACAAAGATTTAACATCAAACACTGATTTATGATTTGAAGCAGCCTTTGTCTAAACTTCTGACCCCTTTAAAAAAAAAAAAATCTAAAATTTTGGGCTGCATCTATAATCTTTGGCTCAAAAGAAAACCAAGTTATGTGGAGTTACTACAGAATGAATATGTACATTGATAAATGGTCTGTACTTATATAATGCTTTTATCCAAGGCGCTTTACATGTACATCACATTCGCCCATTCACGCTCAACCACGACCCATCAGTACAGTTAGGGGTTCGGTGTCTTGCTCAGGGACACTTTGACATGAGCGCTCCGTGCCAAGATCGAACCAGCAACCCTTGGGCTACAGGACAACCACTCCACCCACTGAGCCATGCCGCCTCATTACTGTGTCAGAGCAAATTCACATCAAACACAGTAGAAAACCTGAAATTTATCTACCATAAAAACATATACACATATACAGGATAGGAGCCTAATTCAACTGATGACTAAAGAAGTAATATCTGATGAGTAAATGTGCAAAAGTAAATACTAAAAAATGTAAATCTGAGAAGTTTTTCGGATGTTTTATTACAGGTTTGGTGTTTAGAGGCTCTCCCCATCTGGGCTCTAAATGCCATGGAGACGAAGAGAACTCCTCTGTGCTGCAGATACTTCACACCTCTATTTTATTATTTATATTTACTTTATATGTTGATTTTAGATGATTTAGTTGGAGCACTTGGCACATCTGTTTCAATTAGCTGCTCACAACTTATGTTTTTTATGTTTTATGTTTCTTACGCCTTGTGTTTTAAGTGTTGTGATGGGTGATTGTACATGTCTGCCTCAAACCAAATTGCTCTCCTGGGACAAAGCAATAAAATTTAAGTTTTGTCCAGGTAGAACCACCAAATGGACCATTTGGGCACAATGGTATTTATGCCATTTAGCCTTATATTTCAGTGATGTATCGTTGTGGTTGTTGATTCCATCAAATTAGACTTTACTCATTTTAAACATTCACACAGATTTTTGTGAAAATCTGGTATCTATGTTGGGCCTCATTGAGGCCCAACATAGATAAATATCTTTACAATCTCTCAGTTGGTTTCAGCCAGCCAAAATTTCAACCAGTCAGAGTCCAGACAATCAAAGGATTGCACCTAAATTCAGCTTTGAAACACCAGTGATGTTCCAGAAAATAGTAAATCCAAAGATATGGGAAGAAGGCTTTCTCTGTTCTAAAACCACCTGGTCTTCATGCAAACAACCGATGCTTTCATGAATTATTTGTAAACTAATTCAGTCTCAGGATGTGACATTCTCTAATTTTTCTTTTTTTTTTAACTTTTTTATCTTAAAGCAGTGAAGTTAAGACATACTTCATGCTTCTCTGTGTCTGCCTGTTTGAGTTTTTTCTACAGTTATCTTTGCCATCAGCAGTCTCTGCTTTCAAACACCTTGTCTGTGGAGTTTCCTGAAATTGTGAAATTAAAGTAGACGTGCTGTCTTTTTTGTTTTTGTTTCATGTCCATATAACTGTTTGGGGTTTGAATTGCATTTTGTTTGGATGGCAATGCTTATTAGTGGCTTTTGGACGAGTTTCTTCCTGTTGTTGTGGTATGTTACATGTTAAAATTACTGCTTCCATGCTGTGAATTTAGACTGCATTTTCAAATGTATGTTTTTAATAAAGTCTCTTTTCATCTGCATTGAAGTGGACTCTGCATTGGTCTGTCATAGTAAAGGAGCTGAGCCAAAAGGCAAAGCTCTCGATTTACCGTTCAATCTATGTTCCTACCCTCACCTGTGGTCATGAGCTGTGGGTAGCAACCAAAAGAAAGAGATTGTGAGTACGTGTGGCCAAAATTAGTTTCCATTGCAGAGTGGCTGGACTCTTCCATTGAGGAAGGTAGGCGCCTCCTCCACTACAAAAGGAGCCAGATGAAGTTGATGAGCCCGATGCCTCCTGGGCGCCTCCTTGGTGTGGTGTTCTGGGCACGTCCCACCAGGAAAAGACCCCAGGGAAGACCTAGGGCATGCTGGAAGGAATATGTCTCCCAGATGATCTGGGAACGCTTCGGGATCCTCCACAGATAAGCTGGAAGATGGAGCCGGGGTGAGGGAAGTCTGGGCTTCCCTACTTAGGCTGCTCTCTCTGCGACCCGACCGGATAAGCAGCAAGAAAATGGATAAATTAAGTCCTTTGTCAATGCAAGTAGCAGCGAGTTTGCCCTCAGTGCTCTAAACCAGTCTAATAACTATCAGTACCACACTGCCACCAAGATATAGTATCCATATAAAAACTATTTGGTTTTCATGGTTTTAATTAATGCCTCAAACCACTGCAGTTATTTGAAGTAGGGACTGAGTGCTGACTGAACACTTTACAGCAGCACTGAAAACCAGAATTGACTGCTAAAGAAGAAGCCAGTAGATTGAACTGAACTGAAGGGTGAGGTCTGTTGACACTCATATGGTGATTAGATAGTCCCATCAACACCCATATGCTAATTTTCCTAGTTTAGGAAATGCTAAGATGCATGAGTGCATGCATATATTCCAGGCAGCAGTTATACTTCCCATTAGAACATAATTAGGAAAAGATCGGGATGTGATTTCAAATAACTGTGGTAGGACAAGGGTAAACACAGCAATGGACTTTTGAAGAGATCTGAAGTACGTTATGTTATCAGCTAAAATGGGATCAACTAAACAGAGTTTCAGACAACAAAAGCTGCTGAACTTGACATTAACGGAAAAAAGAAGAAAACAAACAAACAAAAAAAAGACATTGTTGCTTTCCTCCTCTGCTGCAAATGAGTGAAGCACTTTGCCCCCGGCTTCATGGAATAATTACTCTGTAATGAGGTAGCTTTGGGGAAGGAGCATCACTCACTGTTCAGGGTTTTAAAGTCCTCCAAATGTGTCCCAGGGGCTTCCTTTATGCTCAGAGACCATCACACTGCAAAACAAAAAAAAAAAGAAAGAAAAAAGGGACAAGTTTAAATGTTTTTGCTCTTAAATTACTCATTTTTCAAGAATTCTTGCAGAGAATCTGTAATTCTCTCAAAACATTTTTAATGTTTCTATTTGAATTAGCTGTATTTATAGTTTTATTTCACAAACTGCTGAATACCAAGTCAGTTTTTCCTTAATTTCAGATCATAGAAGATATCATTTTCAAGCTGTCAGTGTCGAATTTACATCCAAGGTTAGAAAGTCAGTGTTTAGTGCAGTTTTGGTGGTTCTGAGATAAAAGGCTCCTCTGCAGAAAACAACCTAGATGTAAATATTCAAGTGAATCCCAGTGCACAAATTTAGGACAAATTAAGTAAAAAAAAAGCTTAATGTATGTCAAAGTATGGTTAAATTGAGCAAAGATATTCAGAGGATCTCAAATGTCTGCAAATATGTGAGAAAACCATCAATGTTCCTCAAAGAAAGATTAAATGGTTTCATGATAATCTTCTAACAATCTGAAGGAATCTCAGTGTGTAAGGACAAGTGAACACATCTAATCTGATGTATCAGTTCAGTTGTCTGATCCCTCAGACGGACCTACATCGAGAACAGTCATCCACGAACCGCAGATAGAACCACATGCCATACCACTTTATTTACGAAGCTGACTTCTCTTCTCTTCTCTGGACTCAGGGGCATCTGGGATGGACCATCACAGAGAGGAAACCTGGACTGTGGTCAAACCAGTCAATAGGTCTATGTTGGACCAAATGGAAAAAAGAGCAAAAGGAGCATCCAGACTGTTAGCAATAAATTCAAAAGCCTGGTTCTGATGGTATATGGTCAGATCAGGGTTCTGTGATGGTACAGGATCGGGTCAGGGTTCTGTGGTGGTACCGGGTTGGATTAAGGTTCTGTGGTGGTATGGCCCCCAGCAGGATATAAGTGGAGGTAAGGGAGTGACAGAGATAGAGACAGCTATGGTTGGAATGGGAAAGCACACCGCTGTGAACCCGAGACATGGAGCAGCAGATCCAGGAGCCTGACGTCCAGAAGTTGATCTTTCATTTTTGGTTGCAGGCATTTCATGCCAGCCCAAAGCAAGCATGAGATAGTGGACTGTCACGTTATTTATCTTCTTCAGGCCATCACCAAATATGGCACCAAGAAGGAAAGGAGGTGCGTGGCTCACAGAGGAACTGTGTGCCATCTGACCACAGCAACAGGCTTAAGAACGTCTCAAGACACTTTTTACAACTATGTAACTTTGACCTTAAAAAAATGAGCTTGACTCATTTTGATGGCACAGTGACATTATTTAATATGCACATTCTCTACGTCATCATTGCCCCCCCCCCAAAAAAAAAAAAAAGTAAGATGGGCATTATGAGTAAATACAGTGGAAGCCTGTGAGTCCTGCTGACTTACACACAAATCTCATAGGTTACCTGCTACGGAGGTGTGTATCCTACTATTAAACCAGCATATCATCTGTCACCGCTTTCAGTAGATGATTTGACATGCAATCCGGCCTATATCTGAAGCACACACACACACACACACGCACACACTCACTCACACAGTACATTAAGTGGAAGGGAAAGAGAGGCTTGGAAGTGTGAGGAGAGTCTCATTCAGTGTCTGTGTCAAAGCTGCTCGGCCTTTTCAAGCATACAAAGTCTTCCTCAGAGCAGAAGAAAGCAGAGCTGGTGGGGTGGGGGGAGGCTTTATCAGATAAAGATGAGTAGGTAGAGGCAGAGGAGGGGTGAGGAAGATGAAGAGTGTGTGTGGGCGTGTGCTGAACATTGTTATGTTCAGCCTGCTTACTGCAGTGAGCAGTGTATACAGCTGAGGTTGATCCTGTGTAGGTGGCTTCTATGCTCCTCCTGTAAGGGTCAGGCAAGTGTGTGTGTGCATTTTCAATGGGATAATAGTCCTCAACAGATGTGTGTAGAAGCATATCTGTAGTAAAACTAGGCTTTGTTTAAGTTGTGTCAGTCATTCCAAAGGATCGCCATGGCAACAGAGTTATAATCTCTTCCGCATTAAGTGGACAATGATTGGAGGGCTTACTGTTATGGAGCAGCTTCTGCTGTTCTGTTACTCAACTGTTCATCTGTCACTTTGTGGATCAGTTCAGCCGGAATAAACAAAAATCTTTATTTAGATTTCTAAGTCTTAGTTTAATCATCAGAGAAAAAATACAAACATGCTGGGCAACAGATTTGATCCAGTTCTTGTTTGATTTTGCTTTCCATCAGCTAGATTTTGCCATCTTTTAAAGTGTTTTTGAACAATAGTTATTTCTGAAGATCTTTCAATTTTTTTTTGTCTATTTTGTTTGTTAAACTACTGAACTATGACATGAATCATTTAAGCAGAATGAAGGCTTCAAACTCAGTGGATGAACCAATGTTGCCCCATTTCTTTTGTTGCATCTCTAAACAACAAAGATGACAACTTTGAGGACAGAAATAGGATTTGAGCAGTAACAAAGTAATTCTGAAACAGCTATTATGTGAAACTTCACTATCTTCAATATCTCAGTATGTGTTTTTAAAACATTTGATAAAACTGGACACATGGATGTTTCATCTTCCACCGACTCAGTAGAAATTTAGGCTCATTCTGTCCTTTCATTTCTAAGAGGTTTAATTGAAAAATTGACTATTAACTATAAAAACAAACATCTGAGAAAAGTTTCGTTTTAGCGACTTGACCACGTTCCAAAGTCAAAAGGAGTAGGACTGGTCATTGGTTATCATTATAATATTTGAAGAAATGAATGATGACTTTGGACATTTTATTGTTTATCTGGTTTAAATTCTGATTAACACCTAAAATAATATGTTCATGGTTTAAATTTCTGGCCCTGTGATGGACTGACAACCTGGTTGTACCCTGCAATTTTGGATGGATTGAAAGATGGAATTACTCTAATTGGTTTAGTTATTTCATCTCTAGTTTATAAAAAATATTCAACTACCAATCACTAACCTTCTTGAACTTTTTCATTTGTCCAACATCATGATTCCTTCTATAAACAGCATTTTCCTAAAAAAGCAGCTTCCAGCACATTATAGAAAATCCTTATCCACTTATTGACTGGACAGAATAAAGTGAATTAAACCCTGGTGGACTTAATCTAATAAGATTAACAAGGCATTTCTAATCCACAAACAGACAGGACTTTTCAGCTACATAAAACCTTTATTTAGCTTGAAGGCATACTGTTACTGCTCTTCTGCTCTCCAAAACACTGACAAACCTCTCCTAAATCATCAGTTAGATTTAAGTGCTACACATCCACCTTTAAAAAGGCTCCTGAATAGTAATGAAGTTTAAATGTGTTATTTTCTTCCAAGCTTTGGCCAGAAATGCTGGTAATCCTGTTAAACACCAAATCCAGCCTGCTGGTGTTTCATGAGTGCTGAAAAAATATCTGCATTTCACAAGTGCTGCCCACCAATCAGAGCAATGATCTCATAAGAGTGGCTGATACTCTTCACAACCTCCTCTGCTGTCAGAGAGGCGACATTAGCATTTTTATAGCATGGCTTGGTACACAAATGTCATCATGATTTCTGATAGCAGCTTATATTACCCTCATTAGGGTGTTGGGCTTCAATAACATTCTCCAAGGATGGAGGATAACCAGTTGATGTACTCTTTGTATCCTTACATGGAAAAATAAATTCAGAGCCTCCATGTGCAGCACAGGAGTCAGTCAGCTCACCAAGTAATGAGAAATAAAAGAAAACAAGTTTTAGCAATGAGAGTGGAGATCTGAGGCAAGCATTTTTTTCCCCTGAAAAGCATCAGAAATCATTCAGATTTAATATTCAGTTGCAATTTTGACAATCCTGCAGCCATATTTCTCACTAATTTCACCCGATTACAGAACACATGACTTCAGATGCATTGTAAAGCTAATCTCAACCAGATTTGTCCCAGTGAATTCCTAAAATGCCTCATTAAATGTTTCCTTTCTTCATTAAGCTACGGTTGAAGTCTGCGCCACTCAGGGAGTCATTAGTTAGAGGTGAACGGTTGGGCAGCTTCAGGGTCCCAGATAAGACGCAAACAGAATGTGGAATTAAGACCAGTTACAGCCGCAGATCTACCAGGCACTTTGGCAGGTAACCAAACTGTTATCATGGCTGCAAACAGAACTCGCAGCTCTCCAGTGTCCCACATGGGAGCATTTATCTGCCAACACTGTGGGTAAAGTTGGTCTGAGCTTGTAGGATGATGTTGTGGTTTTACAGTTTCACCCTTCATGGTTTTAAAGAAGCCAAGGGACCTCTTGCAGGGGAGCAGCTGCAAACCAAAGTCTCTGTCAGAATTACAAATGATTCTGCAGTGAAAGGAAGTAAAATGGTATGAAAATTGTGGAAAAGGCAGAAACCAACTTAAAACTAGCCTTATTTATAATATCAAGTTCAATTGTAGCACTATTAGCACAGTATGACACAGCCTTACAACCACCACATGCCTCTGTATATCGAATATCATCATGGAGGCAGGCCATCCATTTTATCTTCTAAAACCAATTCTTACATTAATCCTGTCAGAGATGCTTAAAATAAAGGAAACTGACCATTTATAGCACATGTGTATACACAGATTTGTCAGGAAATGTTTTATTTGATGAAGTTCACAAAGACTTTAAGCAGATGGGGATTCTGCTTACAGCTTATCCAGCTCTACGAAAGCTTATGCAACCATTCAGTCTTAGTTAAACAGACAATAAAAAACCCCACAAGGAGGATGTTTGTTTGGTGGAGTGAGTTGCAGCAGCAAACATCCGAACAGCAGTTATGTCTGCAGCACACCCGGATGAAATTAAAAAGGCAGTATAAAGAAATGAAGGATGTCTAAAGATCAAAACACTGCGAAGACTAACTTATATACCCTAATGTGTCATGTTAGCATGAAATATATTCACAGTGGAGCTTAAAAGTGAAAGGGTTTATAAAAATTTAACATTTAGGGCTTTAGAAAGATTTAAAACCAAAAGGGTTTGGCAAGTGGATGCTGAAGTTAAAAGGTTCAGATTTCCTAAAGTTGTAATTATCCATTAAAATCGACCTATGGCCATTTCTCACCTTTACTGTGGCTCATGATTTCTTCCAGAGTGAATCATGTCATCAAAACTAAGTCAGAACTAAGTAATAAAAATCTGAAATCTAGTGATTCCTTCATGTGCTGAACCAGGTACTGGAGTGCATGGAGCTCTGAAACTCTGGAAACTGGATCAGTTGCATCCAAAGCTGGATCAGACTGACCCAAATTTCCTAAATAAAGATCACACAGCTACAAACAATCCAGGTTCCATAAGAAAAAAAAAAGTCTGAGGATAAAAAGCAGCAAAAAATAGCATCCAGTTAGAGAGATGTTGTAGTTACAAAACAGTGTTTATTATGCCAGACCAGCAGCAGAGAGATGACGCTGCAGGTGGGAGAATATCCGGAGGTGCAATAAATCTGCTTCACACTGAGCCAGAAGAAGTCCATCCTTCAGAGACATGCTCCACTTTGTGGTTTTTATCTTTATCTTCAAGTAGAAAGATTCATACTTTGATGAGACAAAACACATCTCAAGGTTACGAGGAACTATGGCAAGACAAAAAAAAACAAAAAAAAAAAACTGCAGGATCTCTTGACCTGAACATTTATGGAGCACCTAAGGAGAAAACTGAAAATTTAAGATGAACCAAAGAGGTTTGAGTTCTGTGTTAGAGTTCAGGAAAGCCAGTACCAGGAAGTGAGCAGAAAACATCATAAATATCTCCCCTTACTGTTATAGATTCTGCTCACCTTGAACATCTAATGATATCCAAGCTTGTTTTCTTGTTATAATTATAGCAGAAAAAAAAAAAAAAAATAAAAAATTTCATGTTATTCACACGGCGCATGCTGATTGTAAATCATATTTCTTTCACCCGGTCTGGATGCCATTACGAGTTTGTAGGAACCACCCACAGATATGATTGTTTCAGTCAGAGCTGGTAACAGCGCCACCATTTTACATCCCAGTGTAGCTCAAATAATTGACATTGAGCTGGCTGGAGACATTAGTCAGAAGTGAATATGACTTGTAGATCTGCGTCAGGCCCCTTCAGTGACTTATAAGGGTTTCCTAATGGGGTCGGCCTTTCTGGCCTTATTGCATAGTCTAAGAATTATTATTAGACAGCAGCATGGACTCCATCAGTCCTAACAGCCAAGCTATTTCTGCCCACGCCATCATGCCCAGTGCATGAGAGATTACAGAGACTGCACAGGGATCAACACACACATCATGGATTTAAAACAAAACACTAAATCACAGGCGATTAGAAGTGCAGAGCAAAGGGTCATGCCTGCAGAAAATCCTATCATTTCACAACTTCTGAGGAAAGAACAGTTATTGAACTTTTTTTGTTGTTCTTCACTGTGTGAAAGTGCACATGTGCTGATGACATCCACAGAAGTGATTGGATCTTTAACCCCCACCATAATGACCATCATGATGGCACAGAGGCAGAGATGAGAGGAGGGAAAGATGCCATTGCAGTGATACTTATGTCTTGAACTTGAGGTCAGGATGGGAGCAGTCGGAGACGAGAAAGATGAGGTGAAAGGAATGGGAGGTGACAGAGGGGTCAGGGAGAGACAAGGAGGAGAAGGATGGATGTTTAAAAGGGTAAATGTGAGGTGGAGGGCATCACAGGTGTGTCTGAAGGGTGGGGGATCAAGAACAGGATGGAGGACAGGAAGTGATACAAGGAAGCAGAAGGTTAGATGTACGAGGAAACAGAAAACTGATGAGGTGGAGGACAGGATGGAGAGGTGATGGGATGATGTGTTGGTGCACAAATTGATGAATGGACTTGGAAGAAAGTGAAATACAATAAAGTCCTCATATAAAATAATATGAAAGAGGACTCAGCTAAAAGAATAAGATAACAGAAGTGGTGAATTTTTAAGGATGCCAGAATGACGAGACGTTAGAGCAGAATTAGAACAAATAGAAGGATGGATGGATGTGGGGGATAAACAGTCCAGTCTGGCTCATTAAAGTTAGATCAGCCGCTAAGCCGGAGAGGTAATTGTCTGCTTTGGTCTGATGAAGCCTGGTCCAGACTGGCCTGGCACACTAACCTCACTGCTCTTTGACATTTTAACCTTTAAGCTGCTGGTTCTCTGTGGTAGAGCTGGATGGACTGAACAGATGCTGGAGGATTAGCTCCATATTATGGGTTTAACTTTTCTTCTTTGGACAATTAATTTTCTGACTGTCCTTTAGTTTTACTTAAAACTTACTGAAAGCTGTCTTATGTTTGGCTCATAGACGAACAGTCTGGTGTTTGGGTTTTAAGGAGATGTCAACGTTTTCCACGAAAACTCTGGAAACCTGCTGGAGAACAGTTTCCCTTTAACTTTACTATGAGGGTTTTTGTATGTACACGTCTCATATTCTACCAAACTTTGAGCATCACATGACGATGCAGCTGCAACAAATCCACTATCACAGTCTCTAGAGAGTCCTCCTGCCTCATTTCTACTCTCCATTTTGTGCTTCCTCATCTTTTTTCCTCTTACAGCCTGTTTGTGACCTGAAAATCCATGTCAGCAAAATATCTTCAATGATAACTCAATTCCTGAAATGCACCTGGAGGAGAGGAGAGGGAGGAGTCTTGCCAGAGGCACTTTAAAAGAGAATACACGTATTTATTCTTTCTGGGGTCTTTGGGGATTAGGATGGAAAGATGGGGAAGTGAGTAAAGGAATCAAGGATGTGTTAAGAGGTAAGCACTCTAAACCCTGAGTGTTTTTTTTTTTCATTTGGGAAATATTGCTCCTCTAGTTCCTCCCATGTGTCTCTTACAGGTATTGTAAGTCCACACAGCACAAGGATATAAGAAATGCAACATACAGATATACACTTAAACCCTCAGTGAGACTCGTTTCTCATCTGCTTAAGCTGTAGCTAAAGAATTGAAAAACCTGCGTTTGCATAGGGCAGGCTACTCAATTTGGCCCTATGAGGGCTGCAAGCAGGGTTTCAATGCATTACTGCTTCAACACACCTGAATCAAATTAAATTGATTTAATAGCCAATCAAGTTCTGCACAAGGACATTAATTTGAGTCAAGTGTGTTGGAGCAGGGATACAAGGACAACCTGCTGAATTGTGGCTCTCGTAGGACCGAACTGAGTAGACCCAGTATAAAGAAATTTCTGGGTCACTGATTGAAATAACATGCAAGGAAGCATAAGATAGCTGATTAAGAGGCATCCAAAAGACAAATTAGAAATGAAGTCCCCATTTTTCTTTTAAAGGGACAGTAACTATTTAAGATCATGTTTGCCAAATTTAAAAAAATTTAATATATTTAGTACTGACGTTTAAAGTAGTTTAAAGACTTGCTAGCAAAAAAGGAAACCAAAGTTGTGCAGTAATTCAATATTTATGGTGCTTCATTTTTTCTGTAATTCACTCAATTTAAACAAAATATCTTCTGAGTCAATGCTGATCCATTCCTACGGCATCAATACCTTAAGCTGGTTCCAGTTTTTTGTTTCTTTGTCCACCTGCCTTTTAATAACTCCACACAAGTTCTCAAGGTCTGTATTAGAGCTGGGGAGTTTCTGCAACGTGGAATTAACATTTTGATGTGATTAATTAATCTAATTATCATTTTTGTCTTGAGACATGTGGCTCAGTTATGCTGGAAAATGCATGTAGTTACTGAAGTCTTCATGGATCATTGGAAAAAGTCTAGTGCACAAAATGTAGTGCACAGATCTTTCAGGAGCAACACTCTCAGTAGGAGGAGTAAGGGAACAGTCTTCTTTTAAAAGTATTGTGATTTTTTATGGCACATTAACACACTGACAGTGTGGAAGTGCAGCGGCCGGACAGTCTGATGAGATGGCTGTTTGTGAAATTCGACCAGATTCCAACAGGCGCCTTCTGTTTAAAGCTAGTGCGTCTAACTACTTTGGCCTCTATGGATGTATTCACATCAGCCCTCGGGATTCGAATGCCAGTTCTTTACTCAAATTCTGATGCAGATTTAAGAAGCAAACTCTGGTCCGCCTGTAACACATGTGGTGGTTTGCTACATGCAGAAAGAATTGTGTGTTCAACGCAGGGCATTGTGGGTAAACAACCACGACATATACACATGTAAAATGAGAGCACTTTTTTAGGCCAGGACTGTGGTGGGATTCAATGCATCGATCCTCTCCAAGCTGCTGTACATCCTACTGCCATATTAGACTTATTTTACACTTGGTGTGCACCACCTGGAATCCAGACATGAAGCATTCCCGCCTCCATGCTCACACTGATGGGGTCCTCTTTATTTTCCACAGAGAGACAGGTTGGCTCATCATCCCCTCCCCACTCCCCCACAGACAGATTGCAACCCAGAGTGGACACAACTCTCTCTCCCTGATGGTTACAGTCCTGCTGTGAGTCTCAAAATAGCCTCATTCCTGCAGAAGGGAGGATCAGACGGCTCCTCAGTCACAGCAGCGGAGGTGAATCACAAACAGGATGTAGACCGGAGCTTTGAACAGGACAGTTTGCACTGCACGAAGGCTTCAGAGCGGGGAGGTTAATTTATATTCTATATGGAAATCATAACAATTTTTCTAAAACTTTATTCATCACTTCAAATCACTACAAAGAGAAACATGTCAGTTTTCACCAGATTTATAAAAATTACTCATGAAAATGTGATGAAAAAAAATTATAAAAAAAGAGAAAAAAGGCTTTTAGGCTTAAGAGATAAAACCAACTAAAATTTATGTTTTCATGATTTAATGAATGAAATTTTATGCTGGCAAGATGCATTAACATGCCGGACATTAGCGGCGCTGCCGTTGCAGCCACTACCCTTTCTACGGGTATTTCATCAACACAATTACAAGTCATTCAATGTTAGTAATGTTGGTTATGCCACCTGTTTACCCTCCCAGATACCAGATGAGGGGGTCTAACTTAGAGCTATGAATCCTCCCTCTGATCTCCTCTGGGAGCTCCCTCTCCCACCAATGTGGTCAGACCTCCTGGCTTTTAAAAGCAGAGGGGGGGGAATTCTCTTGTTATTCTCCCTTTTGTGTGTGTGTGTGTGTGTGTGTGTGTGTGTGTGTGTGTGTGTGTGTGTTGGGGGGGGGCATGAATGACCAAACTGGCAGAACAAAATAATACAATAAAAAATAAATAGCTGCATGAACACAGAAACATTTATTCTTCCTGACAATCAATAAGGTAATGAAATTAAACAGATTTTTGCAAAGGAGTCCATATCCTGCTATGCTTTCTTCAGTCTTAAAGAGCACAAGCAGACACGTTAGACGTCAGTTTGCTTTGTGTGCTGTGCAGTGCGAGAAGGAATGCTGTCCTGAAGTTAGATTTAAAGATATAGAACCTTAAAGGGAAATTTGTCTGCAGGTATTTTTCATCATTTTCAGCTAAAACTGTTGATCTTTCACAGCGGACTGCTTCAAAATGCCATCAGAGTCTGACTCTTCAGTAAATGATGGTGATTTCACACAGCAATAAAGGAGGCTCAGACAAAGCCCTGCCAGGCTCGGATGGTATTCCATCTTCTGTGGAATTCATTCTGCCCCCCGACTGCAGCTCCATCTTGAAAGAAATTGAACAGAAATTTAAATTTATGGAGGACACCTTGGAAACTGAATATGGTCAAATCATATAACTGATAGTAACAACGCCATAATTTCCATGTGCGTTACACAACAGGTTTTGCATGGCAGTGACCGTCAGACTACAGATCTGATCATAACGTTATCAAATTCACTCTTTCTTAGCAGAAAGATTAGTCTTAAGCATCATGGACGCAACACACACGCGTTTAACTACGGCGAGAACAGCAGTGTGTCAGTTCAAATTTTCTATTCAATCTGTCTCGTCTGCAGATGCTAATGAAGCAGAACTGCCAATAAACGCTGATCTAAAAGCTGTTTGCTCCTCACTAAGTTTGTAATGTAGATACAAAATTACCTGCAGGTACATTTTGCGGGTGATTGATCGTTTTGTTTGACACTTTGGCAGGAAACCAGCCATTTCTTTACAAATGCATTTTATACTGATTTGATGACAGAGGAGGAGCAAATTATTAATTCACCAAGAAAGAGGGAGATATTTGTATAGTGGTGAGAAAACAAAAAAACAAAACATACCCTTAATCACTGGAAGGTTTCATGAATCAGAACATAATTTAAAAAGAAAAAATTATAATGTGGTTCTTACCAGGTGTTAAATTTATGTAAATACAACCACGAATGGACAACACATGACACCCTTAGTGCTTCCAACAGGGTCAGTATCAGTCAGGTTCTTGTAATCAATGGAATCATTTATTCATCATCAGTGGGATCTCATCCAGAAAAGCAGAAGTTTAATCCGTTGCAGGTGTTTGAACAAGATAACAGGGAGGAAAGACATCAGCACTGATCTTAGAGAAACAACTGTTGCCGCCTCGGGGAGGGTTATAAGATTGCTACCTAACTATCTGAAGTCCATGATTCCACAGAGAAAAGAAGATTATTCACAAGTAGAAACCAATCTTTCCAGGAGTGGATGTCCCAGCAAGTTTAACACAAGGTCAGATCATGTAATGTTCAGAGAAACTGTGGAGAATTAAGATAAATAAATAAAAACAGCTACAGCTCAGACTCTCCAGGCCTCAGTTAGCAGGTTTAATGTTAAAGTTCCTGACAGTCCAGTTAGAAAAAGACTGAACCAGTATGGCTTGTTTGGAAGAGTTGCAGAAGAAAGACTCTTGTCTCTAAAACTAACATGGCAGCACAGCTGGAACAACGTTCTTTAGACAAACCAGACAAATGCCTCATATCAGCTGTCAGCACGGTGGTGGAGAGATAATGACCTGGAGACCTTGCAGTCATGGAGTGGACCATGTGTTCCTTTTGATACCAAAGTATTCTAGAGGCAGAACTGACAGCTAAAGCCTGGCTGAAACCGTTTCATGCAACAGGACAATGATCCCAAACACAGCAACAGATCTACAGCAGAAGAATCAGAGCCCAGACTTTAGCTACAGAAACCAATGCTGCAACCAACAATGAACCGAGGCAACGGTGGAAAGAGAAGTGAAGCAAAAGTCCTCTACAATCATATGAGACTCCTAACACTTCTTACTGTGTATAGTTTCACTTCTTACTGTGTATAGCTAAATACCTCCGTGTATAAGTCTTGTAGATATTGAAATTTTTATACTGTTTTTTATTTTTTTGCTACCTTAAGAAGCACAACTGCTAATTGACTGTACCGCTGCAACACCTAAATTTCCCAGCTTGGGATGAATAAAGTACCTCTATCTATCTATCTATCTATCTATCTATCTATCTATCTATCTATCTATCTATCTATCTATCTATCTATCTATCTATCTATCTATCTATCTATCTATCTATCTATCTATCTATCTATCTATCTATCTATCTATCTATCTATCTATCTAACATCATCCAAACAAAAACACTACTTTAATATTTTGCTGCTAAAGGAGCTTCTAAAAGCTGCTGGATCAGCACACTGATTCTGCATTTTAGTTTAGTTTTTATTAAATTAGTGTACATGTAATGCTTCATTCATTGTTTGGCTCAGCATGTATTCCTGTCATTTTAAGACCTCATAAGAAATGGAATTGGAATTCAAAGACTGGATTCTTAAATGACTTTAGGTTATGACTTAAATGTAAAAAAAAGTGAGTTTGAAACCTATCCTTCTGAAAAGTACAGGCTAAAGAGGGATAGAGAAATAAAATTTGCTCTCCCATGTCAAATCCATCCCATTGCCGACAGCTCAGCCTAAATCTTTCCAAGTGCCGGGGGATTCATGGCCTTCAGAGAACAGACAGAGAAGGAGCTGAAGGAGAAGAGAAAATATTCCACGATCGATACCTGACATTAATTCTGCAGCTCTTCTTTGTAATGGATGGGCAGGGATGCAGCTCACAACAAACAGCTCACTCATCCAGAACCTTCCACTGAAAAGGTAATAAGCACCTCCGCAGAAGTGAAGTGACCATCCTTAGTTCTCCTGATGACTGCCTGCAGAGAGGCCCGCAGGACAACCAGAGATGATGAAATATTTCATCCATTCAACTCATCCCCTCTAAATCCACTCCCTTGCTTCCAGTTCTCCTTCATACCATCAAATTCCTTGACTTTTCATTAACCCTGAAATCTCCATGCTGTAAAAAGTGTGATCATCACTCAAACATGGAAAGCTGCTCCACAAAAGCACGGATGTGCCATTTGTAGATCCAGTGGATCTTTACATGTGTTTTGGATGTAAAGATCAGGATACGTTCTATTTTTATCTCAACAAAATGCATAAATGGCTGCTTTTGAAAATTCCCCTTGAGATTAAAAACCTCTTTTACAAACTGTTACAAACAGAAGCAAATACAAAAACACAGTTGCATAAGTTACCCAGTTTAAACACAAAAACACAATTAGAAGAGAAAATTACCTTTACAAGCAAAATATAAAAAAACAAGTAAATGTTGTGGAGCCAGTGTGCTTGTAACAGGCGTGAACAGCCACCTTTACTCACAAAATCAAATCATAAGTATAATGTTTACACCACAAAAATAACTAAATAAAATAAATAAAAAATTGGGGTGTACTTCTTTATCTGGAGATCATAATTCTCCGTGCAACACATCACATCCTACAGGAACCAAACTGTCATAAATCCAAACTATTACATACCAAACAGCACTAAAACCACACCAAACATTAACTAAATTAACTTTACATGCTTTGCAGCCCTAAAGTAAAAACTTTTTTTCCAGCAAAGATGTTTTACTAGTTTAATAAACAAAATTTTACAAGTCCAGTGCTGGGGCTAGGTGTGGCCTATTTTCTGGAGTTCTGTTAAGTTCTTGTCCAGTTTCTGGTAGCTCTGCAGTTATATGTGCAGGACTTCTGCACGTATAACGTTATCACCTGGCGTGACAGAGCTGTACGGAGGGCAGCATTGTTTTAATTAATTCATGTTACCTTTTAAATGCACCATGCTCAACTGAAAACACATAGCATCCACCTGCAGCCAGCTCCCCTCACAGAGACGTTTAACTGTTAAAGTGGGTTTTAAAATATTCAGTAATGTATAAAGGAAGGTGATCATGAATGTTTAAAGGCCACATTATGATGAGTGCCATTAAAACGTGAAAAGCCATAAAGAAAGAGAAGCCAGGAAGCCGTGAAAATATGTACATTCACATTTCAGCTGCAGATATACTCTTGTATAATTTTACCAGCTGAGTGACTAAATATACCTTAAACAGCAGATGGAGACCTTGAATCTTCTCCTTTTAAACAGCATAATTATGCCCAATATTAGAGCGTTTGTGTGGTGTTTAATGGACGCTTTCATCAGGGATGTGTCGCAGTTTCTTGAGTGAAGACGTTTTATGAAGTCTTCCAGCAGGAATTACATCTTCTACCCACTGAGCTGCAGCAAACTGAGAACAAAGGTTTAACTTTCACCTGCCCATTGTGTCTGCAAATGAAACCATGGTTTTAAAATATTTTCATTGAATAAGAAAAAAGCCTAAAAATCTTTTCTTTTTCCCACAATTCTTTTTTTTTATTGAAGCATATAAATACTTTCATGCTATGAAGGAATGTTGTCCTATTGTTGGGTAGAAAATAGCGAAAGGTGAGAGAAATGTTTTCTGCACTACTCACCATCATTTCAATGATGGAGTAAAACAAACTGATTCCTTTCAGTGCAACTCTTATAACTGAACATCTTTTGAACCATTTTTTTCTTAAATGAAGAACCTAGAACTGACCAACTATTTACTTCCAATGTTAGAATTCAGAATCCACTTTTTCCCAGCATCCTCCATTTTCTCTTTGTGTTTCTACACATGCACCTAAAATCTTTACAATCTACAACACTGCATGAATTGTGATTGACATTTTTCTAAGAGGAAGAGGAATTTTTGAAGGAGATCCCAAAAATACATGAGGGGAAGTCTGCAGAGGCCCAGAATATGGAATCCGTGCTCGATAGCTTTGAGCTGAATAGATGACTGACAAGGTAAGGTAGAAACACAGGTGCACAAACTGGAGGTACTTCAAGGACTGCCACAAATGCTGGATGGTACAGTTCATACTTATTTATTATGATATGAATTTGTCTTTTGCAGAAAGCACTTGTTTAAAGAGCCTAAACAAAGTTGGGAATGTGGTGCAGCAGGGAGCCTTTATTCCAACACCACTAAATATCCAGGGGAGCAGAAGCTGTGTGGAGGAAATTCAACGTAGGTGCCTTGTGAACCGGGTGGTGGCTGAAGGCAGGAACCTTGATACTCGGCTACAGAAACTAGCTCAAATTACAAATTGTTTCATTGCATTCCCAGTTTTTTATGGACGGAGTTTGTGTACAAAGATTTCATGGTTTCAGAAATCTTCCTGCAGAGCTGAGCTCATGGAGGGTACATCCTTTTTCTATTTTTACCCAAGAAAAAATGCTTCATCCACAGATTTTAAATATTTAATCAGTTTTATAATATGAATTCCTCAGATGTATTTATATTTTAGGCAATGAAGTAAATAAATAAAAAAAAATCCCTTTTCTCTTTTTGTGAATTCTTCCTCACAGAGAGCAAAGATGAAGAAGGGAACTCCCCTCCTCTTCCTCCTCTTCTGTCCATCCCTGCAGTCAGTGAGGAAGATTAGCTCTCATCTCACCATTACTATTTAATGACCCGGCCGCACACGGACACACTCACCCATGAAACTCATTACATCAAACATGACAGCACACACACACGCTTAGCGTGTGTTGGATGTTTGTGAGGCACACACAGACGTGTCCATCTTCAACTTCTCTCATAATTATCTAATTGGTTATGGAATACTGACCAGCTGACCTTCTCCCTGTCACACACACACTCATCCTGACAGGCGGGTGAAAACTCAGTCAATTAACCGAGTGATGTTTACTCCATGCCACCACTCTGCACTGTTCTGACAGGATACACACTCCCACCCACACACACTAAACACACATACACACACAATTAACAGCTAAAATGCAAGTAGATCAAACATTTTAAGCACATCCAGATTGATGTGCAAAACAAATATATGCAAAACCTACACACACACACATACCCTCTCTCCATTGCACACACATCAACTGATAGCATCTATTTTCATCTCACTGCTGACAGCAGCCTGTCCCACCGTTCACACTAAGCTCAGCCACATAATTGGCTGCCATCTATCCTTTCTCTCTGCCTTTCACCATCTCTCTCCTTTCATTCGGCTGTTCTCCACCTCCCGTGCAGTCTCTTTGATATCCCTCCATCCGTATATACTTTGTGGTAACCCTGTTGAGTTGTGTGTTCAGTGCTAAAACCAAGCCTCCATTTTCTGCCTCAGCAGGAGGGTTGAACTGCAGCAGAGTCGAATCACAGGCTGTTTACACCGAAGCCGAGCACACAGGGAGGAGTCAGGGGATGGAGCAGAGGATGGAGCAGAGGATGGAGACACTGGTGTTTGGGATAAAGAAGTTTAAAAAAAAAATGTCTGCTTATGTTCTTCTCAAGTTTGTCTTTTAGGGGAGGAGGGGGGAGATTCAGGGTTAGAAATCCACTCACTGATGCTGTTAAACTTGAAAGGAACATGAGAAAAATCTTGTTGTAGAACGGGTTGCAATTCATTTACAGCACATTATGTTGTTGTGGTAGAATTTAATAAGACGAAGAGCATTTAGGAAACTGGTGATTATCATTTATTTGCTCAGTTCTTAACCAAGCAGGTTATCTGGTAATAAAACATCCATTTGACACCCATAATCATATTTTCATAAAGCCACTTTAAAACAAATTGTTTTATTGCTTTTAACAGATTACAAATTACTTGGTTGAAGCTAGGTGTAAAAAAACAGACACTGAAAAATACAATTCTCATAAAATTTAAGTTTTCCTGTTTACAGTGTTTCACCTGTTTGACTAAACACATAAAAGGAGATGCATTCTCCATCCACTTAATCAGCTCCACATGTTCACCTGCTTGTTAACACAATCGCATGGCAGCATCTAGACATGTAGACGTGGTGAAGAAGACTTGCTGAAGTTCAAACCGAGCATCAGAATGAGGAAGAAAGGCGATTTAAGTGACTTTAAACATGGCATGGTTGTTGGTCTGAGTATTTACTGGGATTTTCACACACAAGCATCTATAGGGTTTTCAGAGATGGTCTGAAGATGAGAAAATATCCAGTGAAAAACACTTGTTTTGATTAAAACATGTCAACCTTGAAGCAGATGGGCTACAGCAGCAGAAGACACACCAGGTGCCTCCTGTCAGCTAAGAACAGGAAACTGAGGCTACAATTCACACACACTCACCAACACTGGACAATAGAAGATGGAGAAACGTTGCTGGTCTGATGAGTCTCCATTTCAGCTCCACATTCAGATGCTCGGCTCAGAATCTGGTGGAAACATCATGAAAACATGGATCCATCCTGCCTTGGATCAACGCTTCAGGCTGCTGCCGGTGTAATGGTGGGGGGGGGGGGGGGATATTTTATTGGCCCACTTTGGGCCCTGCTGTCCTAAACATAATCAGTTCCCTGGACTCTGATGGCCTCCACATTTACCAGATCTCAGTCCAATAGAGCAGCTTTGGGATGTGGTGGAACGGGAGATTTTCATCAAATCTGCAGCAATGTCATCTCAAAATAAATGAGTAAACCACAGTTTCATCAAAATAGTTAAGATAAGATAATAGAATAAGTAGCATTATTACCTCAAGATTATTCCATTTTCTCCAGATACAGTTGAGGAGAGTTTTTACGAGGAAGCAAACTGAACTAATTTACTGTTGTAGATGCTTCCTGAATGTGACAAACTGTAAAATTCGCTGCTAACATATGAATGTCTCATTCTCAGGCTCACCTTCATCTTCCAATTGAGAGAAAACAAAAACTTCTCTCAGTGTTCAATCATCACTTTATGAACTTTATGTTCCCCAGACAAACAAATAATTGCAGACATGGTTGCTCTTGACTTCAATGACATTACCACAGGGGAACTCTTGATCCATAACACTGACTGGAACCGAATAGTTAAATGTCTGAGGGACAGACATCCCCCTCAGTAACACCATCTGTTCTCAACAAGTTTTATTTTTACCATTTTGCCTGCAGTCTCCATCTCTGGACTGCAGGTAGAACAGCTAGAGTCTGCAATACTATAAACACCCCTTTCCATAAAAAGCTTGTCCTATATCTAAACTGCCTGTTGTCATGGTTACTCCTAACATATTTAAGATAATGACGGCAATACAAGCAGAAATCATTTCAACACATCATCCAAATGACCTTAGAAAAATGTTTTAAATTGGTATTTTGTTTAAAAAAGAATTTCCCAAAGCTTCCCAAAGAACTAATCTGGAGGCAGATCCTGAAACTAAAAGAGTTCATGTAGTCATAGTAAATAACAGAGAAACAGGATATCTGCATGGTTGCAGCCTGAGCTAAACAGATTTTATTTTCTCCTATGACTACGCAGTCCTGTTGCTATTATTGGAGGTTTTCAGCAGAATTAAACTGCTCCACAGCAGCAAAGTCGACAATTATCATCTTGAAATGTATCGATAAGACACTTCAGCAAGTGACCAAAGTCGCATCTATTTTCTGCTTCTTCTGCTAGTTTTTCAGCACGTAGGAATCTCTTAACACAAACTGCGTCCAGATAAAAACACCTTCAGGATGAAAGAGTTAAGGAGCTTTTCTGATTCTGGGAAAAATAATAATAATAATAATAATAATGATTAAATATTTCAGGAATGACACCTCTGTCTTAATTCAGACTCCTAAAGTTGTCCAACATGACCCCGAATTTAGAGCAGCAGAGGATGCTGAGGGCAACAGCAATCAGGCTTCACAAAAACAAACACTTATTTCTTATGTGTGTGCATGAGTATGTGCACGAGTGTGTGCTCTTACAGTGTTTGATGGACAGTGAAATGGAGGGTAGATCTACAGAGGCTTCACCTTAAAGCAGCCTCCATCTGCTTCTTCTTCATACACTCGGCTCTGAAGCAGTCATGCATTTCCGCCTGTGAAATCCCAAGTCTTTTAATCTCACGGGAGAGAGGGGGCAATACGGGTGCACACACACACACACACACACACACCCTTTGGCCTTTGGGAGACTCCAGATGATTCAGAAGGAGATGCAGAGCCTTAACAGTACATGACAGACAAACAGACCTGAATCAGCAGGTACAGTTTGAACTCTGTGACAAAGCATAAAATCATAAACACAATGCCCCGTCTTCATCTGGTATCTTGACATCCGTCTAATGCAGAGGAAACTTACAGATTCTCACATTTCAGCGACTAGAAGCAGAAAATATTTAGCATTTTTTTGGTTAATGTCACCATTTTCCAGAAGAATTTTCATTTTAAGTGATGAGGCCAACCTCACCCACGCAGTCATCTTTTCCTCCCTGATAAGAGTTCTTACTCCATCCAACACAAATTTAATATCTTAGCTTCTCATAAAATGGGCCTGTGTCATCCATCAGCGAGTTGTCAGACATGACCTTCAAGTTGAAAAAGAAGCAGAGACAGAGGGATTGTGACAAGCAGAAGTTACGAAGCAACAAAAGGAGGACGATGGGTGCGAATGGAAAACGATGGGGTAAAGACAGAAAAATGGGTATATTTGGTTTTAGAGTGATGGACGTTGGCGTGGAAACAAAGAGTGAGATGTGATCACCGTCCTGCTGAGGTTAGCAAGCTGACATCTTCACTGAGTTCATCAGGTGTCCAACACTGCCGGTTCTCTGGGGTCTTCACCACGCCTACTCATGCAATTTAAACCTGATAAGTTTTTATTTTTCCACTTATTTGTCACATCAGACATGGAAGCTCATTCTGGTCACAGGGCGGCAAAAAGAAAATTATTTTCCATTAAATTATTTTTTTTACTGAGATTCTTTTAACCATGTGACCATCTAACCTCAACTTTCTGCACTTTAATGCAGTTTGCAACAAAAACTCCTTCAGAGGAGGACAACAGCTTGAATCAGACCCATGTTTCATCCAAAGATGAGGAAGAGTTTACAAGGAAAACAGCCAAATATCACAGAGCTTTTGCTCAATGATCTGCACCTCTTTACTCCCGAGCCAAGTTGGTTAAATTAAAGCTGGAACACACCAGTAGTGAACACAGTGGGTCAGAATAGCCAACCCTATCATTTATAACCCTGCCACACTGGCCACGCCTGGCTGAATGTCAGGGCTCTACAATGCACCGCCCAGAAACGCAGCGGTCTCCCGTCAAACATCACCACCACTGAAGTAAAAACCAATTTCTACCTGCTTCATGCTAGTAAAGCCCAGCTCTACAGAAGCTCCTCTTAAGGGTCTTTTAGCAGTTTGTCTTTCTCTGGTGTTAAAAGCAATGCTGTCTCAAAGTTTTCTAGAAATGGACGAGAAAATGAACCTATACACCGATGTGCCAGAGTTTACATGAAAATGGATTAGTCTGACATGGAAAACATTGTCTGGGTTAAATCCCACTAAATGTTACAACTCTGCCATCATTAACTGGTACATTTATCATTCCTTGTTATTCAACTTTAACATAGTCAGAATTTAACTGGTGTATGACAGCTTTACCACATCATTTCAAAAGGTTTTAAGACATTTATTAAAATATGCAGGTGCAATAAACTCAGCCCAAAATTTGCATGCTGCAGAATAATTATGTTGGTGCTTTGGACGGCGTCAGATGTGCATCATATGATGTGGTACATCTAACTAATGTACACATTTAGCCTACAAAGTTATAAACAACTATTTACATTAACATGCAGCAAAGTCCCAAAGTCAGCAAAGGTGTTTTTCTTGTACAACTATTTACTAAACAGTCACAATAACATGCCACAAATTATTTGCTTCACTTTAAGAAACTGTTCCTCTCCACTTGAAGACAGAGGACATCACAGGCTGGACTTTTCCAGGGTCTGTTAGTCCTCCTGTCCACCAGGAGGCAGCACTTCACTCTGCTTCTGGTGGATTTTGGTCAATCCAAAACAGAAACCAAATGTCTCATGCTGTCATATGATTTTTATTTTTTATTTTTATTTGTTTATTTTTTTAAGGTTTATTTAGTTCTTTTTTCCACCAATAGAAATGGAGGTTTTATTGTTTTTAGGCTTATTGTCCTGATTGCAGCACTTTTCTAAGAATCATCTGTTTTTCCTGCACCAAATGTAATGGTAATATACACAGAAGTAGTATGCTGTACATTTTTTATCACAACTCTGGATTTATTTAAGCCTATCAGCACATTTTACAAACTGGTTTACAGTTTCTAAGTCCTCCCTATTGACAGAAGTCGGAACAGAGATGCTGCCTGGCTGTGTCATCTAAAATAGGTCAAGCAATTTGGATATGCCAGTGTGTCCATTGGCCACACAGAGTTAATGACATTGAGTGAAGAGAAGTGAATTAACAGATTAGGCAGCGGCCTTATCTTTGAATCTGTGACATGATCAAATAATATAGCATGTTCACATCAAAGCAGCAAAAACAAGTCATTGAAATCGCTGCTGTTCGTTGGAAAGTGCAGATCTGAAACGCATAGTTTTGTATGAAATTTGACCCACAAAAACTGGAGTTTTTATTTGATAATGCAAAAAATATATTTATCTTTAACATATTCTCTGTAATTTCTAATTGGTTGATACTGGAAAATTCTTCAGGGTGCCACTAGACGGCGCAGGAGTACCAGCTGTGTTACACATTTTAAGAACAATAGCTCTTTTTGCATTGACCAACATCTGTACCAATAACGTCACCCAACCCTTCAACAGATGAAGGTCGAGTACACTGATTAAGTTCTTCTAGTTGGTGTTTGTTTGTTCTGATGTTCATCTGGTCAGGTTTGTCTTCCTCTCCAAAGAAAATACTGTAAATAAGTTTGGATCTGCAAGTAATTTGATAAGAACCACCATTTTTCTGCTACGTCAATGCACAGACCATTACCGGCTGAGTAAATCCAGCTGATGTAGCAGAAAAACAAACCACAGCTCCGTTATGTGAGTAACTCAAACTGGAGTGAGCAGGTCACAGAAAATGCAGCAAATATGCATCTCAGATGTTTTATGGCTGGATTTTGAGTTCACTTTTTCATAAAATAAACCTTGTTCCTCGACAAAATGCATCCTTATTATACTCTAAACATAAACAAGCCTTTTGGGTTTCGGCTTCAGTTTGAGACAAACATTTTTACGCAGCTGTAACTTTTTCCATTAGCCTGATGGAGAAACAGAGCTGCAGTACTTGGACAGAAATGTAGGTCACTCATGTGCTCTATTTTGAGGAGCTTAAATCACAATGTTTTGAGCAAAAAATGGACGATAAATAGACAGGCGAGAAACTGAGGAGAAGAGGTGAGGAAGAGGAGAATTCATTAACACCCATCTCAGTATTTGCAGCTGGTGAGGGAGGCTGCTGGGTTTATTTTTTGCCCAGAGCTGTAATTCTTCCTTTAAATGACTCCCACAGCTACGGAAGTGTTAGTCTTGCAGATTCATTGAAAAACTTCTATAAACTCCACAGATTAGTCTGCAGAATTATGATGCAACTTAATGAAAAGTGACTATTTTCCTACTTTCTTGATCTGCTGACGATTAACTTTTTTGCAGCATCCAGCACAGCCTCTTAGACACTGCGCAGGGATGTGGACCCACAAGTTCTCAACAAGGTTTAGGTCGGGTGAGGGGGGTGTCATCTTTAATACCTGCACAGGGAAACCACATGGTCCACTTGGTTTGCATGCAGTGGAGCATAAGAATTCTGCAAACAAATCATGCTCTTCTTGAAAGCAGCATCTCCTGTTTCTGCCCAAGCATCTAACCTGAGAAACATGTCACAGGTAGTCTAACCTAAAATACTTTCTTGCTGTGGTTTGGTGAATGCTGGTTTTGTTAGATTCAAGCAGTGGTCCCACAACTTTTTTTCTGCAGAGCCCCCTTTTCATTGATAATGTCAATGTCAAGGCCTTATTTCCCACCCACCCCACTACCAAGCACATTCCAACACTGTGAAACGTAGGAAGAAATGTGCTGTATAATAGTTCTGTCTAGCAGGGAAAGAGTTGCTTTTTTTTAGTTCATTGGCTTCTACTTCAGTGGAAGCTATGTCAGTAGCCCTGGGAAGTATTCATTTCTTTGCTACAGGAGGATTTTTATACTCTATGAGCCGAGCGTTTGATGGACAAATGAGTAAATTATTTCTGAAGTAATCGACAGGCTTTTCTTTGTCAGGATGAGAAGTTCCCACGTGGCGTAACTTCATATCGTCAGATGCTGATATTTTGAGACAAACGACATACTGGTCCCTCTTCACACTCGTCCCTCTTCACATTGATCTCTCTGGGGTTGTTGCACTAGCTGTTATTGATTCATCATAATTTGTCCATACTTTCACAAATTTGTCTATGTTTTGCTAGAAGTACAAAGCTGGGCCCAACATCATAGCTCTCTGCGCAAGGGTGCTAGTTGGTTTTAAAGCAGCTAAAGCATGAAAACATGGAGAAATATATCATGTAATCAGTCTGATTTTGTAGAGAAAGCTATAAGAATGAAGAGACAGGGAGACATTTCTGACTTTTTTGTAAAAAAGGACACAGATCAGGTGGAGACAGACACCAGACCCAGTATCAGCAGCCAAACAGCTACCAATGTGGACCTAGCCTAACCAGGATCCAATGTACAACCACCGACAGACAGTAGACCAGAACCGCTGTAATACATAATAATTTTTTGGTAAACCTGAGCTACTCAATGATGCTGCTGTCACCCTTGGTCCGCTTACCTTTTACCTTTTACAATCAGCCCCATACTAGAAACCTTGGAGTCATTATTGAAGACTCTTTTCAAGTAGAACAGCAGATTAGCTCTGTGGTCATTTTTTCTTTCTTCCCCATTTCCAGTGTCATGGAAAATCCAAGCCTTAAAAAAAAACAAAAAAAAAACATCTACTTATGTCTCAACTAGAACTGCTCAAACGAAGCTGCTCATTTATTGACTGGGAGGAGACGACATGATCGCATGACCCCTGCGCTCCTGCTCTTCTCTGGCGTCCTGTTAGTTTTAGGATTCAGTTTAAGATTTTATTACTTGTTTTTAAAGCTCTAAATTGTTAATTTCCATCTTCTTTGTCAGAGCTGCTGCACCAGCATGCTCCCGTTAGAGCTCTGAGGTCTTCCATCAGGTCTTCCAAAAGTCATGATTAAATCCAGGGGGATAGATTTAAGTGGCTGCTCCTAAACTATGTCTTAGTCTCTCCCTTCACTTCAGAGCTGCTCAGACACTTTCTGGTTTTAAGTCACTACTTACAGTAAGACTCAAATCTGAACTGGCTTTTAAACATGGTTGAGCTCAACATTTATGCTTTATCATGATTTTACGTTTGGTATTGCCCATTGTTTTATCACAACACACTAGGCAACTTGGGTTGCAGTAAATGTGCTGTAGGAATTAAATTGATATTTGTGACTATTATTTATCAATATGAGTTTAGAAAATGATCTAAACTTAAACATGTTGCCTTCAATTGCTGCTGAATGCTGTGATATTTGGTGCTCACCCGTTTCATCCTTTAAACTAGCCACATACTCCCACCAAGTTAGTGCTCATTATTCAGAAACTGTACTAAAATCAGGAAGAATTAAGATAAATACACACTAGATTTCTCTTTTAAAGACAGTCTCTGATATGTCTTTAATCTCAGTTGCTATTTCTGTCGAAGTGGTGGTTAAAGTGGACCTGCTGCAATGGCTCAACGTGGCAAATGGATAACAGCAAACACCTCCTGCACCCTTTCTAAAGCCAATGGGAGTGTAAAGGAAATTTTGCTGCTGAAGAGGAGCTTCAAGCACAGATGGCTGTCATAGGGTTCCATTTAAATGTAACATACAAAGTAGAAAACAAACCTGCAGGATGCTCACAACAGGGCAGAAAAAGAAAGAGGGTAAGAAAGAATCACTGCGCGAGTTCAGACAAGGAAAGTGGGCTGCCTGGCTGGATGGACAGATGGATGAGGAAACAGATGGTTGAATGGATGGAGGGATTGGGGGTATAACGCTGGGTTGGGAGATTAAGCAAGAGATTAATTCTTCTCTCAGACAGGATGCACAATTCCCACAACAATGTAAATCATTACGATTTGGATATGTGCGACGGTCCCTTACCTGCTCGGTTACATAACAATTCCTTACAGGGAATAAATAACCCTGCCGGCTTTTAGCTCAGATTTAAAATATTCCAAGGGCTAAATTAAACTAGAAGATAAAATTAAATGCAGCATGGCTCTTAAATGAGGCTTTGATTAAAACCTTATTTATGGTCATTAATCGGTCTCACTTCTCATGGAATCTGATTTTTCTCTGCTTTGATGGACACGAACTGCAAACCTACATTATTATCCACAGAAGTCCTGATCCAATGTTTGTTTCTTTACATTTCTCTTAATTTTTAAAGAAGAGCACCAGTTCTCCAGCTTTCAGAAAAGTTTTACCACTCAACTCTAATCTATGAATCATTCAAGAATAAAATGCCTCTCAACTCAAGTGATGAACCAACAAAGAACTGATTTTAGATTGGATCTTTTGGCTCTTTGCAATTTGTTGCCATAATTATAATAATTATGTATTTATTTAATTATTATTATAATAATTGCATCTGTGAAATACAGACAAAACAGTTAAACAGAAAGTAGGATTTTAGCAGCAACAGGGTGATTCCTAAAGAATTAATCAGGCAAAAGAAAAAGAGTCAGGGCTAAAGAAAAAACATCTACAGCAGATACAGTATCTGAAAGTGATATCCAGAAGAAAATAGGAACAAATCCATCAAAAGACCTTAACCAGGTCTTAATGCAACTGGACCTTCAGCAGATCCATCTACTGTTGGCTGAAGCCTCTTCAGAAATGGTCTCCATGGAAATGTGGCCATTCTTAAGGAAGGGAAACAAGGAGAAAAAGGCTGAGGTAGGTCACATGACCCAAGAACTGGACTGAAGATCAGTGACAACAGGTCTGGTGGAGGGATGGATCCTCCCCAGAACCAGGACCTCATTATTAAAGCGGGTGGGATCATCTGGACAGAGAACAGAACAACAAGCAGAATTAAAAAAAAAAAAATCCTGCCGCATATAATGCTTTTATATTTATGTTTGCAGATGTTTCCATAGACATGTTTGCAGAGCATTTTGTTAGTCTGAGAAGAGGAAGTACACCACGAAGTGTGTCAGAGCTGAGAAAAGATGGAAAACAAATGGAAGAGGAGCTTGTGGAGGTGGAGATGTGCCGTCTCTTTCACTGCTAAGGGGAAATGAAGTCACCACTGATCAGCACACATGATTTTAACTTCATTTACACATCAACCATCATCTCCCTTAGATTGCTTTGACTCTTTTTTAGCATGAATTCTGTTTATACAACTGCCATGTTGTCCCTTTTATACTTTGTCCTAGGTCCCTGTATAAGATGCAATCTCCACATCAATTCATCGGTCTTTGTCCTTGGATTAGAAAGTTTGATGCAAAAATAATCAAACCCAACATAAGAAATGGCAGAATCATGTTTTATGTTCTTGGTTTCTTGTTTAGGGTCATGTTCTCTGTTTTCTGGTTTCTGCTCATTAGTTCACCTGGTTAATTAGCTCCTTCACTTCATCTGTGCCTCAATAGTTCCTCATTGTATTTAAGCCATTGGTTTCAGTTCCTCCCTTACCAGTTTATTATTTGCTTTGCCATGCCAGTTTTTGTTTTTTGTTTTTTTCCCCCACCATAGTCTTTTGAGTTTGTAAGTTTAGTTTTGTCACTAAAACCTTTTGCCTACACCAGTTTGCCTCCCGCCTCTTGAGCCTGCATTTTGGTCCTCACGTCCACGGTTTATGACAGCTTCCCTAAATTCTTTTAAAACTTTAAACTTCTGGATTTTTTTCAAACTTGGTTTTCTTTAAATTTCTCTCAGCCATAGATCTCTTTCAAAGGTTTGGAACCTACCACAACTTCTGAAAAAATACTCTTTTTGTTCCTGAAACCATCAAGGTCATAGCACAACATATGAACTTCATTTAGTTAAATAGGACTCAGGTTTGAGGTGTAGAGGTAGTCTGCTGCCTCAAAAACGTCCCCCTCCAGTCAAGTCCAGCAAGATTAGATGAATTCCATAATACCAAATAAATATATAAAACAATATATTTAAATATATAAAGAAATGAAATTATCAAGCTTTATACCTATAAAGCTCCTCTTGGTGAAGCAAATTTGTTCAGCATAACACAGCAGCCATCATTCTGTTTGCTACAAAGCTTCAAAAGACAAGTTTATATATTAAAAAAAAACAAAACAAACAAAAAAAAAAAAAAAATACAAAACAAAACACTTCCCCATTTTTTTTTTTAATCCCATCGTTTTTACATCTTTATGGATCTGGCTGTTTCTGATAATCCCATGGATCGTTGTCCTGAGATTTTTTTCTTGTTCTTTAATCTTTACCTGCAAATTATTCTCCATAAAGATCTTAGTGACCAAACTCAGTTGGATCTTGAAAATCTCAGAGATCCAGATTTTCACATCAGAGAACTTTATTGGTACTGCTCCATAAGTCACACCTGAGCTGCCCATGGTGCTACGCTATATGTCACACCTGAGCTGTCCATGGTACTGCTCCATAAGTCACACCTGAGCTGTCCATGGTACTGCTCCATAAGTTACACCTGAGCTGTCCATGGTACTGCTCCATAAGTTACACCTGAGCTGTCCATGGTGCTGCTACACAAGTCACACCTGAGCTGTCCATGGTGCTGCTACATAAGTCACACCTGAGCTGTCCATGGTGCTGCTCCATAAGTCACACCTGAGCTGTCCATGGTGCTGCTACATAAGTCACACCTGAGCTGTCCATGGTACTGCTCCATAAGTTACACCTGAGCTGTCCATGGTACTGCTCCATAAGTTACACCTGAGCTGTCCATGGTGCTGCTACACAAGTCACATCTGAGCTGTCCATGGTGCTGCTACACAAGTCACACCTGAGCTGTCCATGGGGCTACTCTATATGTCACACTTGAGCTGTCCATGGTACTGCTACATAAGTTACATCTGAGCTGTCCATGGTGCTGCTACACAAGTCACACCTGAGCTGTCCATGGGGCTACTCTATATGTCACACTTGAGCTGTCCATGGTACTGCTACATAAGTTACATCTGAGCTGTCCATGGTGCTGCTACACAAGTCACATCTGAGCTGTCCATGGTGCTACTCCATATGTCACACCTGAGCTGTCCATGGTGCTATTCTATATGTCACACCTGAGCGGTCCATGGTACTGCTACATAAGTTACATCTGAGTTGTCCATGGTGTTGAAACTATGAGTCCATGTCACAACGCTGCATCCAGCTTCTCCTTGCTGAGAATCAGAGCACTCTATCAGGTTATCTAAAGCTATACAAGAAGCACAGCAGATTCTCTGATCTCTGAAGATATTTTTAGACAGCCCTGTCAGATCTTTGATGAATGGAAGCTCTCTGTGTGGAGCTGTCCCTTGTTCATAATACTATCTAGCTTCAGTGTTTGTAACCAAACAGCCTCTCTGACCTGTTGTGTTCCTGTTATTTCTATTGCTCAGTCAGTTCATGAAGAATAGAACTTACTGAACTTTGATTTTACTGGGATGCTTGCACAATGAATGGTCACATACAGTGATATGGTGAAATCATGCTTTGCTTCCTATTCATCATGATCTCTTCTACCTCGTCTCCACACCTCGTTGTCCTCTAACTTATCCATGATTAAGCTCACTAGTCCTGTCCAATTCCACCTCCTGTCCTCTGCCATCGTTTCATTTCTTCCCTTTGTCCAAGCCACCACTTTTTCTTTCCCTTTCAGTCTCCCCTCCCTTCCTGTCTTCTCATCTTCTAGCCTTCTGCATAATAGATGTGTCTGTAATGCCAGTCAGCCAGAGCGGCATGATGAGGCAGCTTTAGAAACAAAGTGAGGCAGATTCAGGGAGAAAGCGAGATAGAAAAGTCCCAAAATGGGTTCCATTACTGAGCTCTCTCTCTCTCTCTCTCTCTCTCTCTCTCTCTCACACACACACACACACACACACACAATCAAACGCGTGCAAAAGAACGCGTCTTTCCATGAACACATGCTCACATTCCCATACAGCCACCCTGACCAATGCATCATTGTGCACAGGAGTGAAGAAATGCAAGGCAAAAGATAACCATTTCTGAATCAGAGTTCGCGGAACAGTGCATCCTTTTTTTTTTTTAGGGGGGGGGGGGGGGGTACAGAAATCGTCTGCCGCCTGAAATAACAACAAGAAATACTTTCGGTGCCAATACGGGGGCCAATAGAACAATTAAACACTGCACGGGCTAAGTTTAATCAGATTGCAGTGATGATTCATTTTCAGGTAACTAAGAATAAAACTATTGCTGGCACCTCAAAGAGCCGGCATCTCCCCTGGCAAAGCAAACCCTGCAGAACTCGGTCCCACTGAGCATCCTCCACCATCTCACACACCCTGCATTATTAACAGCCGATCAATCTGCCTCACCTTCATCGATCTGCAGCTCCTCTTCTCTTCTGTCAGTTTTCTCTAAATAAGAAAAAAAACAACTCTTCTTGCGCTCCCACTAATGCACGAGTTAAAACACAATGAGACCCCCCCCCCCCAAAAAAAAAAAAAACACACACACACACACACACACACACACACACACACACACACACACACACACACACACACACACACAGAGGCTTTACAACCAGGCGATCGAGTTCAGCCGATTATTCCAATTCTAGGTGCCCTCTCCTGCGTGAGTATCCCCCATCCACAAAGGAGATGGGTGATCTTTTGAGTCTTTCTGTGTGTGTGTGTGTGTGTGTGTGTGTGTGTGTGTGTGTGTGTGTGTGTGTGTGTGTGTGTGTGTGTGTAAGCGTGAAGAAGAAAAAGGGCGAACCTGCAATCTGGTGCCGGTTGTCTCACCACGCAGATCCTAGAAAAGCATCTATGTGCGGATACATCCTAAATCCAGAAGGGTGGATGGATGAAGGGGTCAAAACTCCAAATAATGTATCACTCGCCCAATTAACGCCACTCCTGGAACGCATTAAAGCAAGCTCGTGTCATCCGTGCATGCAAACGTCGCTTCAGCTGAGCCGAGTTCCCGCAGAGAGAAAAGTGGTGTCCGCGCGCTGCCCCGGTGTATGCACTCCGAAACCCAAACAGGCTTCAACCAACAACTACATCCGCCAACAGGGAAGGTGTCCTTGAGCAGAAAACTGTTTCTCTCAACCAGGTATCCGTTTACGAGGCTTTGAACGGTCCCAAAATGCAGCTACTTATCCAGAAAGGGCCACAAATGCACTTTCAGAACAATCCGGTAATGCGTCTGGATGCAGGGATGGAAGCTGGAGTAGAAAAAGGGGGATTACAAAGGTAAAATCCTCCTGTCAAGCCCAGAAACTGGTCCGGGCGGTGTCCATCCCCACTAACGCAGATGTAATCAATCACACGAACTGATAATCCAACGTGCATCCGTGAATATTTTAGGGGGTTAAATGCGCAGCTGAGGAGCATCAATCTTGTGCCAATGGCTGAAGCTCAACTTTCAACAAGCTGAGATGTCCGCTTCAGGTTCGCGGACGTTCCGCAGACCAGCGGCGCGCTCCGCGTGCCGAAAGTCGCCTATTTTTAGAGGGGGGGGGATCAGCTTGCTGAGGCTGAACGTGACAATCCTCGTCGAGGCTTCGCAGCGTCCCTTTCCCGGTCAGATTTCCTCCTTGGTCCGGTTTAATCCTCCGCCCCGTTCCTCTTCGTACAATCCGATCCGTCCCTTCAGATGCGGAAATTTTTTATGTTCTATTTAAAAAAGAAACAGACGGTAAAGTTTAAGATTCAGCCAGTAAAAACCTGCGCGTGCATCCTGCCGGTTGGAGGCGGCTGTGGGCGCATGAAGATAGCTGAAGGCGGAGGGGGTGGGGGCAGGAGGGAGAAAGTGTGAGAGAGGAATTGAAATAGCAGAAGACACACCCATGGAGTGTCTATCATCCATCCGTCTTCAATCAGCAGTTCTGATAGGATGGAAGATGGCGATTTGAAACCATTCACTATATTTTAATGGATTAAAAAATAAAACATCTAAGTTGGATTTGCACACAACACGTCCATGTACCTAAATGTTTTTATCCACGCTTAAAATCAACAGCATCCAACTGTTCTACTGAGGGGAAAAAAACATGTCTCACAGGGCAGCTCATTATTGCGTCAGGACCAGCTCACCTGAGAAGAAAAGAGACAGGTAGAGTTCTTTCAATCCTGTTTTTTTCTCTCTCCATCCAGTCCACTCTCAGCTCCTTAATCAAGCTTCGCCATGATGACTTGTCTGAAGCCATGAGTTAGTTTTAGATGAAAGGCATTTGATCCGAAGCTCCACCTGACAAAAATTTTCCTTTAGTAAAATAAAAAGTACTACTATGACAAAATGAAAAATCTTTAGGGAAAAGGTTTATGAATTAAAATGTCATTAGTTTTATTTTGTATAGCCAAACCATCTAGCTTTATCAAATTTTACCCGTCATACTTGGTCAATTTTAGTCTCATTATGCTTGTGTACTATGCATGTTACCAGAGAATCCCACTAGGGGGCGTATTAGTAAACTCAGACTGGGTAGAGCGGCTGAATTTTTTAGGTGGAAAGAAAACGTACCATTTATAATGAAATTAGTCTCAGGACACTGGTGGTGGACAAAACTGCTAAGCAGAAAATTCCCATAATTTTCACAGCCAAGGACCCAGAGATCTTACGTCCAGTCAACTTGGTCCACACTGCCCCCTACTGGTTACTTACATATTGCAGCTTATGAATGCATAGCGTTCATTTCTGAGAACCTGCACAAAACAATGAAACTAAATATGGTTGGCAGTAATTAAAATAATGTATAAATTTGACTTCACTTCTTTTCAAAGCTCAGAGACATTTTACAACATTAAGAAAGAAAAGGTAATTAACATACAATAAAAGAAATGAACAGCAGTGCATTTGTATCTATAATGGTTACAATAAGTAGGCAGTCTTTAGCAGGTGGGGTTTCAGACTGGAATAGAAAACAGGGAGAGTATCTGTGTTTCTGTCTGGTGGTAGAGCTCCACAGCTGTGGAGCAGAGTGGCTGAAAGCTCTACTCCTGGTGGTGCTGAGGCAGATGTAAGGCACAGCGAGGTGGGTGGAACAGGAAGATCTAATGGAGCAGGATAGGGTGGTAATTTGGAGGTTATCAGAAAATATGGAGGCATGATATTATGGATGGCCTTAAAAAGGTACAGGAGGAGCTAGAATTTGATTTGGTAGGATGGGGTGTGATGATGAGGGGTTGTCTCGCTGCCTCTCATTTCCACCTGTTGTCTGTTCCACTTGTACAACAGCAAGTGAAACTGGTTCACACTCAGTGTCACTTCCTAACTGGACTGACTGATATCTCAGATGTGGGACTGACAGAGTTACATGGTAAGGATTAAGTATTCATTCCTTTTTCATTTGTTAATACAGAAATATTTGATCTGTTACTTTACTTACCCTGTTATTTCAGACTAAACTTCAGACTTGCTACTTATTTATACAGTGTTTTGTTGTTTTATTATATTACTGGTATCTATGTGTTCTTATGATCTATCCATGTGTGTCTATTTAGGCTTGTGTTTTTCATGTTTCGTCTGTTTATATGTGGACAATGCTTAAGATTCTTGTAACTGTTTTCCAATGTGGTTTTTCTATACTGCAAATGGCAAATAAACTGAACTCAACTGAACTAAACCATCCACCAATAAACCCATCATTCCAGCAGATATCAAACTGGTGAAACTCAGTCCCGGATCATGTCTTTAAATGAGTACAAGCCAACCCTGCCCAACTGGGGGGTTGGGTAGGGTTGGTTTGTAGGGTTGGTTAATCTTAGGATGAGGCACAGACTCTTCATCTGAGAAGTTAAAGAGACAATGAAAGAACATGTGTCCTTAACTGCAAATATATTCCCAAACTTAGTCATCAATCAAGTACATTTATTCTGTAGCAAATAGTTTGATAGGAAAGAAGTCAAAATGAAGAAAAAGGATCTGAGAACCGACAATCATGAGGCTGAAGACCAACAAGGACCAACTTTGAGAGTTTCTGGTAGTTCCCCATTACCCCACCCACATCTATATGTTGTCAGACATGTTGAAACATTCTTTTGGTAAAAGTTATAAATAGAAAAAGTGATTCATTTTTAAACTGTCTGAAAGTCGGTATTTTCCAAATAAATTGGCAGAAAAAAAAATGGCTGATCAGCAGCTAACTAGCAGGTTAGCCAGCTAACGGCTAACTGTCACATGCACATGACATGGATTTACTTTATATTGCATTTATTTAGTTAGTTTAAATGAGCAAAAGCTTCACTGAGTAGCTGATTCACTCCAAACTGTCCAGACTTGGAATGGACTCCAGGTAAGAACTTGACTGCTCATTAATATTTCACAAGGCTGTATTGTACACAATTTTTTTTCTTATTTTTTTTAACTTGTCCTGTCCAGCATCATAGCAGCAAAATGATAATCTGGTTGCTGTATCGTGCTGAACAAATTTGCTCTGCCAAGGGGAGGCCTATGGGTAAGGCTCCTCTTGATAATCTGATTCATTTATTTATTTATTTACTTTGAATCACAGAATTTATGTAATCTTGCTGGACCTGACTGGAGGGGACAGAAAAAGATGGAAAATAGCAAGAAGATGCAAAAGGGAAAGAAGAAAGGAGACAAAAAGATCACAGAGAGAAGGAAACGACCCTTCAATCCACACCATCACCAGACAACAAACTGTTACACCTGTACATGAACACACCAGAAAATTTCCTACAACTTTTACAAAAAAACAAACACCAAAAAAAAAACCAACAGCAAAAAAAACAAAAAAAAAAACAGAGCTGCTAATCATTAAGAGTTTTTAAATAATAACCAAATTAAAAAGACATATCATGAAAGTAGCATAACAGCGACTAGATACTAACTCACAGGAAAAAAAAAAAAAAGAATTTTCTCTTAGTATAAAAACCCACTGGACAACTCAGTGACTGTGTCAGCATGCAGAGCATGAGGAAGAGGAGTGATCAGTGATGAAAAGTGGTGAGTGAGATCATGCAAATGCGACCACGCCTCTATGGAGGTCAGAGGCAGACCAGGGCAGTGGGCCCAGTGGGCCAAGATCAGCAGCCGCCAGCCCCGCCAGGAACCGGTCACCCAGGGCAACCCAAGGGAAGGGCCCAGGGCCCCAGGAGCCCAGAGGCGGTCGCCCCACCCCCCAAAGGCAGAGGGCCTGCACCATGCCTAGGAGGACCAGCCCCTCCCCCCAACAACCACCCGGCGTAGGCCAGCACACACCCCAATGTTCCAGCCGCACACCTCGGGAACCAGGGCGCCATCGACCCCCTCCTCCCACCCTCCACCTACTCCAATCTGCACCCCATATAACCCCACACTCACACCCTCCCCTGTGCCGTACCCACAAGCACCCACCATCACACAGTCACGTCACACATAACCCACCCACCATGCCCCGTGGGGGACACCCCAGGGGGACCAGAGGACAGTGAACCCCAAGCAAGCGAACTTCCCTCTGGATGTTGAGCCTCTAGTGGCATTAGGCACCACCGCTCCCCGGGAGGTCCCCCAGGGCAAGACAGGCCAAGAGAGGCCACCCCCACGACCAGGCCATACAGGGACCACAGCCAATGAGCCGCCACCGAACCCAGAAGGTATGTTGTATTGTACACAATTGTAATTACAACTGTATTAAACTGATTTCCTTCTTTTACATTTATTTGTATTTTATTAATTTCTTTCTTAGTTTATTTTCATAAAGTTATTTCCCTGGTTAATTTGATTTTATTTATTTTTCTAAATTAATTTTACACTTTTTTCAATTTTTTCCTTATTTTTTTTTGTGGGTTCCAGTTTGGTAGAGACCCCCCCCCCCCTTTCGAGGGATCAATTTGTCTCCCTCCCATTTAATCTCTGCAGAAAACCTGTAAGTTCTTAAGAAACAGGGCAAAAAGCCCATTTTACTCATGTCGTTTCATTTCCATAATTAACAGGATGCAAATAAAATCCAACTAAATAAGCAGGTGGACAGAGGATGAAACTTTGGTAAATCTCAATCTTACAGCAATAAAAATGTATCACAGATTCACCATCAGTTCTCTCTCTTCCTTCTAATGAGGCAAAGTCAAGTTATTTGCCGTTGTGACAGCTGTTAATAAAAAAAAAAAAAAAAAACGAAAAAAGCTTTGGGGTCTCATTTATAACCGTTGCGTACGCACAAAATGGGGCCTGAAACTGGCGTACGCCTCTTTTCACGCAAAGGTTGTGATTTATTAAAAACAAACTTGACGTGAAAATGTGCGGTCTTTCACGGCAGCTCTGACCCATGCGTACGCTGGTTTTGGAGGCTGGGGGAATTGGCGACACAGATGGAGAGGTGGGGAATTAACAACACACTGCATCCAGAGTCCTCTTGTGGCAGCGTGGGGTCCTGTCACCATGTCTCCAATTAATTTTGTTTAAAGTATAAGAAGGATTCATAACAGCAGTGTTATATGCTGCACAGGTGAGCTATAACCACACAGCCTAAGGACCTTCCAAATAAATAGAAAGCTAAGAAAAATAAATCTCCTATCAACATATAATCAATTTGCCCACCAACGCATTCTCCTCCCCAGTGATCACCAAGGCTCTGTCCCGCTCACAGAGTTAACTGAGGTAACTATGTGTTGCCACTCACGACACTTACTCTTATTTGTCACGCCACTACTGTGGCTACCAAACAAAATAATTTTTCGACTCTCCACCTCACTCACTAATGCATCGATTTCTGCCTCTGTGAAGTTGCGTTTTTTGGTTCGCTTCCCTGCGGTTGCCGTTGTTCATGGATCACAACATGGATCAGCTGGCTCATTTTAATACACGCTGAGGTACTTTGCATTGACCATTTATGGTGGAAAGTGGGTGTGTAGTGGGCGGAACATGAGCCAAATTCACCTGCGCAAACTTCAAGGACGAGTGTGATTTATAAAGGGGAAATTGCTTGCACCTGTGCGTACGCACGGTTTTATAAATCAGAATATTTTATGGCGTACGCCAACTTCCGGTTTTGGGCGTAAGTACACTTTTAGTAAGAATCCTACGCACAGTTTTATAAATGAGACCCCTGCACTTTAAATTTGTTATTTGGCCAACAAAAGATAAACCTTCCATCTCAGCCACCTCTGAAGAATCATCTCACACTGATGCAGATAAGACACTGACTGCTCATGAATATTTTACACAACTGTATGTCCACACTGAATCTATGCTCCATGTTTGGTTAAGCCCTACACGGACCTCAGCAGTCAGCAGCTGGAAACACTTATTGGTGCATTTGGAAACTGCTTTTCAAATTTTATGCAACAAAACTTTTTTTCTATCTTTTCATTAAAAAACTAAATGCTTCCAGTGAGATGACTCCTGTGGCTCCCATTACCAGTCAAAAACAGGATGATGAACATTTTTTTTTTTTTTCATTTTTTTGTCTCGAAAGAAAAAACTTTTTTTTGTTTTTTTTAAGAAATAATATTTTTAGTCCCAGTCAAAGAAGAAATATGCCTTACTTCCATTTTAGTTCCTATTTACTGTGACTGACATGCAAACTGGGTGGAGTGAAGATGGAGGAAGAGTGATACAGCACACAGAGGGAGTAGAGGTGGCACGGGGGGGTTGGTTGCCGTTACCACTGCGGCTGTGAATTAGAATTAGCAGCAACGGGGAAGCATCATACGTGGGTTGAATGCTCAATGTTGCTCTGCTGTGTAAGTGGAAACGTGCTTTGCATCTCTTCAACAAATGCCAATACCGTTACCCCGAGGGAGTGCGAGACGACGTGGCAATGAAAGACAAATGAACAGTCATGATGGAGGAGCAGGGACTTGATTATAAATAGGAGATGAGAGCCATCAACGACACGCATATGCAAAACACACTTATCACAAATATTAGTTCCTTGTAAATTGCCAAGAAAATGCAAACATGCAAACACGAACGGAAATCAAGGATGTATGAAAAAACTGTCCAATTAGGGTGTCTGACCCCTCTTAGACAAGACTTTGTTCCTTTCTCTGTCCAGATGATCCCACACGGCTTCAATAGTGTTGTCCAGGCTCGGTGGAGGAGCCATCCCTCCATCAGACCTATTGCCACTGATCTTCAGTCCAGTTCTTGGGTCATCTGACCTACCCGAGTCTTTTCACCCTGTTTGCCTTTCTTAAGAATGACTTCTTGACTGACACGTTTCCATGGAGACCACTTCTGATGAGATTTCGGCCAACAGTAGCTGGATCTGCTGAAGGTCCAGATGCAACCATTTGCATGGTTGTTTTAAAGTGCTTAATAAATAAAGATGGTATGGTATCTCTCAGGTCCTGGTTCAGGTTTTTGTTGGATTTGTTCCCGTTTCTTCTGGACATGCTGCACCATGAGTTAAGCCAAGTTTCCATCAGTTCTTGCTGCTGCTAAAATCCTATGTTCTCTTTTCCTTTCTTTGCACTTTTTCAGAAATTTAACCAAAGTACTGGGACAGCACTGGCTCATCCATTGAGTTTACCTCCATTTTTAATGTTTAAATGAATCTTTGGTGAAAGCCAAGTAGCTCAACATGAAAACACTCGACTTTTTCTGCTTTTTCACTCCAGTATTTTTACATGAACTATTCATTGAAACTATTTCAACGACACCAGTAGCGATTTTATCAAGACATGAGATCCTGTAAGTCCAGAGATTATATTTAAAAAATTAACTATAAATAAAAAAAGGAGGGTGGACATACTGAATTGCTTTAGTCTGACATCTTTCTTTGTCTTTGCCTCACATGCATGATGTATTATCACTGACCTACAATCATGTATGTTTCAGATGAATAGATTAACAACAGATTGTTGCATTTGAATGAAATATTGGGAAAGGATGGTGGATGCCATAGTCCCCTTGATACACACACAGTTTGATGAGGTTTAATCCTAGAAATCCCTTATGGGAGACTTTCCTCGCTGCTGGTTTGGGATTCAGACGAATTAAACCAAAGGTCATGTACAACTTAAATATTAAGAGCACATTTTAAAAAGCAGCATCTAAATTTACTGGTAGAATTAACAGATCTGAAACAAATTTTCCACACCTTTTGCATGGATTAGCATAAATTTACAATCTACTGGTTTGTTTCCAGCAAATAATGTGGATAAATGTTGGTTAATTTTGTTACTAATATTTTCTGCAAATTTAACCTTTCCATAATATTTGGGGTCAATTTGCCCCGACTCAATGTTTATCATTCAAAAAAAACCTTTTGTTTTATTGCTTCACATTCCATGACTTTTCTTAATTTGGTGGGTACAATTGGGCATAAAATGATCATGAAGATATTTTTTCAGTCTGATGAACACATATTGGTGCATTGGTGTTCCACTTATTGTGCAGTGACAATAAATTCATTCATTCATTCCTCTGAGGTCAGTTTGACCCCAAACTGTTTTAGCTGTGTAAAACTTTTGTGTGTGGTCATGTCTCACCGAAACATACCCACACCTGCAGATGTAGAGCAGATACTTTTCAATGAGAGAATGAATGAATTTGTCACTGCACAACAATTACATCAATAATCATTGGCGGTGAAATTCTTAGATCCCAGGCTCTCTTAATGCTAAAAAGAATATAAACCACAATAAAAATAGTCAAACAAAAACAGTTTGTGACTGGGTTGGCTGGGGTCCTTAGTGATTTTGGTAGTCTTCCTCCTCCACCGCTGGGTGTAGAGGTCCTCCATGGATGGCAGGACCATCCGGTGATGTGCTGAGCAGTTTTCACCACCCTCTGTAGAGCCTTGCGGTGGAGGTCGGTGCAGCTGCTGTACCAGGTGGTACAGTTTTAGTTGATACATGACATGGGGGAGGGGAAACAATATTCTTATAACTTCCCCCCACAGTGAAAATGAATGTGTGTGTCTGTGTGTGTGTGTGTGTGTGTGTGTGTGTGTGTGTGTGTGTGTGTGTGTGTGTGTGTGTGTGTGTGTGACCTACTACTCATCTGCAGAAGTAGAACTGATATTTAATGTATACATGTCTATCGGAAGAAAACAAAGTTCCTGCTTCTTTTCATTTCATCTACCAGGTGAAAGACCACATAAGAACAATTTTCACTCCAGTTTAGATTCTAGTTTTGAAGCAGCAGCTCGACAACAGTAAACTATTTCACTTTGTTCAGCCGAGGAGGAGAAGGGAGATAGAAAACCGTACTGTCAACACGACTGGACAAGGCAACGAGCATGGGCAGAATGACCGTAATGGAGTGAAAGTTTACATGATCAAAGAATTATTCAACTTGGATTTAAAATCAGAATAAACCAGCCACTAACTTGGCATTTAATTGTAATTCGGAATGGCCATTTTCATTCAGAATTGGCATTTTAAAGAGGATGTAATTTTTATTCTAAAGGGGAATTAAAACTCATGGAAATGTGGCTATGGAGGAAAATGTGTCTGAGAAAAGGGTGGTGTTGACGAGATCCCTGATTTTGAGGGATTTTTATCTGATGAGAATAAATGTCAACCCTCCTGTTGTCACTCAACCACCAGCAGACACGACCCGCCAAAAATGGAAAGATGATTATGATCACTCTCTCCACTTCAAAACTGGGGTAGACTTAGTGCTTCCAATATTGTGAAAATGGTTGCAGACTCCACCATTTATACAGTCAGCCATGTTGAAAACATCAAATTTGACCTGATGGTGGCGCTGCAAGAGAGGTCATATCATCACCAAAACCAGTAGGGTTCATAATCTAGTGGCAATCAATGTTAGTAAATTTGAGAAAATATGTGTGAAAATCTTTTAAGATAAATTCTAATTTTACTAAGTTTTTCCTGATGGTGGCGCTAGAGGACAGGTCATGGTTCCATTATCAATGAGGTTATTATGTATTCAACAAATGAACAAAACGCCTGACAAACAAACTTGAACAATTTTCTGTAAATCATTTTCTGGAAGCAAATATCTCTGCGGTCAGACCGAGAAATGCATGGTCTCAATATTAAGTCAAAGATTTTGTAGTTGTAAATGAATGTTTGCAAATGAATTCAGAGTTTGCATCTGTAAATGAAGCTTGTCTCCCTGCAAAAACAATCTTGCTGAAAAATCCAAATTTGCAAATGTGCAAAGATTCATTTACAACTGCAACATCTTTGACTTACGATTGAGCCTTTAGAAAGTGTTAGTAATATTTTAGGAAAATAAGAGGGTTAAAACTGCAACATCTTTACAATGTTGGCTATAAAGATGGACAGATAACTATGAAAAAAATCCTTGAACATAGATAAAATAATCTGATGAAAGACGATACAAAACATCCAACTTTTACTAGTGTTACTGAAAGTTTTTTCTCTCACTCCATTTAAAATGTGCAAAAAATCTGTAAGTTCTTCAAAAACAAGACAGCCAGGCCATTTTACTCATGTGGTTTTATTTCCATCATTTATAGGATGCAAATTAAAATCAACTAAATAAGCAGGTAGACTGAGGACAAAACTCTGGTAAGTCAATCTTACAGCAATAAAAAAAGTAGAACAGATTGACCATCATGCAATTCCCTTTCTTCCTTCTTTCTAATGAGGCAAAGTCAACTCATTTGCTGTTATGACAGCTCTTAATAAAACCAAAAAAAAAAACCTCTGCACTTCAAATTTGTAATTTGGCCAACAAAAGATAACAAATCTTCCATCTCATCACCCACCCCTGAGAAATCATCTCACACTGATGCCTTCTGAATCTAAACTACTTTTCTTTCTTAATAAAAATCTCCTGCAGGACTCTTCCCAGACACATCTCACCACAGCAGAAAATGTGTTCTGGTTTTAATTTTTTTCTAAACTCAGTGGCATCAAGGGTGTAATCAAAAAGTGTGAATTTGAACGGCAGGGGGGTGCTTGCATCTGTTGCCTTGTATCTTCCATCATCAACAGTACTGGTAGATTCTGGTTCATTTTGCATTTGTCAAACAGATTGTTTGTAGAACTGCAGATGATTGGATTGAGCCATGAGGGGCACATATGGAGGAAAACTGGAGCAAATCTAAAGCTGAGTACCATGACTGATCCGTTAATTTCATGCAATTACATTCCCATGCCATCTCATTAGGGTGAGAGGTGTGAAGGTAGCTGACTTTAGAGAGTTACGCAACATGGAGAAGCATCTCTTGTTTGGGGTCCACAGGTACAGGGATGATAATCAGCAGAATTTGGAAAATGAAGGAATTCCTTTACTAAATATATAATATGAAGATGGGAAAAAAAACTATCCCAGTTCTACCAAAAAAAAGTGGGACATTTAAAATGTTAAAAACAAAATGCAAGGATTTATAAAACTCAACCCAAATTTTATTCCTAACAGAAAATAAACTAAATGATGAAACAGACATTTCATAATTGGATGGAAAATGTGAACTGATAGTGAATCTGATGGCAGCAACATCTCTGGAAAAAGTTGAAACAGGAGGAACAAAATGCTGGAAGTGTAACTGGTACAAACCAGAAACACCTGGAACATTTGACATCTAATCCAGTTAACTGAGAACTGGTCAGTAACATGGTGGTGTACAGAAGGAGCATTTCAGAGAGACAGTCTCTCAGATGGAAAGGTGGACAGAGGTTTATCAGTCTGAGACATGCTGGCTCTAAACATTGTGGAATTTCAGAAAAAAGTTCCTTAGACTGAAGATCAGATGTGTTTCTGCCATCAGTGATCCAACTTCTGGAATGGTAGAAGGTGAATATTTAGCTAATATAACCTTTGTTAGATTTAGATGCAAACTGAATATGATGATTTTTCATTCTGTTTAGATCCATATTCAACACATAAACTGCCAGAATAATCTGTTTATTGCATTTAATCCAATATTGTGCTTTATAAATGATGGTTTCTAACCAGAAAAATACAGAGGTTTGTTTCCTGGGATCAATCTTACATAACATTGTATTTGTCATAGCTAACAGAGGGAGAACTATTTTATTCAGTTTGAGGAGTGGGCTTAAACAGCTGTGTCGTTGAGTCTGAGGTCATGAAAACCTGAATGTAATCTAAGCAGCTCACGCATTATGGAAAGAAAAGCAAACTATTTTGTGTGCGCAGAAGTGCGCCATTGAGCCTTGTGGTTTGGGAGCAAAGGGTGCTAACTGAATAGAAATATAATCAACCTGCTGCATGGCACGAGTGTCTTGGAAGCACAGATGGGGAAATAAAAAGTTTGTTCATTTGCAGTGTTTTAACTTTTAAACAAAAATCTATTTGTCATGCAGTCAAGCAGGTTAGAGAGAACGTTTCGTCTCTGTGGGCTTGTGGCCTTTGTAGGCTGTCACCTCCTTTCTGCTTTGGTCTTTTCTCAGTTATCTATCTAATGAAGCAGAAATGCCTTAAAGACAAACACAAAAAAGGGCCTCCAAAATTCCTCAGTAACAACGTCTGATGTTTTCTGACAGGTTTCTAATTTTGCATGAAGCCACCAGCTAGAATGTGCTGCCATCATCTCGTTCCTGGAGGACAGCAACAAAGGGGATGCAGATGTTATAGATCCTGAACTGTGACCACAAGACCACAAGTCTAAGGTCCTGTGGCTCCAGTAATCTGAGTTTAGTCCATGATCCTTTCCCCTTTTCCTTTACACAATGACTGAGCATGTGAACTCCCCAACGAGCAAATCAACTGACAAATAATTTACCTGGTATGGAAAGAATTTGACTTTAATAATAATGCATTCACTAAACTTGGCATTTAATCGATAGTATCTAATTAGGTGATTAGCATTCATGAAATCACCATTATTGTTCATGCGATTGCTGTCAAGTATGATTTCACACATGGCTTAATGCTGACATGCACAAATAACATATAGAAAACAGACCTAAATACATTTTAGACCTGTGTTTTTATACCTGCATTTACAGTTCTAGAGCTAAAAGTAATAGGCTGCAGGTTTAAGCAAAGATTTCAGATGATGGAGAACGGGTCACAGAACCTGGATTTTAAAAATACTTTAAGCGCTGACAAGACCATCCCTGCACATAGCACATAGTCCAACAGGACACAAACTAAATGCTGGTGCGCAAACACTGGTTTCTGTGCTCACTTTTAATCATGACAAGATGTGGGGACTCCTGTTATTCTTTTGCATGCAAAATACACAGTTTGCAGCCAATAAAGACAATGAAAGCAACAATACAGAAACTCAGAAGCTGAGGAAATTAAATTACTTGGCGGTTCACAATTTTCTTAAACAGCCTCTGCAAGCCGGAAGCATCATATGAGCCAATCAGAGAACTGGACTTAAGTGCTGAGTGTTTTTCAAGCTTCCTGAAGTATGACTGCGAGGTATTGCTGCAGGTTTTTAAAATACCCACATTTAGATAAAATGCTGAATAGTTCCTGGGTTAAACTGATCCAACAATGTGTTTGTTTGCAGTCTGAAGGCTGTTTTCTCCACAGTTCTGCTGCACTGTTAGCCTCCAGGTCCAGTAGACCCACAGAAGATGCCACCTCCATGACTTTTCACACTGTGCTGAGTCTCCTGGAACGGACAGCTACAACGGGATGCTGAAGCAGGCAGGTACAAATTCTCCAGCAAGGCAGAAAACCAGGCAACAGACTGATGAGAAGTGCTGGAAGCATACATGAGAATACTCTGACGATCTTGCAATGAGCAGCATAGAGCAACACGGGTGAAAGCATTAGCAATCAGAGTCAGAGGAAAAATGCCTTCTGAGGTGGCTGGGGAATCCCAACTCCAGCCTAAAACTGTGGCAGGGATGGTCCAAAACTCAAACTTTACATCCAGCACCAGAGTCAAAACCAGGAAGGCAGTCAGCATCTTTTTCATAGGAGGAAGTTCAATGGTGTAGAAGGTGGACAAAAGGAAACAACAGACAATATGAGTGGAGAGTAACTGAGCAGAGGAGTAGAGAAAAAGAATAAAACCAGGACAGTAAGCAAGGTTTATGAAGTCAAGAGACTTCAGAATTAAACAGGAAGTGGAAAACAGAAGCCCAGAGATCCTGAAACTATTTTGCAAACAGGAAAGAAGAACACCAAAAAAATTTGGATTGACAGTTAAATAACAAACCACAAAGATAGAAATAAAAGAAACAGACAAACATTAAGTCCAACAGTCTCAGTCGTAAAACCACAGCTACTTCCTGAAGCAACAGCAGACATCACAATACTCAGAAATACTTATACTCTAAGTTATACAGATAATGACAGAAATGGCATTGCATATACAATCCTAGAGTCCAAAATAAGAAATCAGAAAGGGCCAGTAATGGATTATTAATAAATATACAAAAGTCAAAGGTCAAAGTCAGCATTATTGTCAATTCTATAGCATGTACAGGACAAACAGGGAATTGAAATTATGGTTCTCTCAAACCTTGGTGTGATGAAATACACAAATGTAAGCTAGGTTTGTGGAGGAAGTGGAGTTACTGATTGGTTTACATGGTGGGTGACGTGGTGTAAATGGTCCAGGAGAGGTCCTCTGGGACTTACACACCCAGGAAATTAGTTCTACGAGGGTGCTTGTTGCGTTCGCAGCTCTGGGGACGAAGCTGTCTCTGAGTCTTTTTGTGGGAGTTTTAATGTTCCTGTACAGCTTTCCTGATGGAAGCGGTACAAAAAGTGCATTGCCCAGGAGGGTGGGGTCAGTTTCAATGCGTCTGGCCCTCTTCTGGACTCGGGCGGTGTAGATGGAGTCCAGATCTGGTAGAAGGCGGCCCACAATCCTCTGAGCTGTCCTCACCACCCAGGCTAAGCACTTCTGGTCCTGTGCGGCTGCCATACCGCACTGTCACACTGAGACACACGATGCTGTCCATGGAGGCTCTGTAGAAGTTCACCAGCAGCTGAGAAGAGAGTCCCGTCCGCTTCAACTTCCTGAGAAAGAAGAGCCATAGTTGGGCCTTTTTGGCAAATTTTGCCAGAAAGAAGCCATTTTGAAAAGACAGACATGATTAAGACCACACCCTCCCACATGAAACATCATCTTAAAGCTTCAGTTGTCCTTTGTAAGGATTAACAAGACATAATACAGTAACGTGAAGGATGAGAGAAAGAAGCAAAATGTTCCACTACAGTGACAAACATGAATGTCTGTGTCTCAGGAGGATAACTGTTAGCTTAACATAGAGGATGCACTGAACAAGTGATCCACTGTGTTAAGGATGATTAAACTCATCTGCCATCATGTCCAACAGCCATTTAAAGGTCTGTGGCAAAGGAACATCCTCCAAGAGGAGTAATTCCGTAATTCTCCAGGGTTTCTAGAAACTAGCTTCACATTTTATCCATATGGAACGGAGTAAAAAGCATGGGGACTGTACATGTATTAGCCTGAAACTGCAAAGTTTTGCACACTGTAGCAACATAGCTATTCCATGGTCTGTCATCAGATTGGGTTGGGTTATTTTGGCCCTTTTGTCCTCTGAAATAAACTCAGCTGAAAAAGCTGCTCAGTTGTAAATAAACCTCTAAAGTTCCTTTGCAGGAAATTCCTGCAGCTTGTTGAAAAAATTATATTTTTAATAGAAATCAGAATTAATGTGAAGAACTGTCAGAACTAAATAAGATGTTCACTTTTTTCCTTTTACACCAGCACTCACAATTCTTATCTCTCATTACTGAAACAGATTTACAACAAGTACTGCAGCTAAATAAGCTTTTTAAACCATTTTCCAGACAGATGCTGCCCTCAGTGACCCCGTGTTTTTAAACTCGAGGGCAGAGATCAGTCCAGCATACAGTTTTAATGGTACTGACCACGTGTGGAGCATGCTGTCTTCTTCTCTAACAATAATTAAGGATGTTTTACCAGGAATGGGCAGAATATGTAAATTTAAGTCAAGCTTGAGTCAAGCTAACTTGTAGATGTGGCAACCTGAACACCCTGAGTCAAAATGTTTGATATTAATACGTAAATGCCTCTAAAGGATGTTAAGAAATAAGAGGCTATTATGACATCTGGACATAAATCTTTACTTGTGTCTCTGCAGTTTGAGCTAACTTTGCATTTCAGCATGTCTGCTGTTTGACAGAAGGAATAATCTGGGGCCATGGAGACACAGGAGCAATTAAAGGGACTGAAATATCCCTGAACTCTGACAACCTGGCTGTTTGCAGAAAAAGAACAATGTGATTAAGGGTTTCTCTAAAATTACAGTGTTGCCAGTTTGTGAATGACACACCTCCTCTACAGCTTGCCTTCTAAGATGAACAGCATGAAGAAATACATAAGAGCTGAAAAAAATGGCACCATGTCCTTAATTTCATCCTAAACCTAGTGTTGTGTGTCTCCTCACTCTCATTGTTATTTCCTTTTTCTTCTAAATGTTTCCCTAATCTTCTTTTCATCCAGCTGTCCTGATGCAGTGTGTGCTGGGCAGCAGAGGAAAAGGAAGCCAGAAGCTTGAATTGGTTTCTGAAGCTTCTGTACCTCTTGTCTCTGAAGAGTCTGGTGATAAGGAACGTATTACAGAGGATGAGGGGTAATTAGGTTGGTCTGGAGATATACTCTGCTAATCTGGCCACTCCCGCCTCTCCGTTTCTCCCATTTTAGTCTCAGAGTTTGTCATTATCTGTGTCTATATTCTCTCCCTCCTTTTCAGGAGCAGGAGGATGTGATGTGCGGTGATTGAAAAAAAGACCAGCTGCATGTTTAATTCCATTTTTGGCCTGCGGGCAATGTGGCATTGTGATGGTTTCATGGGAAGTTTAAACCTCTCAGCAGTCCACAGAGGACTGGTCTGAAGTGGCTTTGATGGGACATATTTGGACTGTTGAGATGGAGACTTGAAGGAATGGAAGAGTCTTTTCTTTGTCCAGGGGTTTAAACGTAATTAAACTAATTAACATAACTCTAAGTAAAAATCGCAATTGCTGGTGTTTATGATCAACAGATGTCATCAAGTCATTTGTCATGATTTGTGAGGCCTTTTCTTGCCTATCTGCAAAACGACTGAAATACAGCTGACTTACTTTAAATCAGGTGACTGACAGCTGCAGGAAATTCAACTTCTTTGATTTCCATTGTTGTCTCAGTATGGTCAGTTATTGTCCATCGAACCGACCTCCTAATAACGCGACTGTGAGTCGTTTGCTCATGCAGACAATAGCTTCCCATAATTCTACCCAAAGAATATGTGACCTCTAGTGGTCCTGAGGGAAACTGCATGTGTCACCATGGCTTTAACAATGGTGAATGCAGCATGGTGCAAAAACTGTTTTAATGTCCTAAAATAAGAAAATTTTAAATTTTAATATCCTAGCAAGTGATGCTTAAACTCAAAACCATAAAGTTAAAGTGTTATGAGGCCATTTGTCTCAACTGGTACCAGTGTGTAACTGTTTAATGTTCTACTGGCTTCTGGCCATCGAGAGTAGGGCTGGGTGATATGGTCTATAACTCATATCACAATATTTTTGCAACACGTGTATCTTGATGGTTTGAAATTTCCTCTTAATAAGTGTAAATATTAAAAAAAATAGTCATACATAAAATAGCTAGTACAATGATTCTCTGTTATTCCTCTGATATATATAAAAAAAACAGTGTCACATCTTTTTCACATCTAATATTTCAGAACTATACAGTGAGACTGTTTCATTCTTAATATTAAATCTATTCTATGAAAACATTTAAAAATAATATTAGAGGGCGGACTCTGTTGGAGGACTGGTGGAGAAGCATATCCTATGGAACAGTAAAACTTGATTTGCAAACTGTGTAAACTCATTTGTGAAACTTTGGGCCCTTGCAAATACACAAATATCTAAAAATGTTTACACTAGAAGAAATGACAAAAATGCACATATTTTATTTTACACACAGGTTTTTTACCTTCAAACTCATAAATCTTAAAAGAAAGGCTTCTACACATACAATTAAATTGTTAAATACATGTGCACGAATTGCCTGGTACGCTTAGACAGAGCTGTATTTATGCACAGATCACTTTTCAAGTACTATAGGGGGTTTGTACAGTGGCTGGGAAGTGCAAAACAATATTACATCGAGTGAAACACTTTCACAAGTTTACGAAACACAATTACAAAGATTGGTGTTTCACCAAAATCTGTGACCCACGAGAATCTGCGACTGCAGAGAGCCCTCTGCACATACGTCTTAGAAGACGAGCAGTCTTGAAAACACTTTTGTTGAAGTCTGTGTTTATTATAATGCAGGTTTATTAAAGTAACACATTCTGATAGCTACCAGAAATGTGTTGTCAATAAAAGTGTTCAAACTCGTGTTTTAAGACGTACATGCAGAAAAATGTACATTACTGCACCCCTGAGGTCAGAGATTCTGGCATAACACTTATCTTTTTAATTGTGTTGTGTTAAAGTTGCAAAAGTGTTTCACTTGATGTAATATTGTTTGCACTTCCTGGCCACCATAGTTTTGAGATGCATTTAATGCACCCAAGGGCCTCACAGCTTCTTGTGTAGACGGTGCGTTCAAGAGCGATCGGTGGGTCATCTGGATTTTCTTTTTTTTTTTTTTTTTTTTTTTTTAACCTGTCTTGTCCAGCATCGTTGCAAACAGAATGATTGTCTGGCTGCTGTCTGGTGCTGGGCAATTTTACTCTATCAAGCAGGGATTTATACTACATGTATAAAGTCCCTCTTGATGACATGAGAAACTTTATTAAATCAGACTCTTAATGCTGGACTCGACCGGAGGGGACAGAGAGAGAGAGAGATAGAAAAGAAAGTAGAGAGAAGAGGGAGGGGAGAGAGAGGGACAGAAAGGGTGTGGGGAGTGCGGGTGGGGACTTAAAACATTATACAGAAAACCATGTAATCCATACTACTTACAACATATATAGCTAAGATCATCCTAGCCAGTAGGTCATTACACAACTAGTTGATAATAGTAACAATAATAATAATCACAATAATAGTAATAATAATAATAGTAGTAGTAATAATAATAAGAGTAAGAGTAATAATAATAATAAGAACAGAAATAATAAAAAAAAAAGAAAAAAAATATGATAATAGATATAAGTGAAACTGCTGTATTCAAGAACACGCGCAGAGAAACCTGTGTGGATGTGCTGGAGAACTCGGCCACATGGCGACGCAAAGACTGTGTGGAGACGTTCAGGGAGGAGTGACCATGCAGAGTGATCATGCAGATGCCACCTCACTTGAACAGAGGCCAGAGTCAGGCCAGCGGTCCCGAGACCCAGGCCACCAGCCCCCCCGCAGGCTACAGATCCCGACCGGTCCACAGAGACGACCACTCGCCCGCCCAGGAAGGCAGCAGCAGGAGACCCCAGCAGGAGCCGCCCCGCGGACACAGGGCACCGGCCCCGGCAGGCCGAGGCCAGCAGTCCCCGACCCCCCCGGGCACCGGCCGCCCGAGACAGACGGGGCAGAGGGCCCGGGCCCAGGAGCGCAGGGACACCCCCCACCCCCACAGGCCAAGGGCCAGCACGCCACCCGGGGGGACCCGGCCCGCCCAGACGGCCACCGCCAGAGGCCAGCCCCACACCCCAGCGCCCAGCCGCACACCCCGAGAACCAGTCCTGCCCCCCCCCCCCCAGACCAACACACACAAACACACACACTCTCCTTCCACTCCTCCATTCATCCTCCCACACATACACCATCCAACCCTCACATACTCTGTCCTCCCACACACACACACCATCCTTCCACCATCCATCCTTCCACACACACACCATCCTTCCACCATCCATCCTCCCACACACTCACCATCCTTCCACCATACACTCTCCCACACCTACCCCATCCTCCCACACACACATCATCCCTCCACCACTCATCCTCCCACACATACACCATCCTCCACCTTCACACCTCCCACACACACACACACACACCATCCTTCCACTACCCATCCTCCCACACATACATCATTCTCCTACACATACACCGTCCTCCCTCTCCTACACCAAACATCCACCTTCACGTACCCCATCCTCCCACACACACACACACCACCCCTCCATCACCCACTTTCCCAAACATACACCACTCCCCCACACACACACCATCCTCCCTCCCATACACCATCCATCCTCCTGCACACACACCATTCTTCCACCATCCATCCTCCCACACACTCCCCATCCCTGCACCATACATTCTCCCACACATACCCCATCCTCCCCCACATACATCATCCCTCCACCATTCATCCTCCCACACCCACACCACCCCCCCTCCCACACACCACATCCACCTCCACACACCCCACCCTCCCACACACACACACCATCCCTCCACCACCCATCCCCCCACACACACACCACTCTCCCCCCCACACACACACACACACACAAACACCATCCCCCCACCACCATCCTCCCGCCACCCCACGCCGCGGGGGGACAGCCCCAGCCAGGAGGCGAGGAGACACGAACCAGGCCCCCACCACCCCCACCCCGCCCCAGTCATCTGGATTTTCATAGAATTTTCCAGGGTGAGTATACTGCATGTAAGAGGGGCATTGCAAGAGAGTGAGAAAGGCCTAACTATAAAAATCACATGCAGACGGCCTAAAACTGAAAGTTTGCACTCAGTGTTTGAAATAGGCATTTCATACATCACACATCGACCACTCTGGATACGTTGAGGTGATGGCTCTGGCTTTCCTGTTGAGACTGGAGTACTTAGTTCTTTTTCATAGGCTGGTGTGCCAGGTGGGTGGCTCCTCTTCGTGGTCTCGCCACACCAGACTAAAAAGCCTTAGTATTCAGTGCTCTCTCTCCCTCTCTCTCTCTTCCTGCTTGCAGCTTGGTCTGGTCACTACACCGACTTGCATCCACTCTACACCACTGATCCATCAACCTTTACATGCTGAACACAGATTTTTATTCAGACTGCTCTTTTTCTGAATAAGATATTTTGTTAGCACCCTGCGTGTCCTTTCCCTGTTTTCGTCACAGCATACCACGGTGTTGTGACATTGACTACTTTCTATATATCAACCACCCTTAATCTGGAAACTCACTCATCTTATATGAAGCTGTATGTAAAGGTGGTTGGGGTGTGGAACGCTCTGCTCTCCGTCAGGTTTCCCGTCCTCTCAGCTTCTGCTCATCACCACAGCTGCCTGGGACACAGCTGCTGGCCATCACCTCATCTTAGGAACTGCTTAACTACTCCTGTTTGGACTCCCTTCTACTGCCAGATCATCTAGTTTTGCTCAGTGGGAAATGTTGGCTGAATTCCACCCAGTTCCTCTGACCTTGTCTAATCATGTGTTCTTTTCCATGATCTGTTGAAACTGTTGTAGTTTTTAAAGGCAGGCTCAAGACTGTGTTAATGAAATTACTTTTCTTGTTTTATTTTATCTTATTCTAAATTATTTTGAAGACAATTTATTGATTTAAGCTTTGTCTTATTCTGGTTTTATTGATTTGTTTCATAAACTCATATATACTTTACCTTTAACATTGTTTCTCTTATTAATTTATTTTTTAGGTTTATTTATTCCTTTTTTTTTTTTTTTTTTGGACTGACTAAGACTTGGTCACTAATTCTGACTCCCAGTGTGAATAAATCCTTGCTAACTGTTTTCCAGGGTCTAGTCTGCCTATCCGGGTCCAATATTCTTAACCCTGTGACGTCTGTTGTCTGTCTGGTGCCCATTAAGATGATGACCTCATGGTGAAAAAGTAATTGTCTTAACAGTGATGTTTCCCAACTCTAATCAGAAGTTAACATTGTTAAGGTCTAAACTAGGAAGTGACAAGAAGCTAAGCTAATGTTTACAGTTGTCATCACCTGGTGCTGAAGTATTATGGTTAAGTGCTGGATGTGGTCACACCATTCAACAACAACCCCCTCTTAACAGATCTAGAATTGTATTGCACACTAAAAATGAACAGAGCTGCAGACAAACGAGTTATTTTTCTAAGTGACTGAATCATATCCGTTCTGCAGCAGGAAGTCATTGTAGACTCCTGCACAGCTGTAGATTATATGTTATCGCTGGGGGGTGGAGGTTGTCTTTACAGTGTATTTGAGTGCAGTTTATTTTCCCTAAACCTAGATGTTGGCAATCTGAGGCGACACACCAGGGGCCTGCTGTCACAGCTGGTTCTTCAACTTCTGAACTTTTTAAGAAACCTTCAAAGAAACACTTGAAACTAATATTTGCTCTGAGGTGGAAATGCTCATATGAGTCCCAACTCCCTCCTGGTCCCTGCAGTGCTGGTAGTTTAGGGGACAGCTCTTAGCGTTGTCTCTATGGATATACATTTTGACTGGAGGATCTGTTGGTCTGTTCCAGTCAGCTGTCTTCCATTATCCCTGTCCTTGTACAAATCAGAATTCATCTGGTTCCTGTTGTCTGTCACATCATCAATAAACATTAGTGCCAAACATGCTCATGGCATCACAATGTCTCCACCTCATTCACAAGGAAGGTGGTAGCGTCTCTTTACTTTAGTTATCCCAGTCATATGTTACAGATTCATCTTACCTTCATTTATCCACAACTGTTCCTATCTGACTTTTCTGTACAGCATAAGCAATTCAATTCAATTCAATTAATTTCAATTCAATTCAAATCAGCTACATTTGTATATCGCCGGTTCACAACAAAGTCAACCAGGGCACCTATCATCAATTCAAACCAATTCATTGTCATCCAATCAATATTCATACAAGCCAGTTCATAAGAGGAAGAAAAGAAATAATAGCCTAAGAAATAACCATAGGATTGCATTAAATGTGGACTTTGATTCAGTCCTCAGAAAGGAAAAAAAAAAAAAAAAAAAGGTTTTAAACCTGATCGTGAAGGTAGAAAGGGTGTCTGCCTCTCAAACCCATGGAACCTGGTCCTATAAGAGAGGAGCCTAATAGCTGAAGGCTCTGCTCCCACTGTAGTCTTAGAGATTCTGGGAACCACAACTAAACCTGCAGTCTGAAAGCAAAGTGCTCTGATGGGAATATATGGGACTATTAGATCTTTGATGTACAATAAAAACTTTGTGTTGTGGTTTTGTATGGTAGGGTGAGAGCTTTATTATGGCAAACATTGTACGTTGCTGGACATCTGAATTTCCCTAGTTGGGGATAAATAAAGTATGTCTTATCTTATCTTATCTTATCTTATCACACAGACCATAATCGCCTCCATCAACACCATGCTTGTTATTGTCTGAAACTGATGTTTGGTAACTTTTAGTTTTGTTCATGTCAGATTTGAGTCCCTTTTCAGTGCATGAATGTTTTCTATATTATTTTTTTTACATTAAAACGGTCAAAAACATCAGCAGATTTTACATAAGTACTGAAAGCAGATAAAAAAACACCAGCTGAACAATTGAGATAGCTCTAGACTTAACTATGGGAGCCTCCAGGATTAGCATTTAAGTGTGAAAATAGATGTTGTAATTAATGGTGTTAAAACCATTCCTTGGAAAAAATAAAAACAGGACAGGTGAACATTTTCATTTCTCTACAGGCTGTTTAATGTTTTGAAACTATTTTGCAGACAAAGCTGGAATGTTGGTAATAAAAAAAATGCTATTTTCATCATTGTGAAATTTGTCCAATAAAATTTTGATTATCATTTAACCTAATGTGTTTTTTGATGATTAAGAATTGTATTCACTGTCATTTTTAGTAATTATTTAGTAGAAAATAACAAAAACAGTATGCAAAACAATTAGGAACACAAAAATATTTCAGAAAGTTCCTCCCTGTAGGCTTGTAGAAACCTATTCTTGTTAATTCTCCTTTTCTTCAAACCAAACAGTAACACATGAAGACAATTAAATGTGTCAGAAGACACTTTCTGAATCATAAGGACACGCTGGTAAGATCCAGTTCTATTTCAGGTCAGTTATGAAAATGAGGACGTTTCAACATTTTATCCAGCTGTCACCTGATTGGATATCATTGGGATGATTCTCAACTTCTCGTTGTTCTGTCTTTAAATCTTAAAAAGGGCACCTGTGTAAAGTGACAGTGTTTTGTGTGTTCCCTGCTCTATTAAAGGGCAGTTCAGTCAGACTCATGTCTGAAATGTTTATTTATAGTGAGCAGGATGTAGACTTTGGTGGCTAGACTCTGGCCTCATCATTCCCTGTCAGAGACATTTGTACCAAGATACTGAAGACTGATGAATAATTGTCACACCGCTGTCAGAGGGTGGAGGTGGTGGTTGGTTGAGTTTGCAGCAGCATCATCAGAAGAGCAGCGGCACAACAAATGATGCAGGAACTGTGTTGTTGTGCAGGGGTTAATTTCTTACTACGGGTTCCAACTTTTCCAGGACAAAGTGGTCTGGTGCCCATGCAGATATTCACACTTTATTTGTTTAATAGGTTTGTATGAAATAACTAAACTAAACAGCTAAAATGTTGTAAAATATAACATAATAAAAGCAAATTATAAAAAAATAGGACATGATACAATGAGGTCTTCACAAAGACGTTCATATAACATGTGTTTGTGAAACGTCACATACAGCAAGATGCCCAAGAGGTTAAAAATTCATGGAATAAAATCCAGCTCCTAGTCTCCAGGACTAGCTCTCCAGGATCCTTGAAGGACTTTCTAAAGCTCTTTGGATGGTTCTGACTTTTGTTCCATTCTCTGTCCAGATGATCCCACACTGCTTCAGTAATGTTGAGGTCCGGGTTTTGGGGAGGATCCATTCCTCCATCAGACCCGTTGTACCGATTTTCAGTCCAGTTCTTGCAACATACCTCAGCCTTTTGTACCTGTTTCACTTCCTTAAGAATGGCTTCTTGACAATCACGTTTCCATGGAGACCATTTCTGGTGAAGCTTCAACTGAAGGTCCAGATGCATCTCTCAGGTCCAGGTTCAGGTGTTTGCTGGATTTCTTCCTATTTCTTCTGGACATCACTTTCAGATGCTGTTCATCTGGTTTATATATATGTATATGTATATATATATATATATTTTTTTTTTTCTTTTTTCTTTTAGTTTTGACAGCTCTTCTTTTTCCATTAACTTATCCAGCAAGACAGTTTTCAGCTAGCAGCTGTCAAACTGTCTCGCCTTTGCTGTTTTTCAGAGATGCAACTCATGAAATGGAAACAAATGATGTGTGATTCATAGGTCAGTTTTATATACAAAGACAGGTCTGAAAATAAATGAAAAGGCAAAAAATGTCAAAATCATGTGAATGTTTTACAAAACAACACAATCGAAAACCAGTGAACAGAAAACTGGAATAACATGCAGCCTTTTATGAGGCCAATTTAAAAGATTTGTCCAGCCTGGAGACACTTTAACTCTTTCTTGTTTCAGTACAGAAGCTGTTCTAGTTGACTAATCTAGAAAACTAAAAAGCATGAATCACCATCTCAAGTTCTCAGCTTTGCAATGTTTTTCAGATAAAGGAAAGTTTCTAATTGCAAACACCAAAGGTAAACCATTCTCATTGCAAGCTGGTTAAATAACAACTCTTGGTTACAACCTTTAAGTTTAAAACATGAAGATTTCCCACTCACATAATTTTTTGACATCCAGAAATACCATAAAACTGCAGTCAAACACGCCCTGATGGAAATATGTGGTATGGTGTTTTGTCTGAGTTTGTTTTAGAGTCTACTATTCCTGTGGAACAACTTTTTCTTTTCCTTTTATGGTTACACAAGATCATTTATCATTCATTAGGGAACATTTATTGGGTTAAAATGTTATGTTCAACCTCAGGATTAAACTTTAGTACATGAGAGTGAGATTATAGAGAAAATAAAACATTACGTTGACCTCAGACTTCATGAATTAAGAGTTCAATGAGGAACAATCAAGCAAAACTTGATCTTAGGTTGTGGGTCTAGAAGGAATAAATGAAAACAGTGATGTTGACATTTAAGCCCCACCGAAGCCAACTTGTGTAAAACATAAGTGCATGTTTTTCTGATATAAAGAGCAAGAGGAGCGGAAGTTATGAAGGCCTTCTTTGCATGAAAGTGTCTCAGCTTATGTGTCTTGCTGTGTGAGCTTGTGATGCTGTCTCAGTGAGTGTTAGAGGAGCTGCTGCAGTTTAAATGCTGACCATAGTGAACTGCATGCTCTTGCTCCCCTGACTCCATCCATTTTTTACTGTGGCCATTCTGCTACAGCAGCTGCTTCACAACCAGGATACATGGCACTGCAATCCAACTTTGCCTTTTCATCGTTTATCTGTGGAAACCTGACTGTGTGCACCCTCTTTCCCAGTTGCCCCTGCATTGTATTCATACAACTCAGAGCTGCTGCAGTTAGCTGCTCTACGCTGGAAGAGGCCAAGTGCCCCACATGTCCACACAGGCAGTTTGTAAAGGAAACTTGGTTCATTATTTTAAGAGATGAGGCCACAAAGGATCCTTTCCTTAATTTATGCATATGTCTCGTATGTATGTGCATAACTACAGGGGAGGGCAGAATGCTAAGCTGTTAAATAAAACTGTCACGGCCCCTTCTTCTTTGTGGCCGTGTTTTTTAATTATGTGTGTGTGTGCAGGTGAAGCTGGAGTGTATCTGGCTGTGCGTGCGTGCGTCAAGGGCCCGACGCACTGCGCGTATAAAAGACCCGCCTACGGCCGGCCTCAGGTCTCTCTTTTCCTCGCTCCGCTCCCAGGCCGCACCTGCACCCGCTGCACCTTGCTTTTGCTTTACTTTTACACCATACAACCATGCACGCACCTACACTTCTGATTTTGCAGACAGTCACACTCCATGGTTAATCTTTCATTAATAAATAATCATAATTGGCTTTATGTGTTGTTTGGTGTTGTTTTGTTGTAGCCGTGAGCCGGGTTATGACAAAATAGACTGTGTCAGTCTTCACAGAAGAAATTAGAGTGATTCCAAACAGTTGTTGGGTATTTGACTGATCAAATCATTGAGAGGGGAAGGTATGCAAAAAGGAAATACGTTTTTCCTGGTTTCCCGTGAAGAAACACCAGTGAGCAGCCTTTATTCGTGCGATCGTCTATACAAACTGAAGGGTAATGCCCTAGCACCAGTTATGCAGCAGAGACATACTTCATCTCCAGTTGTCTGTCTGATGAAACCAAAGATGTGGACTATTGTCCATCTGTGAACATGGAGAGGAAGTTGAGAGACAGTGGACCGAAGGAGGCTGCATGAGACCATTGGTGGGAAATTGTCAAGGTTTACACAGGTGTCCACCATGTTTATTGCATTTCAGCAGAAACATTACTAACCTACTTTTTTAATAAATGCGTTAACTCAACAGTTGCACAATTTATCATCATAAGCTATGTTTACATAGAGAAATATGTCATTTATCTGATTCTTTCAATTGTAGAATGAATGAATTATTAAATAAGTAGGTCAGTAATGTTTCCACTGAAAATGCAGTTAACATACTAACTGTTAATGCAGACCTTGACTATTTCATGGTGGAATCACTTCTGCCTCTTACTCGAGCTGCTGTCTTTAGACCAGGGCTACTCAGGCCAAAAAACAAAAACAGACCCCACGACAGGGTTTAGGGGGGCGACCCGGAGGCTGGACAGACTGGGGCAGAATCTCCGGTGGTCGAGCTGGAGGTCGAGAAGACCTGGGCCGGGCCTCTGGAGGACGACCCGGAGGACGCACAGACAGTAGGTTCTCAGGCGGATGGGCAGGCTGGATCTCTGGCGGCGGACGGGCAGGCTGGACCTCAGCAGGCTGGACCTCAGCAGGCTGGACCTCAGCAGGCTCACTGACTGGAATGGACTTTCCGGAGGGTTCAGCAGGCACCATAATGCGACGACCCCTGGAACCAGAGAACACAGCACAGTCAATTCATCAAGCACTGGCGGCGAAGAAGGGGCGATCTCCTAGGCGCCGGGGACCAGAAGAGGAGGAGGAGCGTCTTGACCAGGGACCTCCTCAGGAACAGGAACCAGAAGAGAGACGTCACCACTGGTGACCCCCCTCAGGAACAGGAACAAGAAGAGAGGTGTCACCACTGGAGACCCCCTCAGGGACAGGGACCAGAAGAGGAGCGTCACAACCGTTGACCCCCTCAGGAACAGGAATCAGAAGAGAGGCATCACCACTGGAAACCCCCTCAGGGACAGGGACCAGAAGAGGAGCGTCACAACCATCGACCCCCTCAGGAACAGGAATCAGTAGAGAGGAGTCATGACTGTTGACCCCCTCAGGAACTGGGACCAGAAGAGAGGCGTCACAACCAGAGACCCCCTCAGGGGCAGGAACCAGAAGAGACGGGCAGGACCTGGGCACCGGCGTCGGACGCCTAAGAGCTGGGCAGGTCCTCGGAGCTGGCGTCGGACGCTGAAGAACTGGAGTAGACCTGGGAGCCGGCGTGGGGTGCTGAGGCACTGGAGCTGGAGGAGACACTGGAGACGTGAACGTCGGAGCTGGTGGTGGCTCAGGAGATCAGGAGGATTTCTCCAAACCCTGTGACCTCCTCCTCGAGCGTCTCCTTGGTTTTGGTGGTTTTAGAGGTGAGTTCCCATCGACCCCCGCAGAGGCTGCATGAGGGGCGTCAAACGGGTCCCCATTAATGGCTGCCAAACGAGTCCCCACTGGAGCATGCCATCTGGACCAAATGGGTGGAGGTGTCCTAAAAGCCAACCTGGTTCCCAGGAAACATGACTGCTGGGAATAATCCAGTGGCTCTGGCTCTGGATCCATCCCATGGAGCCACCCCACCAGATCACTGGAGGAAATGCTCATGGGAGGGCTCCTCTCCCTACACCTGGACGGTCTCCTCCTCCGGGACCTGTTGGGAGGGAGCTCGGGGAGTGGAGGATCTGGGTCCACCCTGATCGGAGAGCACTTAGCCGCCTCTCGGCTAAGATACTCAAAGAGTGTAAACATACCGCCTGCTGGGTCCATGTCTGGTCAGATCCTTCTGTTATGCGTGTGTTGTCGAAGGTGCAGACCCACTTGCAGGCAGTCAAGGCAGGAGACAGGTCGTGCAGGTGAAAATGAGTTTATTAAACTCAAACCGAGGAGCAGGAAACACACGGTACAGGTGCACGAGCCACACACAAGGATCTGACAAAGCAAAACTGAAAACCAACAGCATTTATAGGCAGAAGGAGTAACAAGGAGCAGGTGACGTGAATGACAAATCAAACCAGGTGGGGTAACGAGCTAGGAACAGAAACCAGAGCACATGAGGGAAAACAGAACTGGACATGACAAAAACCCAGAAACCCAAACTATAATCAGAACCTAATAAACCAAGAAACACAAAAACCCAGTAACCATAACAGAACCCTAACACATTAGTGTCCAATCAGGAGCAGCCAAAGATCAACCGGTGAGCAGAAAGTTCTATGTGCGTCTGAAGAAAAATAATGCTCCTCTATGGCTGGAATAAAGCCAAGAAGACGTGTCTGATGCACGGTGGCGCCACAAAGCAGCTGAGCTGGAGTTGGTTTAGTGAGGATAGCAGGTAAATAGTAGCAGGAATAACTGGAAATGAGGAAAAAGTGGAAACATGGAAATAGTTTCTGTTGTGTGATACATTAATTTAGCAGAATTTTAGCATTACAATACAACAACTGGGGTTGTCATGAAAACATAATTTCTGGATGCTAACTCAAACTTTTACATGTATTTTTACATTAAAAATTAATGGAAAAGTGACCCATATCTGGATGCTTTAGCTTTTTTAGATCAATAAACACATGAATATTACTGTCCACTGAGGTCGGTCTTCGACTATAGCATAGTTACTATAGAGTAAACTCACTTACTCACTTCAGCTCCTGTTTGGTTTTTCAGTTGGAATTAAAGCAGACGTTTCATCCAGATTTAAAGTCTCCATCTGCTTGTTTGTTTTGGATGAGGTTTGGATGACAAGCCTTCTTCCAATGGTGCACACCAACAAACCAACCACATTCCAATTAACTTTTGAGTTGCATCTGTGGTTTCTCCTTGTCAGTTTACAGAACTTGCAAAGCTTCTTCACAGCTTTCAGTTCTGGTTGGAATCCATGTTGCTTTGCAGTCCTCCTGAGAAATACAATGTCATTTGATTCTCTGCTGAAGAGTGAGGGGATCTTCATTTCCAAAAGCAGCTGCATGACAGTAGGGAGGACCTTCTTCAGAGTTTAAGCCCACAGAGAGTCCAGCAGCAGCTCTGCAGTGGACACCTACAGCAATGCATGCTCTCCTACATTTCAGTAAATCTAAAGAGTCCTTTGCCATGGTTACATGGCGTTTTTTTAATTTAGAAGTAATTATTTAGAATGAAATAATTCAGAATTAAAGTATTTCCTTTGATTTTACATATGTGACCAAGTGCTATTTATCCAGGAAAACACCAGAAAGAACTAGAATAAGAGATCTCTATATTTAAAAGAACAATTTATTCATAAAAAGAATAAAATCCCTTAAAGCTGCCCACTATTTACAGTGGGCAGGCTTCCCCTGACTACATGTCAAAGTGTCCTTAGGCAAGACACTTAACCCCACGCTGCCTCCCGATGTGCCTGTCGGGGTATGAGTGTGTGTGTGAATGGGTGAATGTGACAGGTAGTGTAAAGCGCTTTGAGTGGTCAAGCTAACTGGAAAAGCGCTATATAAGTACTAATCCATTTACCATTTAATAACTTCAGTGGTCTGGATGTTGGACATATTAAGAGGGGGGAGCTCAGTTTGGGTAGTGTTACAAACAACACTACCCTGCATGGAAATGAAAAAGAAACAGCCAAGGCCCGGTTGTTCAAACGTAATCCGATCAAATCTTGAAAATGGGTTGTTCAAAAGGGAAAGTTGGATTCTGAAATCAGCTTGGGTCACATAATCCAATCCTGGTTGTTATCCGAATAAAACCCTCAGTTTGAGTTGTTCAAAACTTCTGAATAGGATCAGGATAACTTTGATCCAAGAAAACAGGATTATCCTGATCCCAACAGTGTGTAGGATTACAAGGCAGATTTCAGAAGGAAACTGTGGTAAAACCTCAGATTTGAACAAAAAATAGTTTCTTTTTGGTCAGTACATATGCTAATATTTTTATTTTGCACCTGACTTGTTTCACCGTTACAGGGATGAAGTGGTTACCTATTAAGCCTTTCAGCATAGTAAAGCATGAATGAAACATAACATCATCTTGTCCCCACGAAATAAACCCCAAACAAATTCAATAACAAACACACATAAAATAACCAATTTTTCTGTCAGTCAGCACCACATAATCAGAAAAGAACCTGTTAAAAATAATGTCTAATGACTCCATCCCTCACCACACATCCAGTCCATCCCTCATCCTGACAGCGGGCCAGAGGTTGGTCCAGTTCCTCACCATGCGGCTCCGGTGCGTCATCAACATTTTCACAGAGAGGAACATTTCCAGAATATCCACAATGTCATTGTTAATGGATTAGTTTTATATTTGTTGTGGCTCTGATGAGAAGTCATACAATTATATATAGAAGTGGATGTTGCTGTCAAGTGAAACCTTAAAGTGACCCCATACCAGCTCTTCTACCTGTTGTTCTTCACATAGCTGGAAGCCCACATTGTTTTAAATGCTGGAAGTCCAGATTTAGTGATCCTGAAAAACAAGATTCTGGATCAGGGTGATCCAATCCAAAGTTACGTTGAACAACTGGGATAAAAGTAAAAGTTATCCAGGATGAAAGTGATCCACCAATCCTGAAAAATGTGATTCCCAAATGCGGATCACTTTTATGTGGATTAAGTTTTTTTAAGAACTGGCCCCAAATGAACACTTAAAACACACACACACACACACACACACACATACACACACACACACACACACACACACACACACACACACACACACACACACACACACACACACACAAACAAAACAAACAAATGCAAAGACTGCTTTCCCCTTGGAACTCATGCATATAATATAGTCCAATGTCTAAACAAAAACAAAAGCAGCCCATCTAATGGATAAATTGAACAAATACAGAAAACTCCTAAAACTCTGAGAAAAAAGGTCTTGTCTACTGTATGAGAGCCAGAGAAAAGGAAATATCTCTCAGTCAAGATATGTCTTTGATCATCTCCTTAATTTATTTTCCAGAATTCAATTCAAGGGCACCCACTTGAAAAGCTGCCTTCAAAGACCTTTTCACAACCACGCTGCAGCTCACCACACTGCATGTCTTTGGTTCTAAAATACTGTGCTCTTCTTTTAGTTCTAACGCACTACTTAATCTGTTTCCTTTTTAGCCTCACTGTTATCCAACTGCTCACACATTTTATCATTTAAAAACACTGAACTGGCAGCATAACATGACACTGTATTACAGTGGTTTAAGAATAACTCCTTCCTCACTTTGCTGGCTTCCTTGGAGCCCCTCCAACACTCTTTCCTGCTCTCTCATGTTCCCTGTGAACTCTCTGTTGGCTGTGCAGCAGGATGGCTGGTTTATAAATTCAATACTGCGGCAGCAAATAGTGCCTTGTTTCCAGATGAAGCTGATGTAGAAAGACAAACTGCCACCAAAAGAAGGGAAATCAACTTAACAACAGTTTTGTAAAAAAAACAACTTAGACAAGATAAAAAACAATTCACATTGTAAACAACTTGTACCTGTGTTATTCTTCTGTTATTGTCACAGTTGGTTACAGATCAGATGCATTTTGCAGCTTCTCTGAGCTCCTTTTGTTTCATCATGAGTCTCTTTGCACAACCCAGTTGTCAAAAAAAAAAAAAAAAAAAAAACATGTTGCAATGAAATAATTCATGTTTTCAAGAAACCCTGAATACATGGTTGCATCTGTTATGAAGCTTTTGTGTTTCTGATTCAGGGACAGCTTTTCATGCGGCTGTCAGAGTAGAACAAAGTTTGAAAGTGTGCTTAGCCTCGTCATCACGAGAGTCCTGAGAGCATTATGTTGGACAGGGGGCTACACGGGATGTGTACAGTGGACGATCTATGCATACCCTGGAAAGCACCAATCCAGACTAGCAGCATACCAGAATGACAGGGAGAAACTTAGCTAAAATCTGCTATCAACCATTACCTGCCACACAAAACGCAATTCAAACATTGAGCAATTATAAGGAAATAAAATACAAAAATAGCAAATGTCCATTTTAGTCCTGCTAATGTCTCCACTTCAAGCAAACCACACAAACAAGATGTCGTATGAAAGCAGAGACTCTGCTGATTACATAGAAGTCTGTCTCATTACTGTGCTTTGAAAACCCAGCCAGTTAGCAGCCAAAGGGTAGAAATAAAAACAATTTAGTCCACTTTCAGGGTATATTATCTTATTTTCCATAAGATGTCTGATGTTTCTTAAATAAAAAGAATAGCATTATTTTGTGAGCTGTAATTTATTCATTTATTACATTAAAATTCCTGAAAATATATTTTTTAATAATGTAGATGGTTTTGCATTGATTCCCTCTGTGGCCATCCATGCATGGCGCCGCTGCACTCTAATTATTAGAAGCCACCCATACCACTTATTTGTAGTGTGTTGTTGAATGGATCAGTCGCAAGTTTGTTACTATGGAAACTGTAATAAAAGTATGAGAATTCTGATGAGGAATTGTTTAATGAGGTTTTCCATCCATATATGAGCCATTTCTGACTGCAGGTGTATACAATAGTAGTAGAAAGTTTTTGGAAATAATCCTTTTTTTGACTGCACTAAAATTGATGTGTGTGCATGTAACTTGGGAAGCCATGGTGCACTGCCAAAAATAAGGCTCCCATAAAATACCTGCATCATTCGAAACAGAATATGACCTTTGATGTTTTGTGATTAAAATTTAAATTTCAGTTAAAAAAAGGAAAACCCTGCAGTGATCCCTCCTACTTCAGTCTGATACCTGCAAAAGGTCCAAAATATGCCCAAATGACACCTACGTTATGTAACTTTCCAACCTTAAACCATTTCTGACCTGCTTGATGACACAGTGACATTATTCCTGGAGCCATCATTGCCCAGCAGCATCGTGAGGCTGAGAAACGACACCTCATAACTTTTGCTTCAGGGACACTATGTCACGTAATAGTTAAGTTTCCTTTTATGCACCATATGTTACACACAGCAAATGGATGTCAATGCAGTGACTATTTTTAATGTGCACCGTGGCTGATTCATTAAAGAATTGCAAGTAAACATTACTGGAGGATGAGAGGAAAAGAAAGAGACAAAGGGACAAAGCAAAAGATAAGACAAGAGTCAACATCAGACTGTCTACTGGCTGGAGGGAGCTCAGAGAAGAAACAAGATGCAAGATGGATGCGAATTAGCTGTCATTGGGGGTGCCTCACAAGAAAATCTGCCAAAAATTCCATGGTACCTTATTAAAAAACATCTTTTTTCTTGGGAAACACCTGCACAAATGTATTTTAATTTATCTGCAAAATAGTTGACACCATATTCTGTGGCCAAGGGTTTAATTACATTTTCTGCAGCTGCATGTTGCATCTGTTAATATTTACTGTTTTAATTTTATTTATTTATTTGTTAAATTTTTTTGTCCATGTATCAATTATCTATACAGTTATTCATTTATTTATTTATATTAACTTTATTTTCCCATATTAAGTGACAATGTTGGTGATATACCCACAAACACCTCTACCCACTCTAGCACTCATACTAACCAACAATAAGAAAGAAAGAAAGGAAAACACAGTGCTCACTACTGACATATCCCCATTACTCTGTATCTTAAAAAGACCTCCAACCAATGTGATGTAGCCTACACCTAAGTGTTTCTAAAGCTAACCCCAACATCATTTGTCTAATCCAGTGAGCATAAGCAGGAGGGAGTTTTTTCTTCCACTTCAACAATATCAATCAGCGAGCCTGCAGCGATGCACAGGAAAATGCATTTTTTGTTAGACAGGAGAACTTTACCTCGTCTCTAACTATACCAAAGACGTCTATCACATCAGGCTGTGGGGTTTTACCAGGAATCGCTGAGAGTGATTGAAAGACTGAAGACCAGAGACCTTGCAAAGACAGTCATCGCCAGAACACGTGTCCTAAAGAAACAGGACAGCAGTGACATCCAGGACAGTTCGCTGCAACGTTAGGGTAAATTTAGGCAGTTTATCATTATAATAATGCAACCTGTAAAGAACTTTAAATGGAGTCCTGCCATGTCTGATGCAATGAGATGATGTATGACTTTTCTTCAGGCATCTTCTGGTATCTTCTTTAATTTCTTCCTCCCATGCTGCCTTGACCTTGTCCCCTTGTACAAAGACAGCTATTTAGAATTATTGCATACATTTTTTAAAATGCTCCTTTCTTTAAATGGCTTTATATTAAGGACTAAATCATTTTTAAATCTGCTCTGGTTGGCTTTTTAGCCCTTTTAGCACAATCACTAATCAGATGTTACTGCCTTTTATTCAAAGGCGGTTTTCATGTGGGGTTTTAGGCAGATATTAGAAAAGAATCCATTTTCTACTAAGTACCAAGTAAATTTAGTCTGACACACTAATAAATATCTTGATAGTGACACTTCTGCTGTAATCTGACATATTTTGGCTTCCTTTTGAGACCATGATTAAATACAGGCCTTGTAGTTCTGGATATAAACTCCTTATATTTGTATTATATAATTTCCAAATTTATCTTTCCCACAGGACAGTTTGAGTTATGTTCTACAAACTTTTTACTGCTTCCCCTTCTTGCATGAATCAAGAAACATTTTTATGACATCAGTTTACACTGCAAGCCTAGAGGAGGTTTTTTTTTTTTAAACGTGATAATGGGTGAAGACGAACTCGTGATCACAGTGACAAAAAGCATGAGCAACATCTTGAAATCATCAGCAGCACAAACAAAGCACAGTGTGTCCTCTAGGGCATTTAAAGCCTATGCTTTGTGCAGTGAGTTGGAAAGAACAACCGGAATAAGGCAGGGAGGAGGGCTGACTCTTTAAGTTTTGTTCAATTGAGTGTAATAGAGCAGAGCTGAAAGAAAAGACTCTACTAGCCCTTTGTGTAGACTGCAACATTCGTTTAATTTCAAGCTGCGAGAGATCTGAGTGGAAATGCACTTTCCCTGCAGTGACTGTTTTGTACTTTCAGTGTTTCCTCAAATGATCCAACAAATGCTGTCAGTTTTCCTCAGAGATGACTACTCTGCACTGGTAAAGATAAAATTAAACAATGAAACAGTTTAATGCTACCCCACATGTTTGAGTTGTTATTTTTATCACATTTTCTCCTCTTGGTTGGGAACCTGTTCCAGTGAATTCCAACATTTAGTCCAATTATTTCTGTAAACGCCTCTTATTTAATAGAAACCATATAAAGAGGCATCATTTTAGGTTTCTACATTCTCTATCAGGGACAAGTCAGGACTACAGGCAGGTCAGACTAGAACCTGTCCTGCCTTTGCAATCGATTCATAATTTGGTTCTTCAAGGTCTTGCTGAAAACTTTATGGATGTCCATGGAAAAGATGTGGAGTGAAGGAGCAGATGTCAGTGAACGTTTATGTGTTAATGCTGCAGAACTCTAATCCAACTCCATACCGCCACAGAGCTCTGATCCACTGGGCTTTTGTTGCATACATACATGGTAGCACGGGGTGGATTTTACAGTACAAAAGGTAACCGACTACCGGGGACTTTCACCCTGAAAAGCAGTCTCATTCGCTCCAAAGAGGGTCACAGGTTCTTGAAATAACCATGAGCAAGATACATGTTAGCATAATAAAATATATCACTTTAACCAAAAAAATAAAAAAAAAATAAAAATACAAATGTATTTAAAAAAAAGGGTCCAAAGATATATAGCGCTGAGGCGAAGGAGGGAAATCGCATCAAGGCTGAGGCTTACCATGCGGCAGTGCCAATAACCAACAGGGGGAAGGGGTCCTCAGTTTAATCACCCGTGTTATCACACACACACAGCAGAAGGAGGAGGTTGTAAAGAAACACCACCAACAAGGATTAAACTGCTGCAAATTACTGCTGTGGGTCCAAGAAAAAGAAGGGCAATTAAAAGAAACAGCCACAGGGCAACACATCTGTGTATCACACAACATGCAAATTAAACAACATGCAGAAGAAAAGAAACCAATACAAAATAATGTAAACAATTAAGCAAATGAATTAATGCAAAACATAGGGGACATTAAATTAACAATTATTTAAAAGTAGTCTATAAAGTCCCTGCTCTAGGCTGTCAAGCAGAGTTGATGCTGCCTATGCAGCGGATAGTTGGACCAACAAGTCCATGTCAGAGCCGGAGCGAGCAGAGCACAGGCTGAACCCACAGAGCAGGAAGCTATAAAGAGCCAAAACAGCAGCAGTCCTCCAAGAAGTGGCGGCTCAAGATCTGGCAACACTGAAAGAGGCAGAGGGAATTTATTTAACAAGAAATTAATTAAAACTTTAAACTAAAAATCAAACAATGTTTATCAATTTGTTAGCATGAACACAACCTCGGAAAGCGTGCAGAGGAGATCCTCAAACACTGTGACTCAGTTGTGGCCTGATCTACAACACACAACAATAATCAGCTGGAAGTTGCACAAACAGCAAAAAAAACAAACAAACAAACAAACAAAAACAACAACAAAAAAACAAAAACAAAAAAAAAAAACCCCGACATACTGGAGCAGTGCACACAGCATCCAGCAGAGCAGTAAACATCCCAGCAGCACTGCATGGAGAAGGCTGGTGGTGATGTTACACTCCGGCACGTGTTGAGCATGTTACACGGAAGTGTGCGAGCATATGTTAGGTTTGTCCGAATTCAGGGTCTGCACACTTTGAAGTGCGGATTCATCGGCCACATACGTCGTGGTGCTCGAAGTACTGTCCCAATTCATAGAATTTGAAGGACCCTCCGAATCCACCCTTCAAATCCGCACTTCGTTTGGCCCCAAAGGAAGGCTGCTGGTGATGCATCCTTTGCAGCCTCTCTTCTCCCAGAATTCAGTGCGCACAAGACAGTGGTGAATCAGTAACCGAGCTCAGAAGAGTACGTTTTAGGTTTCAGTATTGTTAAAAAAAACAAAAAAAAAATAAATAAAAAAAACAAAAGTATGTGTTTTTTTTTAACTACACTTTAGCAGAAACGTTACAAAACCTAGTACATTAAAAGCATGTTTGTTACGTGGAAACATTAAAATTCTGTAATATTTGATATTTGTGGATTTTTAAGTGGTTAATGAAGTGTGTACTGACAACAGAGCCTTAGACTGTCTTTTTTTTTTTTTTTTTTTTACTCTTGGCGTTACCAGTCAGTTTTAACGTCCACTGAAGTGTCCTATGAGTAATTTCGGAGGTTTAAGTGATTCAACATCCTGTGTTGTTGCTATGGGGAGGTAAGCTGTCCCATTTCATGAACGTAGTCAGCACACTCCGAAGTGTGAAGACCCTGAATTGGGACACATCTGTTGATTCACCATGACAAAAATCACATGACCACACCAACTGTGGCCTCGGTATGTCTATGCGTGTCGAGCTGCTCCCGCTGATTTCAAAGAGACTAAATTTGTTAATCAGTCAATACTTTAAAATTGAATAAATCGCATTGTAAACCGAAGGTTTCTGAGAGGAGATTTCGCTAGCAACCATTTATCCTTTCAGATTGAAGGAAAGATTCAGATTAGAATAATATTAGTTTTTGGGAATCAAGCCTCTGCGTGAGACACTGTTGCCAAGGTAACTGCTGAAGGAGCTTGGAGAGTGATAGTGTGAGAATGGAGCGGGCGGGGCTTTCAACATCACAGGTAGGCTATATTTCCCTTTCTATTTTTCTTTTTTAAATAACCTTGCAAAAAGAAGACTTTAAAGTTAAACATATGAACTTCATCCGGAAGCATCACAGGAAACGTCTCAGTCTGCAGCTGCAGGGGAGCAGGACAAGCTATGGGACCTTCGACAGCTGAGCTGGTTTTTAATCACCTTCAGCAGAGATTTTTAATGGTTTTAAAGTTGGTTAATTGCAATTTAATTATTCTGTTTATTTCAGATGCAACTTCTCCAAAGCTGGAAAAGTAGTGTGCCAGAAGAGGAGCAGACTGACACCAAATGTTATTGAAAAAATTTAAATAAAAATCTATAACACTTCACCAAGTTGCACAAGCATTTGTCCCACAATTCATTTTAATACAACTGTTTGAAATCAGCAACACAGTCACAGTTCCTGATGCACAAGCACCCCTTCCCTCTGACGTTCTGTTTACAAATACGGATGTAGCTGTGCGTAGCCTAATACTGTCATTACCGAGGGGTATACTTTAAATTACACCATAATCTAGTGACCTAAACCGATGTTGCCTAACATCCCCCATTTATCTTTTATTATCTGATATAGATAATATACATTAACACATGGTAGAAAAAGTTTCCTTTACTGAACACTTAGTCAAACACGAGACGGGCCGTGCAGTGAGGAAAACTCGTCGCTTTCCCCCTGATGCATCACACACCCACAGCCAGCAGATGGAGCTCTTTGATCGTATCGCATATTTTGACAGAGTGAGACGATTTCTGGCAGTTGTGTCAAAGTTGAGATGACGTTTCATGAGGCCTAATTTTCAGCATCTCTACCGACAGCACGCCGAGACAAAAGATTAAGTCCGCTTCATTTGGGATATTGTGAATGCACAAAGAAATTCTGATTCGAATTAAAGAAGCAGACTTGATCCACCTACAAACGCAAATCTGTTTGAAGTGGACCAAATACAGAAAGTGGACTACAAAACAAAGGGCATTGTGGATTCAGGGCACAGCATCATGGGTAAATACAACCAAAACATAAGCGCTTGTGTGATGGGTGGAAGAAATGGTATTTGCTCAAACATGGGAGAATTTGTTAAAAAGTTCTGATAGAATTCTGATCAACCCAAGACCTCTAGGATTTAAATCAGCTCCATGTTTAGCTGGTATGTACTAAAAACCAAAGTTCTCCTGCATTAGCCATGAGATTCATGAGTTTTCTTCTTCACTGTGTGTCTTATCTTCGCCTTCTGTGTTTGTTGGTGCAGTGCCGCCTCTTGTGAAGGGTTAATAAATAATATGTAATTTAAAAGGTCCATTTTGTTTGAGAAATGCAATGTAATGTATGACATGTAATAATACTGCACCTCCCAATTGAATCGAGTCCCCAATCATACCGAGTCTAGCGGACTATCCTGGTGTGAAGCACCCTCAATGTTCAAACGCTCTGCAGCCACTTGTTAACGGCCCTTCTTTACACATTACAACAATGTAAACAAAAGCTGATGGACTTCTTCATTCCCAATAAAAAAAAAAAGTTTGTCTTACATGTTTCCTGGTTTTAGACTCTCTGGAAATCCTCAAAGCATCTCAAAACTCAGCCTTTCTTTGATGCTGCTTTCAGACCAAACACGATGACAGCACGTTTAATAAAGCAGTATTTTTTGTTACTTGACATTAACTAAAAATCAGCTCCATTCCAGTTTTTGATAAAACAAAATATGAAATAAGTTTACACTATATGTGAAATAAATTCATTGACTGTTTGAATATTAGCTAATTTATTTAATATACCCACCCTTTTTCAACTGTCATAAATAAAACTATATTTAAACATTTCTCAGAATTCTTTTCTTTACACAATCTTTCTAGTACAGTATCTTGATCTTTTAATGACGTTATTATAAAACAAACACCAGAGCAGTTTTTCTTTTAAGTGAAGGTTGCTTCAGCTATCTGAGAGGAAACAGACTGTCCTCACAGCCTGATTAATTCACACAAAAACAGGGTGTCCTTAAATATATAAAATACCTCCCCAAAGATAGTTTGCATAATTTTTCCTGCCTGCAGGACATTTCACAACTCCAATCCAGTCCTCATCATGTGGGAGGTACAAACACCAGCATTAAAGAAGGAGGCAGAATGTGAAAACTGTGTTCTAATATAGATGACAGATGGCTCCAGATGGACATGAAAGATAATGGAGTATCAAGGCTTAGAGCTTGGACAGTTTGAGACATGGAGGATTTCCCTGTGCCATATCTATTACAGTAGCATTTACTGGCAAAGAAATGGATAAAAAGAAAGAAATCACTAGAAAATTGTTTGAAGATTATCGTTAGGAAACTAATTTCTCAGAGAATGAAGCTCCTGGAGTAACTAAATGTGACTTTCATAGAAGAAAATGTAGCACAAACGCTTTCACAAAACACAGACAATGATGTCACATAAAAGACACACAAAGCACAAAGCATTAATATAAACGATGATTACAGAGACGGTTTTTGATATGGAAAATGTGTGCAAGTGCCTATTGCAAGCAGTATAAGCTAGGAATCTAAAATGCTGGTACTTGAGGACCACTGTCCAGCGGGTTTTAGATGTGTCCCTGCTTCAACACATCTAACTCTGTGTGTCTTTGTGCAGAACCAGACAACAAACTGTTATTTCATTTGATTTAGGTGTGGTGGAGCAGGGAAGCATCTAAAACCTGCAGGACAGTGACCCTCGAGGACCAGAGCTGTAAATCCCTAGTGTAAGGGTTTGCACTAGTTTATTAGACTGCTGCTTATTTCACATCAAATAATGGGGTTAGAGGCCCTCACGTCCGCTTGCTGCTGACTGGAATCATGCCACTTCCTATATGCATCTTTAACAGAGCATAAATGAGCATTTAGCCTTCATTAGGGGGTGTAAAATTGCACTGGTGGCCTGAGATCCAGGGATGAATCTAACGACCACCAATACAGTTTCACACTGTGGTACCACCTGATGAAGGCTAAGGCTCATTTATGCTCTATGTTAAAGACGCATACAGGAAGAGCTTTCTATCCGCCTGCTGGGACCTTTACATGCATATTTGGTCTGTTTTCAGAGAGGTTGGGGATTTGTAGCCTGACATATAAAACAAAGCAGTATATCTCTTTCTGAGAATGTACATTGTCATGATCTCATCCACCATCACCATGTTTGCTGCTGTCTGAAACGAATGTCATGAGTCAGAAGGGAATCTGAACTGCTTTAGTGGATGTATTTCTTAAGCATACCAACATAAAAGGATACATGGGAGTATGTGAACAGTGACGTTTGATGTGGATGTACATATTTATCTGTGTAACTGCAGTATAAATTAGCCTTAATTCAGCATCTGTCTTTCACCCTGTCTCTTTTCTGAGCGCTCTCCAGACAATGTGCTTGTGTTTTCTCAGCTGCAGTTTGCAGTGTCATGAATAAAACAGTGTCCAATGGATAGTTTTTAATCTCACTGCAGACAATAAATGTGTTACAGTCATAATTTTGGCTTGAAATCAATCTTTTAGCACCTAACTTTAGTGGATCTTTCTGAAGTGAAAGAATGTTTCTGTAACATTTTTGTGAGATTTAAAGTTTGGATCTGAGTTTAAAATACAAGCCAAAAAGAGTCATGTTTTCCTTCTGGTCTGCAGGTCAGCTAAAAGAAGTTTGCTTTTATCCTTTTTTAACTTGTTTATTAACTTATTCACAGACAGGTGGTGATGGAGGGCTAAGTATTTGGGAGGGATTGTGGGGTTTCATGATGGACTGTCCATGTTAGACAGCAGCTGTGGCAGGGACAGAATCCGCCGATGTAGCTGTTTGCTGCAGCACCATCACCAACAGAGTCGCACCACAGGCAATTAATGGAAGCAACACTATCTTCATTTTTCAGCAAACTGCAAACAGCAACATGGAAATTCATTACTGCTGCGAAGAACTATTTTTCCCTCTAAATTTCAACTTCCTGTCACAGACCGATGCGGCATGCGCAGATACTGTTCATCTCTGAGGTTATTTATATGAAAGTGAGCCTATAGTGGCAGGCCTTGGTTTACTGCCAACCTACTGTACTGGTCTAAAGCAATATTCAACAGCTATTATTCACTGATGCACATAAAATCCTACATGCTACAGCACTCTCACACAAATTGCTTTCTTTCATATGTGTCTATTGACAGATCAATCACAAGTAATCAGCAGAACACACACTCACTACAGTAACAGAATTAAGCATTAGGGTTTTTTCAGAACTCATAACTCATGAAATTGAATTGCAGGAGAGAGGCGCACAGTGGGAAATAACATTTTTATGTTTGTGTTTCCAAGTGGTTTAAACTTATGGACAGCAAGAGTAAGCCATATTTGAGAAACTGTATGTGTCATCCTTTCATAGATTGGACCAAAAGGTTTCCCAGCTTTTTCCAGATTAATGAAACTGCCTGTTTGTCCATCTGTCACATGTTCAGAACATCCTATTAATCTTTTTACTCTTATAACATACCATATAATATTCTCGTGGAAGTTAACAAGACAAAACTAAACATATTTTATGTCCTTGCTGTTTTGTATGACTTAAAATCAAAAGTAAATGCAGACATTGATATATTTATCGGACTTTCTGCCTACATAACATCTACTTTAGTAGTTATAAACCATGTAAACATGTCAGCTAAATTCAAAGCCTCATGGAGTGCACACCATTTAAAATGGATGACAGTTTATATGTTGAGAAGTGAGATAAACAGGAGGTGTTATTATCATGCCAGACAAAAGAGGAGGACAACAAGTGTGAAGCAGTGAGTGAAAGAAAGGATTTTTATCTCAAAGACTTCTCCAGGGAGGAGAAAAGGACAACAGTCAGAGAGAAAAGAGGGTGTTGGTATCACTGAAGCCCACGATGTCTCCGCTGGCCCTCAGAGAGATGGGGGGTGAAAAGGGGCAGGACAAAGGCTACAAAGACTGAAACAGGCTTTATTTAGTTTATCAGCCTCCTCCTCCTCACACACACACACTTCCTCACACATTTCTCTCACCAAGCAGACAGATGGTGGAAATGATCTTTTTTACTGTCACATATGATGTGATAATGTTTTAAACCAGCAGAAAAGAATATATATATATATATATATATATATATATATATATATATATACATTCTTCTTAGAGAGGTGATGATTGGATGGTTGATGTAAACTGACTGGAAGTTGATTGGGTTTCAGCAGCATTGTGCACAAACCAGTTCAAAATAACGTGTATAAGAAATTAGTAGATTTAATGTAGGTGCCAGATTAATTATGCAGATTTCGCTTTGAGGGCTCTGATGAGAAGTAATGATATGGACTCAGATCGTATCCTTTAACTCTATTGTTAATCTTATAGTCACATTTAGCCAAAGTTTCTGCAGCAATGCAAAGCGATATATAAATGATTAAAACCAAAGGTATGCTATTAAGGATTAAGTAAGTAATCTATGTATAGATGCAATGCAAATAAATTTACTTTAAAACACAAATGAGTCATGTGGTTATATTTACGAAATGTACGAAATGCAAACACCCGAAACCTTTACAGCAACAGCATTTAGAGCAAAATCTCTTTCAACACAGCTGGCAATGATTTAACATTATCTTTGATGACTTATACTCTTCCTACGAAGTAACATAAAACTGCCGTAATACCATCATCTATTGTGAATTTAAATCAAATTAAATGCTTAAATGTGCAGGTTATAAACATATTATGCAACAAGACAAACTTTCTGTCCTCCTGCATGCTTTTGTGTTTCACTGTGCTCAGGTTGTCACCATGTGACTCGCAGTGGCAGCCAACCCAAGCAAGACCCCAGAGCTCTACGGCTGCCCTGTCTATTGCCTGACTGGGGAATTTCATACAGTGTGCTATGAACATATTTGTTCAATTAAGACCTGTAATGTGAAGGCAGCCTTTTTCTACTGTGGGGTCCTTCAGCTACTGTGGTTTTAAACTCTGGAATAAACTGCCTGTTTCTTCTTTTTTCATTGTTCTTAGATGAATTGAACTGACTAGATATTACATTGCCTAAACATGCTGCTTACAAAGTTTTGGTTGGTCTGGCTGCAACGTATAATCCCAATCCCAGTTTGTGATATGAACTTTTCTTGGGTCTGGACTAACAAAGAGTCAGTGTGTACTGTCTTCCAGCACCGAGGTAGTTGAAATAGAAAGAACTGGATCAACCAAGTCCACCAAGCATTATCTTTAAAGTTTACTTTTACATACATAAATACTTTGTTACTTTGTTTTGTTATTAAACTAAAAAATATGCCAATATTTTCACGGTTGAAAGTAAATCTCATTGTGGCTCCTATTTGCTGCAATGACAGACCCTCAAAGAGCCATTTATTTGGTAAAAATATCTTTAGCATTTAATGATAAAGTAAAGCAAAACTTTTCACTGGTGATACGGACGCAATATCTAAGCAACAAGCCTCAAATGTATCTCCATATCTGTACAAAACACAGATCAGATTAAATTAAAAAGAAACAGAAGAAACGTTTTTGAAACTTCCATGGCCTTTAAACGGGTTGGGATATGACTCCACATGTTTCTTAATTACGTCCAAAAAAAAAAAAAAAAAAAAACTTGACTGTTATCTTAAAGGCAAAATAAAGTAGCATTGGCACCTAGCGTTTCAAATCAGAACTGCAGTCAAAAGAGAAAAACACAGAGAGCGTGTCCCCCCTCGAGAGTTTCCGGCCACCAATTTACTCCACTAATACATCCATACAGTCACACAAATCAATTTAATGAGTGCCGAGAAATAAATTTGACTAAATCTTTGTAAATCAAGCAGAAGCAAAATTCCTGTGTTTACCTGTCAAGGAGAAACTTAGCCAGCTCTGCATCCATCTTGAAATTAATTTGGTTTCTTAGACTTCTCCACCTTTCAAGAGATTCTCCAATATTTATCCTCGTTTTATTCCGTTTTTGGTCGTTTGCCTTTTTTAGCAGGATGCCGAGGCTTTTCCGGTTTTCCGGTTTTCCGGAAACTGTTTCTGGTCTGCTTCTTTTACTAGCTACAAAAGCTGCGTTGTTGTTGTTTGGCAACCGTGGGGAGTCACACATGATTGGTTAAGGAACCAGGAAGTAAGACAGAGCTACACAGTGCACCAAAGTTATTCCGTAACTCTTACTTTGAAAGGAGAAAAACTTGGCAAAAATATTGTAGATGTAGGAGACAGATTGTTTATAGGGAAGCTTCCTTTTATCACTTGCAACAAATGAGAACATTTGAAATTATTTTTACAGAAAAAAATCCCAATTATTCAGCCTTTAAAGATTTAAAAAGCATGTAAATACTGAACTAGCAGTTGAGCATCACACATGTGATTGACAGGTTCAAAAGCAGCAGGTAAAATCCAGTGGTGGAATGTACAAGCACACATGCAGAAAATGATTCCATATTTTTTTTATCATAACAGCTGCTATAAGCTTCTGATTCACACCCTTCATTTCATTCCCCAAGTAGTCCATTCTGTTATCACAGCTGAAATTTTCAACACCTGCAAATTTAAAGCTATTCTTGCTAGGAGGACTATTTTTCTCAATGGAAGCCATGACAGGACAATAAAATCATAAAAATGAATTAGTGTCCAAAGTTTCTTTTATGGTCTTGGTAAGTAACGTATACAAGCAGCGTGATGTATAGTCAGACGGTCAAAATGGAAAACGAAATCCTGTTTCATTCTGAAGGGATTTAAATGATCAATATCAAGAGGGGAACTGGTCCACAGGCAGGTAATGTTAGACTCTCCTTCACCTGCAGCAGCATCATCATCATTAGTATGAGCAGCAGCAATAACCAGTGGTAAAAACCCAACATGGGTTCTGGAGTTAATCTTCTTTGCTACTTTAATGGCATTTGACTTTGCAGGTCACCCCTAAAAAAATAAATAAATGAAAGTATTTTCAAGTCTAAGTGTGAAATGTGTCACAGAGGGTAAACAAAATAAGATCAGTTGTAATGGCTATAAGATGGTTACTCTTAATCACGATGCAAAAGAGCATGATATTGTAACACTATTTGGTAAAGAGATTAGAGGGCTACTTTCATCCATAATAGTACCTTCAAAAAGAGGAAGAAATGCACATAATTGGTTTCTTTGTAAAATAATCTTTAAATGTAAATGCAGTGCAATTCACTGATCAAGTGATCTGTGATTGATTACTCTGGTCTTGAAGTTAAAAAGTCATAGAATGAAGCCTTAGATGAATAATGTGTCTAGAATACCATTATATTTCTCATGTTTGTTTTTGAACGGAGACTCTAAAATGCAGAGCCAGAAAGAACACCTCAAAAGATCTTGAAGGGGATCTAAATATACTTTTTATTGCTCAGACAATAAGAGCAAAACATCCAAAAAGCAGGCAGCAGGCCTGGCCAGTCAGCAGTCCAGGTGAACATGTATGGTTAACAGCTGATGGACAAGTGCATGTTTGAAACAGCCTGGAACCAGAATCAGAGGCAAAAGAAAATTGTGACAAGACAGATTTAAAGATTATCTGTCAATAGAGAAAGGAGGAGCTCACCCGAGCCCAACACTCATGTTGTGGCTGCAACTGCATCTTAACATCGACACTTGAAAGAGATTCTAAACAGTTTCTGCAGCATTAAAGCCTACAAAGCTGACTATAAGTGAGTTACAGCAGCAGTGAACCTGAACTGTCAGTCCTTCTCAGCTTCCAGCACCTACCATTTGTCTTACCTCTTTTAAGACAGTTCGATGCAGCTCCCCCGTGTGTATGTGCATTATTGACAGGGTGCATCCATTAATCCCTGCTGGGAGACTCAGCCAAACCCGCTCTATGTTAATTGTGTCCTTTAATCAAGCAGTTTGATCCTCACTGAGAGCCAGATGGTGTGAAACACCACCTCTGGTCTCCTGCCACAGCACATGAACAATGATGTTAGTGTACAGTGGCGATGATAAGCAGGACATCCTGCAGGTAAACCGAGGCAGCCTGATCCTCTGTGTTCAATGAGGTTGGTTTCTTATGACAGCAGGGGAAGAAAAGACATGCTTCTTATTATACAATAGCATAAACTAATCAAATTTAACTTGGGATGGAATCAGATTCAGATTGGAGTATATGAAAGACTTACAAACAATATTAACCGTGCAGATGTTAGGCAGTGCATATAAGTCATCTCCAAAGAGATTATGATTGCCTGACCAATCGTGTGTCTGATCTCCTGACTGACTGACTGGACAACTCCAAGCATCAGGTCTGTCTGCCATCCAGCATTAATGTGTCTCTGTGTGAATCCTGCCTAAAACCACCATGATTCAAAGGTCCATCACCATCATTCTCCCATTTTATTACGATGAAGGGACTGAAAATGGGAAAAAATTAACAAGTTATTGAGACTTTTACATTTTATGTTATGGTGTACACACCACTTTTAGCTTTTGTTTAATTTTTTTAGAATGAAGGAATTTTGATAAATGTAGAGAACAATATTTCCAATACTGTATTTCAGAAGTGCATGTAGATACATCATAACGGATTATTACAGTAATCTGATTACTCCCAGATATCTGATTTTGATAGTCATGTCAGGCTCAGTGTTTTATAAAAATACTTATAAGATATTACAGACATAATAATGGAATTCAGGCTTTACTAATTAATTCAATGGAACCTTGAAAATCTTCACCATAAACAGAAGTGATGACAAACATGTTTAAATGTTTTAAAGCTCGAAGACGAAATAGAGATAAAATTATATATTTTTATTTTTATCTGGACTTGTTATTAGGCCTTTTAATCAGATGTAAAAAAATAAAATAAAATAAATAAATGAAAAGAAAACAGACATTAATTACCATTTATTACTGTAATTTATGTCAGTATTATTGTAGTGTAGTATTGTGTTTTTATTGTATCCACAAGGGGGCAACGGAGTTTTGACTCAAGTTTTTACCATAAAGAGATGCAAAAAGTCTGAGAAACTGTAGGTGTAAAACATGATACATACAGCATAAAGGGTTAGGCTATGAGCTTCGATATAAGGTCCACCATTTGGTCTTCAAGTCTAACATCACACTTTGTTTGGTGACAAAGCTCCTGGATGTTGACATGATCTCATTCATATTCATGCACCTGTGAAAACGCTACAGTCAACAAGCCAGTTTCTCCTCAATGTCCTGGGATCAAAGTTAAAACGTAGAAGTGCTTGAGCCCCAAGACTGTGGAATACTTCCTACCGCCACCACTCAGAGCATAAATTTAACTACTACTGATTGATCATGAGATGATAAATATTTTTTATAATCTTAACTCTTCGTGTTTTATTTGTCGTCGTTTTTTTTTTTTTTTTGCTATTTTATGATTGTTTGTGTTATTGCAAAGCACTTTGGTCAACTGCTGTTTTTAAATGTGCTCTATAGATAAATTTGTCTATTGCTACTCATTGACTGCTGATTGGTGAGTGGACCTTTTGTCAGATGCTTTGCTCTCTAATGATTGCGAACATGGGTGACTTGCTAGCTTAACCTAGCAGAGGCTGCGCTGGACCTCATTTTGTTGATTTTGTCAAAGGTTATTGTATTTTTTTTCTTTTTCTTTCTTATATTTGTACTCCATTAGCACTGAATGCTACATCACCAAACACTTTGTAACAGAGCCTTGCAGTAATGAAGCATTCTTTATTTCTGTATATTTCTGTATTTTTTTTTTTCATGGCAGTTGGCAAACAATTGGATAAATTGAGACAATTTATTGGTGATAGTAACAGATAACTGCCATGTGCTACTTAGCTTTAGATTTTTTTCCAAATGATCTCAGCAATCCAGTTGTTTAAGTTATTTCTAAAGGGGTGGCTTATTTTCCTCCAGCCCAGACAATGATCTGCTCCTCTGCACATTGTGCTTAACGGATAACATAAAGAAATGAATTATTCCTAATGAATCTGCCCTGCTGCCTCTGGAAGCAGCATCACTAATCGTTGAGTCTGCCACAGGTGGGAAACAGCAGAAACATGAAATAATCCCAAAATAATTGGATTTCAGGGGAAAATTTTCATACGCAGCTCATTTAGTTCCTCACAGTGGTGCAGACCAGAGTTTGATGGTGATGCTTTGTCCTGCTGTTGCGCTCGTCCTTAGTCTCTGAAGATGAGTGTCAAACATGCAGTACACCCCCATATTTAACAAACCCAGGAGTCCTCTCTGTTCCTTCAGATAAACAACTCAATCAGCTTATTTCTGTGGAGAAAAAGTATTTATTCGTGTTTTTATTAGTTTAAATTTTTCAGTAATGGATTCATTAGAACAAATCTTCCTGACTGTGGTGATTCAGGCCTTTGGAAATGACCTGATTTGTTTTTGGTTGTTTAGTCATCTGTAAGCTTCTCAGCATCTGCTTGTCATGTTATCATCTGAAACACAGGGCATTTTATCTTTGACTAATAATGTCTTGCTGTATTTACACAGTAGAATTATCTGTGCAATCTTTATTGACAGTGAGTGTTGGGATTTACATACCTTATCTAACATCACTTGACAAATAGCACTTTAACTAAAGAAGCCTAGTGTGGAGTGGTGATTTAATCAAACAGAAATAAGCTAAAATGATCATGCATAAAACTGTGCTTGGCAAAGCAAACTACGGGTGGCATCTGTAGCGCAAAAGGGAAATGTGGCACACTTCAACTTTCAGATTTATAACACACTTTCTCCACTTGTTTCTGTTTATTAATCATAATCAACTCTGAAGCGGGCGCACGTGAGGGGACGCCTTCCCACGCCCACATGGTGGCTATAAATGGTCAGGCGAACGCCTATGATATCCATCACATCATTTGCATGATGGCTCGGGAGGGAAAAGAAGAGAAGAAGTGAAATTTTTCAGGGTGTGAGACAGATCCTGATGCACCACGTTGACAAGCGTTAAAAAATGTTTAAGCACGGTGTGTGCATTACTTGTGTCAGAAAGGCAGCAGGTGGCTGATCCTGTCATCACAGTGTCAGAAGAGAAGACATGCCAGAGGTATTAGGACGTGTGGTTGGATATCTCAGTTGGTCTGCCATACAGAAGATCAAAGTTCGAATCCCACAGGGGTGAACAGTAACACCTTCCACTTGGGGCCTTAGGAAAGACGCTACAGCCCACAGTAAATAATTTTGGAGAAAAACGTCTGCTAAATGGCAGTAATGATGCTGGTAATGTAGTCTTTTTTTAATGTATAATATAAATATGTACAGATACATCTGAGAGCAGTTTATTTATTGTAAATGATATTTCTTTATAGTTCCTGGGTGTCCAGATTGGTTCAGCGGTGCTACAGCTGTGGTTGGAGAGGGTGAGGGCAGAGACTCCACCCAGCACCGCAGCAGCCATGGCCTCAGAGGAAGTCCTGCAGGTGCAGAGGGACACATCACCACTATTAACCAGGTGGACAAGGAGCTGCGGGAAATGAAGACCGTCTTCATGTAAATTGGGACAGTTACAAAAGGATTGTGTAAGAATAAAGAAAGGAAATCCACCTCCTGTGTTTCATAAGCGTTGCATCACTTCTAGACGCTCCAGTCTGTCCCACTCTGCTGGATCTCAGAATTAATGACAGCAGCTTACTTTTCGCATTTTCTTCTACTAACTGGTAAATGTTGGCAGCAGACTCTCCACCTCATTATTTCCTTGATTTTATTCTGTACCATTAGTGTCACAGTTTTCCCAGATTTTGTGCCATGGGCAGAGCTTCCTTGGAGGTAGGGACATTCTCCTGCCAAGTTTGATTTGTATAAATCCCAAAAGTTGACTATTTTTGGCATACGCCGGTTTCTGTACCTACGGCAGCTTTATAAATGAGGTTTTGGGTCTTAGCTCTTTGAGCACATCTGCAAGACCAAGCTGCAGTTTGGTATTTTAACCACAAGTTTCCATTGATGTAAAATGAATCTGACAAAGATTACAGATGTCAAAAGGTGGTTCATTGTGGGTCTTCTGATTTTGTGGTTTTCCCTTATTGTCACGGCTGGTGTGTGTGGATCCAAGGAGAAGGGAGCGTAAGGGAAGAACAAAGAACACTTTATTCGAAGATGTACAGATGGATAAGATGAGTTCGCTTGGAGGACGGGCTGGAGCGGGCAGACAGGATTTTCGGTACAACAGGCGAGGTCCAGGTCGGAGGCTTGAGGGAAAGAGAACAAACACAGGTCAGCTTTCAGTTTCACCAAGATAGGGACTAGACTTCGAGCTCGACTGGTTACCACAGTGAGTAGTATAATCCAGCGATGACTGGAGGTCCGGGTGAGGTTTATATGGGGATGAGAATGATGACTTGATATCCTCCAGCTGCGTTGTCCTAATAGCGGTGATGATAGGTGATCCAAATACGGTCAGCAGGAAGCAGGGAGTGGGAATGAGCATGGGCCATGACACTTATGGCCTGTTTTGTTGACTTTGTTTAATTTTGAATTTACTTGCATGCTTTTTTCGAGGTTGTGTTTAGTGTCCTTTACTTTTTCCTGTTACACCTGTGACCATGATTACAGTATTGATTGCAGGTGTTGGGATATTGAGTGACAGCTCAATTTGGTGTGGTGTGGTGAGCCAGTGTGCAGCAGGCAGAGGGGGGCTTGTGTTTTTACCCACAGAAAATGCGGTGGCGAGGAATTTTGAGTGCATTTTTGGGCTGGCATGAAAAAGACAGCAGTGATCCAAGGGCCCCATCCGACCAAGAGGTAGAGGGTTATGTGGACAGGTGCAGAAGAGGGCAGCAACAGCGAGCACCAATAGCTCCAGCGGTAAAAGAAGGGAGTGACATTCTGTGTGAGTACCGCTTCACAACACACTGTGTTGCTTACACATTATGGAGAGAGAAGCAGATACTGCTGCCCGCTCACGTTACAGCTCTATCTCAAGGAGGACAAGTTGTGGAGCCAGGCCAGGCACCAGTACCTGACAACCCGGTTGATTCTCCCAGCTCCAGTGACAACATGCCAACTGCGGGCTGTAATGGTTCTAGCCAATGTAGGATTTTGCTTGGATTCTCTTTTTGTACCAGTAAATTTGGTCAAACTTTTTTGCCTCCTCTTGTTGTTAGTGTTGCTCGCCACTCGATTCTGTTAACCTGTGTTTTTTTTTTAAGTGGTGTGATCCAGCCAGGGTCACACAGACATGCACTTCATTTGTTTTCTGTAGTCTGAACAACACCAGTTCATGGTTTACAACTTTTCAACATTTCAACTCTATTAATGTCTGCTTTCAGTCACATGAGGATCACTCCTTTTGGACATCTTTTGGAATTTGGTTAATCCATCTACTGTTGGCTGAAGGCTCATCAGAAATCATTTCCATGGAAACATGGCTGTTGACAAGCTGTTCTTAAGGAAAGGAAACAAGGAGAAAAGGCTGAGGTATGTCACATGACTCAAGAACTAGACAGTGGATCAGTGGGAACAGACTCAAGAACTAGACAGTGGATCAGTGGGAACAGGTCTGATCTGACCTCAACAGGCCTGATGGAGGAATGGATCCAGTGTGGGATCTACTTTAAACAGGTAGTGTGGTCCGTTTGTAGTAATGTGTGAATGCACATTCACACACAGGTGTGGACTTCAGAAGCAAACTCTGATCTGCTTGTAAATCTGGGGTCTCGGTCAGGTGAACCCTAGTGCGGTTCACTTACAGTGTGAAAGCAAGCGGTGTAGCTAAAAGAGGAGGTGAAGTAGATGCAGCGCTACATATGCTGGATCTGTGTCTGTCTCTCCTGCTGTGTGTGAATGCACCCTAAAATGATTCAGACTTATGTCATAGGAATATTCACTTTCAAGCTGCCTAGAATTGCACTGACTCTGTTTTTACCTCCTATACTGTTTTTATATTAACGTTTGCACATGTTTCCATAAATATTGTGTCTCCATTTCTTTCCTGATTTTCTGGAAATATATATTAAAGACTGGAACAAGACTTTAGCACCATAAATATGGACATTATAAGCTGTTATAGTTTTTATAACATGTTCTTATCAATAGGAAGGAACACAGGGTTTTCTGGTACAGTAAATCTTAAGAGGATATTTAAGAGCATTCATGTTGTTTTCAACAGTACTATTTTCATTGGCAATTCAATCAAGAGAGTGTGAGGTGATTTAAAACCATTTTAACAAACAAATTTAACTTTCTGCCTACCGGAGTCCTTCAACAAGAGTCTCCTTGTTCACCTACTTGTTCATTCATTACAAATCACTCGGGATAAGACATGCTCAGCTAAATCCCCCAAAATAATACTCCAAGGGCATCCTGAAAGAAGCACTGGATGCAGCCCATTTATCTCATTTGAGTCCATCCACACAGATTGCACTAGCAAGCAAATTCTCATTTATAAATAAATTTCTCATTTAGTGCAGTGATTCAGTACAAGGCCTGTGGCAGATATCTTGTTTTTATGACTTGTGTGCTTCTCTGGTGCATCTGTGACACAGATTATTGTTCAGCTGTGCTCCAGAAGGCATTCTCCATCACACTGAGGCTTATAACCCTCATCTGAGTTGGTAATGAAAGTTATAGTTGCCTCTAGTTAGTGTTGTATCCAGGGCAAGAGAAACATGGGTGAGCAGATGGGTGCATTCTCTCATCTGGAAAAAAATCTTGGATATGATTCTATGTTATTCTGCTGCAGAAAGAGACCTGATTCGGCTAACAATCTTTGTTAATCCCTTCACCACTGTGGCTGAATGTTGAACCCTCACCTTCCTGCAGCAGAAAGTGAGGCTTTAACTTCCACACAGCAGAATAAGCTGTGTTAACCTGAGGTAAAATCAGCTAATGAAACCCCCAGGCTCACAGCAAGCTCCCATAACCTCTTTCCTTACCTTTACCACAGCCAAGGAAGATAGCTGACCCACATTTACCTCTTCAGCCTTATCTGAACTGGGATATACCATTCACCTAGCAGGTCCAAATACTGTGGGAAAAAAAGTGATTTTAGATACAATGTTAGTATTATACTTTACATACATACTTTTGACATACATACATCTAATGCTTGTATGTATATATATATATATATATATATCCTGAAGACCCCACTCTCTTTTGGAATATTTCTTGTTATAACAAGATTCATATCCCATTATATCCACAATATTTTTTTCATTTAAACAAGAAAGGTTATCTCATGATGACATGCTAGGTTAAACATGACATTGTCGTGGGATGTTTGATTTCCATCTCTTAAAGAAATGGAGTGAGAAGATGGAGCGGGACGTGGAGCCGCTTTTTGCCTTTTTAAGAAGCTGAAATCTGTCGGAGGAACGTATTTTCTCTCTGAGGAATGACAGAATAAACCATACTTATGAAGCACTTAGCCACATGAATTTAGCAGCAATTCAACACAGATCTTTGTCACTGAATAGACCTGCAGTGCAGTGGTACAGCTACAGCTGGGAACCAGACCCAGCTTTAAATGAAAAACACTTTGATTTCATGCTTCAAAGCCGAACCTATTGGTAATGTTTACTTTGGTCCTACACAATGATGGCTTATACTACACAGAGTTATGTTTATTTCCATTTTATTTTCTGTCAGCACCATGCAATCAGTACTGAACTTGATAATATTAGCCTTCACGAGCAAGTGAATTAAATTTTTTATATCAACCATGTCAACTGATCATGTCAAACTGAACATGTCATTATTGTATCAGATGACCATTATTTTGGGGTTGAGTGCCTCCTGTTGGTACGATGCACGTATAGCGTAGCTCCTGGCAGGAACACACACATACAGCATTCATTTTGGGGTTTTGTATGTTTGTTTTCTTAGGTAGTTTTTCTTAGGTAGTTCTCCTAAACCATTTTAATAACCCATTATATGTGTTTTTACAATAATTTTCCAAACTGTTGAACCAGAAGGTTACACATTAAAAAGATAATATAAGTAAAGAAAGAAAGGGTGGCTTCCTTACTTCTTCACTGTGGATGACTGCGTTTTAATTGCTCAGAAAACCTGTGATGTGTGTTTTTTCTATCATGTCGTCCTCACAAACAAACATGAGAAAGACATCTGGGAATACTGGTAGAAAGACTTCATTTAGACTTCCAGATCAGTCCAATCTACAGCTTTGTTGGCTGATTTTTGCTCCCAGCTCTCAGATGCAGTAAATTATCTGCTGCATATCAGGGTCAGAGTCATGGTGGTTTATTACAGATCGCCTCTACTACAGATGCCCCTCACCCTTTGCACACTAGATCATCACACATGCAGCAGTCCCAAGTCTTGTGGGTTGTTTCTCACATATCTACTTAGTATAGGAAAGTTAAAGCTTTAGATGTTGTTCCACTCTTTAAACTCCTTAAATGAAGGAAATCATTTCTAGCGTTTTTGATGAAAAACTTCATTAAGGTAACATAAGGTCTAGAATTTGCTGCAGTAACACACTTACTGATGGTTTGAGAAGTGAAGATACTAATTATTTTAGTTTTTCTGAGCTTCCATTCTTGCTGAATTTAAGATTTCAGCTGCTTAGCAATCTGTGTTTGTTTTGTTTTTTTCTGCTCCTGCTCTTCATTATGCTCCAAACATGTTCACTTCTGCATCAATGTCCTTCCCTCCCATCCTTTAATACCCAATCCTGACACCCTCACCTCCTGATTGTAGAATCTTACAGCAACATGTTACTGGAAACTTCTCTTACTTTATTTGGTGCTCTAAGAACTTTTTAAAGTGTGTTGCTGCAGCAAATTCTATTGTTTGTTTATATTTTGTTTATATTTTCTAAATATATTGAATTTGTTCAGCGAATACTTTTATGAACCTTTTGGAATATTTAAAGCATCTACTGTTTTCTTTTACCTTATTTTTTAAATAATAAATTAGCAGGATATAGGATGTTTCATCACTAGTTTATTAGTCAATCTTTAATTCCTCTTTACTTCAACTTTTGATCAAAGAGAAACCTGAACTTCATGGCAGCAGCGAACCAGCTCAGACATGTTGGTGGTCACACATCACTGAAGGAAAAAAAGAAATGTAATCCTCAGGAAGATTAAAGTAGCTGCCTTCAACCTGAATGTATGTACGCCTACTGGTAAGATAAGTCGTTCACCACTTTCAATGCTGTTTTTTCTTTTGCTCTTATTTATACCTCCTGCAGGATTCCACTTGAACAAAAATGTTCAAAACCACCAAATTTCATAACTGATTCTCCTGTAATCACATGAAAACATCTTTTGTCTAATTGCATGCAGGCTGGCCTATAATTATCATCAACATTTTCAAACCGTTCTGTATCTTGTCAAACTCTCCTTGAGGCAAAACAGTCACATTATAATCTTTCACATTTATGGAGCAAAAAAGGCTTCAGCTCCCACAACTACGCGCCAGCACACAACAAAGCTGCTACTGCAGATGGATAAATAAATTAATATATGCAGGTGAAAGGAGAGGTTCTCAGCAGCAGCATGGACTTTAAACTAAATCAACAATCATTTCTCCAAAAAGTCACATTGGAATAACTGAATGCACCGTGATACAGAAAAAGGCTCAACCTGCAGGTAGCGTTGCATATCATATATTGGCAGAGTGGTAGCCTAGTGGTTACAGAGGTGGGCTTGCATCTGGAAAACCACTGTGGGTGGTTTATATATATATATATATATATATATATATATATATATATATATATATATATATATATATATATATATATATATATATTACAGGCCTCCCCAACAAGTGCAAACCCCTCGCTGCATATAAACCTATATCCGATTCATCCTGACACATATATACACACACACACAGATACACGCATGCACACACTCTCTCTCACTCACACACACACACACACACACACCAGCCTTTCAGTCACACCGTTAACCATACCCCAGTGTCTGCCCCTATGATCCCCCAAGCCCCACTCACCCTCCCATTATACCCTTACACCCCTCCTGTCCGCTTGCCATACCCTGAGTCCCAGGGCGGCAACCAGACACCAGGGCATGCACCAGCCCCCCCAGTGGCAGCACACCCTGGTAGGCAGGCCCAGAAAACCAAGCACTAACTGACCCTTCCACCCCCAAGAGATCGGGGCACCCCTGGGCACCAGAGCCCAGAACCTCCACCCTACCCACCCCAGAACAGTCCGGCCACCTGGCCAAGGGCCAACTCCCACTGACCCAGGCCCCACCAGTGGCCACACCCCACCGCCAAAAAGCGACCCCATCCACAGAGCCCCCGCCACAGCCCCACGTTACTCATGTTATATTAACCATCTGAATATTGCCGTTTTGTTATTTCTTATTTTGGACATATACGTGCCTTGTGACAACGGTGAACAGAATCCACCAAAAACACTTTATTCTCCGTATTAATGAAGATTCTGACAGTTTTCAGAATGGACCATTTGATTTATTAAATAACTTTGTTTTCTTTCCATGTGGAATTCATCCTGATCTGCCAATGTGGTCCAGACGTGATCTTTATGGAAAGTGGCGATTTTGAGGAATCTACAATTTGTGCCGTTTAATGCCGTGATTAATTTCGAAATTAAATAGTTATGTCTAGTGTATAGTGCAAGTATGTCAGTGACTCTAAAGTTGAGATGTTTGTGTTCATATAAAACAGAATAAAAACATAATTGGACAAAAAAAAAAAAAAAAGGCTTTCAATGAGTACAAAATTGTATTGTTTATCCAAAAGCATGTCAGTGTCTGATTGTATCACACACAGTCATTCTCCTGGAAAATATTTTTTTCACTTCAACCATTCTGAGATCCTCTTTAACTACACGCTGAAACCATTTTAGTTGATTTTTTTTTTTTTTTTTTTTTTTTTTTTTTTTTAAACTGGTTTGTGCACATGACATATACAAGGATGCCAAGGGTCACCAAAGAGGTCAGTGGGGAAGGGGTTACAATGGGGTAATTTCAGGACTGACTTTATATTATTTACTAAACTTCAATGGGTTTTGCAGTAGATCAGCCAAATCTTTTAGTTAACAGTCCCAATGAGACAAAAACATCTCAAACAGTCACTACAAAGTTGAAATGGATGAAACCCAAGAATTCCAAAATACACTGGAAAACACACACCTACACAACACATACATCCCTAAACATGGACATGTTTAGGGAATAATCACGGCTAAGATGATCTCAATTGATCCACATCACAACAACAGACAGGAGAGCTGCATTATCAGAAATCCCCCCCGCCCCAAAATGAAAAAAAAATTCTATCTGACACCGACTGATATGACAGCAATGACACAAAGAAAAGGATGGAGAGAGAAAGCAGGAAAAAAAATGGAAGGGAAAGGACAGCTAAAGTTGTAAATGAGATGACAAACAAAATGATAAAGAAACATTAAGAAAACATTTTTATTATTATTATTATTATTTTCTAAGTGAAGCCAAACAAACAAAAAAAGAGATACACTCAGAGAAAAGATGGGGAAAAAATCTACTTAAGCAGAACAAAGGACAAGAAAAAATATAAAAAAACGCCAAAAGATGTGATAAATAATGAAGCAGTGAGCTTTCATGTATTTAAGGAGTGATAAAACCAGAGTTTTATTTGGAGAGGATTTTGTGTTTGTGTGTGTGCGTGTGTGTGCGCGCTTGTGTGTGTGTGTGGACAGAATGGATGTTTCACGAAGGAATAGCAATTTCTCTCTTCTGTGCCGAGTTGGGAGAGGGCCAGCTGTGATTGGTTTTTCCTCCACATCCCTTCATCATAATAACAACTTGATTCTGGCGTTTGCAGCACACACACACACACACACACACACACACACACACACACACACAAACACACACATTATGATGGGCCACACCTTTAGATGGCAAAAAAGATGCTTTACAATCAGACAGTTTTTTTCTTTGGTTTCTTTTTTCAGCTGAGGCCAAAAGAGCATCTTTGCTGGTAATTGCACTTTGAAACTGCTGCAACAGCAGGCTGGGGTCAAAACAAAGACGCACACACACTGACTTTTACGGTGTTTGGCTTGTGCTCAGCAGTTTCATTGGTTGGTGTTATACAGAGCTGTCTGCATATTGAGCACAGAGCAGCTTTGTTTTTATTACTTCATAAATGGACTGCAGTCTGTGGTTTGTGTGTTTGTGTGTGCGTTGACAGTCATCCCAGCTGTTGCTCGGTCGGCTATTTTTGTTTTACTATTCAGCATGTGGATAAAAGTGCATTCCTCTGTGTGGGCCAGTTGACCATTTTTAAACTATACTTTCATCTTCTCTCTGAAGTTTTTTTGGGTAGGGGGTTGGGGTGGGGGGGCAATTATTGACTCTGATTTCTGCAGTTCATCCTCAACATTTTCTTTCTGGGAAAACCAGAGTAATGACTAACAGGAAGAGTAAGCCTCTCCATATGCACACTCTTACCGAAGAGGGGGAAGTTGTCCTTTTCATGAGGTTCTTCCCCAGACATTCACAGAGACAAACACAAACTGCCGGTGCTCTGCAGGAGGTATTTCAGGCTGTTTCAAAGACATAACAGAAACGGTGGCTGTTTTGAACACATTTAGAACTAAAATACCAAAAATGACTTTCTTTTTTTCCTGTTGAGCCATTATCAGCCAGATCCCCACATGTAAACCAGGCCCAAACAGTTCAGGCGACAGAGTTCAGGAGGACGGCCCAGAGGCCGCACAGACAGCAGGCTTCACTCTGGAGGGCGGCCCGGAGGCCGAGGTGACAGGACACAAACCTCTGGGGAATCCAGCAGAATTTGCTCCAAGACAGGTCCTGACTTTAAAGGCAGAGGAGGTCGCACCTCCTCGAAGACAGGAACCAAAGGAGAAAGAAGAGGAGCAACCTCCTCGGAGACAGGAACCAAAGGAGACAGAAGAGGTGCAACCTCCTTGGAAATATGAACTGCAGCAGACTGAGGAGCATCCCAACCTGGGACCCCATCTGGAGTATGGACTCGAGCTGGATGAGGAGCTTCGCATCCTAGGACCCCTTCGGGAGACAGCATGGATCTGGGCACTGACGTTGGGCGCTGAAGCACTGGAGAGGACCTGGGTGCTGGCATTTTTTTTTTTTTTTTTTTTTTTTTTTTCCTGGGTGCTGGCATGGGATGCTGCAGAGCTGGAGGTGTGAGTGTGGAGCCGGCGGAGACACTGGAGACGTGAGGCATGGACCTGGCAGCAACGGTGCAAGGCAAGCATGTCTGGATCCTCATCTCCTTCTAGCCCCCGCTTGAAGGTTTCCAGATCGTTAGTCTGGACCCCCAGAATGGGGACCTCTCAGGTGAATCATATGTAAGAGTGGCACGCCACTCAAACCAGCTCATCAACTCTGCAAAGGTGATGTAGGGACAGCCCACTGGGTCCATGTGTGGCAAGTTCATGCTCTCATAAACCCGTGGACATGAAACTAAACACCAAAAACATAAGCCAAAAACATGACAAAAACCCAGAATGTGAAGGAATATAAAAGTAAACCAAGGAACAAAGCATGAATCATGTCAAACACACTGAGCAAAACAATTTTACCATTTTACGGAACTTGTCGAAGTAACTTATACTGTTACTTACTGTTCAGGAGAAGGGCTAGTTCCAGGTCAAACTGTCGCCTTTAGCTCTCGCAGTGCTCTTCTCTTGGGAAACACAAGGCCAGCGCTAATCCGGGTTATGTCCCTTTCTTTATTTGATAATTTCTTCGCCAGTGACATCCTGGTCATCCTCAGGTGAACATTTTGTTCTGCTCTCCGCTTTTTCACTTTAAAAAGACATGCTGCCTTTACTGACTGGCTAAAGGGAGGGAGGGCCGAGAGCTCCCAAAGGACAGAGGAGGTGAAGATTCACACGAACGTACATGAACACATGGCTGGACTGACTGGTAAATGCGAGGCTGGAGATCAGCACTGAAAGATGGTCTGTGACGTCATGCTATACATGTTATACTCAGATGAAATCACATCTATAGTTCTTCACATAGAATTTTTAAATTATTTGCATCTAGAAATGATGAATTTCCACTCATTGGCCCTTTAAACCATATCTTAAATCTCATTTGATATATTTTATTTACTTATTTTACTCAAGTGTACTTTTTCTGCACAACCCTTTCGGGCATTTCTTCAAATTATCAGTCTTATCTGCTTCTCTTTTTGTGAAGCATCTTAACCCCTTAATACCTGAATCTATTTGAAATGATATGAAAACAAAACTAATACAATTTAACATGAACTAAATGAATAAAAATCAATAGATAAAGCTGGATAATGAACAAATAATATGAAAATGAATACATATAAGTGAATGATAGCAAATAAATAAATACATATTTTTTATCTTATAATTTCATCTCCTCTTGTTTGGTTTTATATCATTTTTGTAGTACTTTTAAGAAGAACATTATATAAACAACTATAATAAGTCTAATGAAGTAATCCCTAAACTCTGCAGGTTTTCTGCCCCTCTTCTTGTTTTGCTTCTTCTATGCACTGTAAACTGAATTTTTGGCTTTTACAGATGTAAAACACATCAGGCCTTACTTCTGATTCTTGCAAGATTAAACGCCTTTTATTGAGTGGCACACTGATGGAAAAGAGCTACCATTAATCAAACCCCCTTGAGTATTCAGGACATACAGTGGAGCCGAAATGCAGAGTCAAATACTATGTTTTTTGGCTGGGTGGTTCATCGCCTTTGGTTGAATGCCTTGTTGTGGAGCGGACACAGGAACAAACTCAGACACGATCATGAATGGTTCCTGTAAGGCGGCGTTGTTGAGTCACAGGAGCTGAATGAGCTGTATTACAGGTTTGTGCAGCGATGTGTGGCATTGTGATGTTTTTGTGTGTTGTGCTGCTGATAAGGTGACTGTGTCATTGCACTCCGCTGCATTGTTCCTGTGATAAGGAAGCAGCGGAGGGAGACATTTTCCTCTGTAGGAGACAGAGATGCTATCAGTCGAGGAGAAACATTAGGTGAGGAGGCTGGAGGGGTGTTTGGAGGTGTGGCTGGAAAAGATTGTCCAGGAGTGTGTGTGTGTTTACACTGTGTCTTTGATAGTGCAGATATAACAGGTGAATGGGCAAGTGTGGTGCAGATATGGTGCCACAGTGTGTGTTGATTTCAGCTGTTTGCGTGTTGATGGAATTTTCCCGTCTCTTTAGATTGCAAGTGAAGTTCTGGAAGGATGGTGTTTCTAGCTGTGATAACCTCTGGTACGAAATCATTTATTCAACAACAGTGTTGCGTAATGAAGAAATGCTCATATTTTTAGGTCATGAGCTCAAGGGTTCAAAAGACTGCCTCTTTAGAGTTTCACTCTATTAAAAAAAAGTAAATTATTTTCTCACAAAGAGAAACCACTGCCCCTGGCAGTGGATACTATCATTGACCTGCCCCTCCGGCTAGCTGAGCCTGCCCTCTAAAATCACGAGTGCGCACCAGCAAAAGCCTGATCCTCTTCTAGAGACGGGTGTAGACAGGCACCACTGATGAACATTTATAGGTTCATACACAGAAACAGCCCGTTGTCATTAGAGCTCACTAGAGCCAGATATGGAGTGGCTGAAATTAAGGTCCAAGGCTGAATTTGGGGTAATACACTTTGAAAACAATGTTGTTGGATGTCTGACACCCATAAAAAATTGTTGAAAAAATGTATAATATGGGACCTTTAAAGGTAAAGTAATCTAATTAATTTTTCCTCCAATATCTCTCGTAATTTTATTAAGGATGTTTGAAATAATTTGAGTCCAGCATGATAACAGTTATTTGACCAAAATTTGATTTTGTAGTCAGCCTTCCCGGCTTCCATACTCAGACAGGAAGTACGTTAATCTGTGTTTATGTGGTCAATATTTGTGAATAAACGAGCAGATGTCGGAGCTATATGGTTGTTGTACCGTTGGTGAAGCAGACAATGCGTAAGACAGTTTCTTGTCGTCCATAAGTTTATGAAGTGGTTAATAGACTCTTGTTAAAAGTGAGGATCCAGTAGAACCAGGACTGAAAACTTTTGTGTATCCAAATTACATTTGATGTCATTAACAGTCTTTAAAAGTGCCACAGGAAAAATCTGAGAAGGAGTTTGGTCTAAAATTTCAATCAAATTTGCAGCCACTTCAGAAGTAATATATATCTTTTCCTCAGAGTTCTCACTGGGGCCTCCTGTAGGATAAAACTGGTGATATCAATGTAAGAAGACCTAAACTGTCACAGTTAACATCAAAGACTAACAAAATTAATAGTTTAATAAAAGACAATGAATCTGGACACTGTTAATAAATATTTGAATGAGTGCTCAAAACTTTTGACTGAGTTTATTCAAGTCAATGATGAGGTATTGTTGCTGCTACCTGAGGATGAAAAAGGCAAGTATCAGTCATCTTGGTTCAACCCAACAAAGCACCAAATAAGTACTTTTAAGGCTGAAGTTGAAAATTGGATAATGGTGTCAAGAAAAAAAGTGTCCTGATGAGGATTTAAGTCATAGTGTGCCCATAACAGATAGACCAACTGAAAGAAAAAAAGCTGGATCCTGTATGAGTGGGACTGCTATTAGCCGACCTTCAAAATCATCAAGATCTTCATCTATAGCAGGGGTAGCCAACGTTGGTCCTCGAGGGCACCAATCCAGCAGGTTTTTCAGATTTCCCTGCTCTGGCACACCTGACTCAAATTAAATGGATCCAACAGCCTATAAGGATCTCCACAATGACTCGTTAGTTTAAGTCAGGTGTGTTGGAGCACAGAAATCTGGAAAACCTGCCGGATTGGTGCCCTCGAGGACCAACGTTGGCTACCCCTGATCTATAGCATCTGCACGACAGAGAGAAAAGGCAGAACGTGCAGCTTTACTTGCACGGGCAGCATCCCTAAAATAAAAAGACAAGCAATGGACATTGAAGATCACAAACTCAAGCTAATGAGAGAACAGCTTGAGATTGAGGCAGTTATTGCTGCTTCTACTGCAAAATAAAGTGTCACTTGCTTACTAAAGTAGATGCTGTAATGGGAGAAATGGATATTATCAAACTTCAGCTTCCGTGATGAGCTTAAGACTTTTCTGAGAGGTAACAAACTTTAAAGTAGTCACATTGTTAAGTTTGATCCTATTATGGAAAATGGGATTTTTAAGGTTGGAGGAAGGTTGCACAAATCTGCCATTCCAACAGATGGTATGCATCCTCTGATTCTTCCTAAAGATCATCACGTTTCTATATTGATTCTTAGACATATGCACCAGGACACTGTCCAGACTAAGAGAAAGATTTTGGATTCCACAAGCAGATTCTGAAATCAGACAAGTCCTGACAAAATGTGTGATGTTCAAAAGAATCTTAGCCTGGAGCACAAAAAGTGGCAGATTTGCCACAAGAACACCTGACAAGCCTCCACTCATGTTGGAATAGACTAATTCAGGCCTTTTGAGTTGAAATGTAGGAGGAGCAAAGTAAAAATATGTGGTGTATTGTTTACATACACCATACATTACTCTTTTTTTTTTTTTTTTTTTTTTTAAACCTGTCTTGTCCAGCATCATTGCAAACAGAATGATTGTCTGGCTGCCGTCTGGTGCTGGGCAATTTTACTCTATCAAGCAGGGATTTATACTACATGTATAAAGTCCCTCTTGATGACATGAAAAACTTTATTAAATCAGACTCTTAATGCTGGACTCGACCAGAGGGGACAGAGAGAGAGAGAGAGAGAGAAAAGAAAGTAGAAAGAAGAGGGAGGGGAGAGAGAGGGACAGAAAGGGTGTGGGGAGTGCGGGTGGGGACTTGAAACATCATACAGAAGACCATGTAATCCATACTACTTACAACATATATAGCTAAGATCATCCTAGCCAGTAGGTCATTACACAACTAGTTGATAATAGTAACAATAATAATAATAAGAGTAAGAGTAATAATAATAATAAGAACAGAAATAATAAAAAAAAGAAAAAAAAAATATGATAATAGATATAAGTGAAACTGCTGTATTCAAGAACACGCGCAGAGAAACCTGTGTGGATGTGTTGGAGAACTCGGCCACACGGCGACGCAAAGACTGTGTGGAGACGTTCAGGAAAGAGTGACCATGCAGAGTGATCATGCAGATGCCACCTCACTTGAACAGAGGCCAGAGTCAGGCCAGCGGTCCCGAGACCCTGGCCACCAGCCCCCCCGCAGGCAACAGATCCCGACCGGTCCACAGAGACGACCACTCGCCCGCCCAGGAAGGCAGCAGCAGGAGACCCCAGCAGGAGCCGCCCCGCGGACACAGGGCACCGGCCCCGGCGGGCCGAGGCCAGCAGTCCCCGACCCCCCCGGGCACCGGCCGCCCGGGACAGACGGGGCAGAGGGCCCGGGCCCAGGAGCGCAGGGACACCCCCCCCCCCCCACAGGCCGAGGGCCAGCACGCCACCCGGGGGGACCCGGCCCGCCCAGACGGCCACCACCAGAGGCCAGCCCCACACCCCAGCGCCCAGCCGCACCATACATTACTCTGTTTACATATTGTTTACTCTCAGAGCAATTCACATTGAAGTTGCCAATTCACTTTCTTCATGTATAAATGCATTCAGAAGATTTGTTGCAAGTAAATATCTGTTGTGAGATAAGATAATGGTACAAATCTGGTGGGTACACAGAAAGAAATGTGTGAAGCAATCAAAGGTTGGAATAATTCAAAGATGTCAGAGATGCTCATGCAAAATAATGTCACCTGGATATTTAACCCACCCGCCGGCTTACATTTCGGCAGAATCTCCATCCACCAATCCACTGTCTGCCACTTATCTGGAGTGGGGTCACGAGGGCACTTGCCTAAGCAGGGAAACCCAGACTTCCCTCTCCCTATCCACATTCACCAGCTCATCCGGGGGCATCCCGAGGCGTTCCCGGGCCACTCGAGAGATGTTGTCCAGCGTATCCTGGGTCTTCCCTGGGGCCTCTTTCCGGTGGGATGTGCCAGGAACACCTCACCAGTGAGGCATCCAGGAGGCATACTGACCGGATGCCAGAGCCACCTCATATGGCTCCTCTCGATACGGAGGAGCAGCGACTCTACTCTGAGCCCTCCCGGATCACCAAGCTTCTCACCCTATCCCTACGGGACACTTTTCCGGCTGAGGACCATAGTCTCGGATTTGAAGGTGCTGATTCTCATCCCAGCTTCTTCATACTCGGCTGTGAATCACTCCATTGAGAGCTGAAGATCATGGCCTGATGAAGCCAACAGGACCATATCATCTGCAAAGAACAGAGGCCCATTCCTCCCAATCACGCCCTTCCAGGTCTCGCTGTCATTACCCATGTGAGCACTGAAGTCCCCCAGCAGAACGAGGGAGTCCCCGGAAGGAGTGCTCTCCAACACCCCCTCCAAGGACTCCAAAAAGGGTGGGTACTGTGAACTGCTGTTTGGTGCATAAGCACAAACAACAGTCAGGACTCATCCCCCCACCTTAAGGCAAAGGGAGGCTACCCTTTTGTCCACCGGGGTAAACCCCAACGTTCAGGCACCAAGTCGGGGGGCATTGAGCATGCCCACACCTGCTCGGCGCCTCTCACCGGGAGCAACTCCAGAATGGAAGAGGATCCAGCCCCTCTCAAGGACAGTGGTTCCAGAGCCCAAGCCGTGCGTCGAGGTGCGTCCAACTATATCTAGCTGGAACCGCTCAACCTTGCGCACCAGCTTAGGCTTCTTCCCCGCCAGAGAGGTGACATTCCACGTCCCTAGAGCTAGCTTCTGCAGCCAAAGATCAGACCGCCAGGGACCCCTGGCAGTGATCGTTACAGTTTTGTTAAGGATGTTTAAAATAATTTGAGTTCAGAGAAATAACAGTTATTTGACCAAAATATCTACCCAAATTTCCCTGAGGGCTCTCTGAATGGATTAATAAAGTGTTTCTATTCTATTCTAAAATTTGTTTTTGTAGTCAGCCTTCCCGGCTCCCATACTCAGACTTTAGCTTCATACTCAGACAGGAACTATACGGTTGTTTTACCGCTGGTAAAGCCAACTAAGCCGACGCAACACACAAGACAGTCTCTTATCATCCGTAATGTATGAAGTGGTTAATAGATTCTTGGTTCTTCTTCTTCTTCTTCTTTTTTTTTTTTTTTTTTTTTTTTTTTTTGTTTATAGATTTTTGTTAAAAGTCAAAAACAAGATGCAGGGCCATTACATCTCTCCAATCCAACTACAATTTAGCACAAGTTTGAACATTTGTATCCTTCAACTGGAATCATTGGACATTTTTTTTAAAGTATATAAAAGCAACCCCAGCTGTGATTTTGTGTTGGATACAGAGCTTAACCAGCTCAACAAAGCATGATTCTGTGCTGAATTCCTTATTTTACACAGCTCTTTGAATTTTTAACTGGATGACGAAATTATGACTCAACTCCCCTCAGATATCTTTACAAGCTACTTCTGTGAAGATGAAATAAACTTTGCTGACTTTGCTGCACACTGAGCTTTTACTGGTGTCCTGCTGCATTTACACTTTTAGAAATATTATAATCCCTGCTGGGATAGGCTCAAACTTTCCTGCAACTCTTAATTGGAATAAGCAGAATAGAAAATGGATGGATGGATATAATCCATTAGATTTCTGTTCTAGTTAACTTCTCATGGCTTTTGGATACTGGTAGTATATATGTAATCCACACAAGTATACACATGGATTTAATTTATGTCCATTTAACAACATGTAATAACAAATGGGTGCAAATAACAAGAGCTTACTGTCAGAAAAAAGCAAGTATGCTGCCCTCATTGGTTATAAAGTTGTTAAAAAACAGGAAAGTCCATATTTGGCCTCTTTTTCTAACATTCTGTGAACAGCTGAGTTCTGATCTCATGCTGTGCTCATGTCCCAAGTAATTTACCACAAACCAGTATGTCACAGTTTAGGGAGGAGCTGGTGCACTCAGCACTGCTGTCATCCTTAGGTGATTTCTGATTCTTCCAGTTCTGTTCCTGTAGTAGGAGGTTTATTTCCAACTCATATTGTCTATGTGAGGCTTGAAACTGTTTTGATGCAACTCTATGCTTTTATATAAAACCTAACATCAAAACTCAGTTTCTTTATTAGATTAAAGTTTGTTGGAAAGCTTGTACTGAATTTTAAGTAAAAAATTGTTGTCATCAGTTTGCCCGACTAAAATTAAAAGTATTTCATTTGAAATATGCATGGCATGAGAGTAGTGCTGGCCAGATGAGGCTTTCTTAAAGCACTGAAGCTTTTCAGCCAACTGGTTCAATAGGAATGCAGCTTCATGTGAATCTTATTTTGCTCCACTTACTAATCTATTTACTGGACAAAGATTATGTGGCATGCTAACTTTTTACAAGGGTATTATTGGTTTAATTTGTACATTTTCCCATTTCAATAAATGTACTCCACTTTAAGAAATAACAAAGGTCAGAAAGGAAAATGGAAATAATAAAACGTGTGACTACAATGAATATGAACTCATCTGTTTTCATTAAAGCCCCACTACTGAAATTTGGCACCCCTAATGACAGCCAATTCAGCATCTGTCTTGCATCCTGTCTCTTCTCTAAGTTCTCTCCAGCCAGTAAAAGTCACTCCAGTGTTGACTCTTATCTTGTTACTTGCTCTGTTCCATTTCTTTCTTTCCCCCAATTCCCCAATTCCACCAATAATTTCCTCTAGAGTTACTTTGCTGAATTGGCCTTGGTGTGCATTCAAAATAACCAGTGTGTTGCTTTCCAGTTGGTGTGTATCTAAGTACCATAAACCAAAATGCTGCTGCAAATTACTGACAACTCTCAAGTACTATTGTAGTGAGATAGTTATGGCTGAGTGATGAATGTCTTAGAATGTATTCAGTATTAGTTAAATGCAAACATTTACAGCAAGTGTTATGACTAATTATGATAAAAAACAAACACACATATAATATACCCCTTACTATATAGGGGTGATGAAATCATTCAAGCCCAGATTTCAACTCCACACCAGGAAGCTCCATTAGAGCAGACATGGGTTTAGCACTTTGCTCAGGGGCACTTCAACATAGAGACAGAACAGTTTGAACAACTTCCCTTGCCATGGTAGGAACTTGAACTGTTGACCCACCAATCACGGGCACACTTCTCTGACCCCCCCTCAGGCCCAGAGTGAACCCTAACCCCTGCTCATAAACGTAGGAGAATAAAACGAATCAGACAGAAGAGGCAGAGGTTATTCTTCCCCTCTGACTCACTTGTTCTTTCTGTCTCATAGAATCTATGGGCCTTTCTGTTTTATAGATGTTAACTAAATGTCCTGTTGTGTTAAATTCAAAACTGATTAAAAGTTAATTTGATCTAACCCCCCTCTTTGTATCCATAACCTTATTTTAGGTTCTCTATTGTTCTTTGCTTTTGCAGCATTTCCAGACATCCCTAATCACTAGATCCTGACGGGAAGTACTTCCAGATGCGTCTTTGTTAAAGCAGGGCTTCTGTTTCTGACAGCTTCCTCTGCTTTGGTTGGCAGCAACCCCATATGAGAAAATTCAATATTTTGAAATGTTGTTTGTGGCCTCTATGCCCACAGGACAGGATATTTTAAGGTTACAAGATGATCCTGATATAAATCAGGGAGTTTGTAATACTGTATCATGAACAGTCATGTTGACTGAAATTATTCCAAATTCCAAATACAAATTACCAACAGAAGGAATCAGATGTAATCCTGACCACTTTTCCTTAAGATAAGTGCTGTTTCAACAGTGGAGAGGCCATGTACTGTATCAAGTAATTTTATTTCCTAAAGCTCATCATGCTATTTGTGTACTTTGAGCTTTGAGTGCTCCTATTTATACCGTCAACAACAGTATTCTTATTTCCCAGCTGGAATGCTGAGTGGACACAAAAGATACAGCCCTGGTTTGGCTTTTATTGACTCAGGTTTATACGTTGACATTGATGATTCCACGTCCTCTACAGTGCTTCTCTCCTGGGGGTTCTACAGGGTTCAGTTCCTGAGCCACTTTTTTTCATTATCTGCTTTTCTTTTGATTACTAAATTATGTCAAATAAATAATTAAATATTAGGTGAAATAAAATACCAAACACAAGTCACATCAGTTTACCCCTTAGGACTGATGGGAGCGCCGGGCTTTCACTTACTGGGTCTTCAGAGAGTGTAAAAAGTGCAGTTCAGATTAAAATCATACATCTTCATGTTGTGAGCATTATGTATTGTGTTTTTTTTTCTTGCACGTGAATGACCACAACACGAAGTAAAGTCATTTTACCCAGAAGTTTTAGTTGTCAGGGGTGAAAACTTACTTCACTTTGCAGTCGTTCTAGCAGTCTTGATTTATTTCTTGTTCTTTCACTAAAACAAAAGACACACACAGCCCAGCTGTAAATTTTAATCAGTTGTTTTAGCCTCAGAGTAAATAGTGCAGATAAACATGATAATATAAATATTCTCGCCTTCATATAACTCTTACTTTCGTCATGTTGTCTGCATGTTCTCTATCACCTTAGGCTCATCCACCTGGTTCATTTCTTTACAAATATTTAGACTTTGCAAATGGAAGTTTAGATTTTGTTAGTTTGTGTGGCAAACAAGCCTACAGTTGTTGTTTTAACTGATGTTAAATCACTGGTTAGCTTGTTTTTATCATTTAAGAAATATTACTAAGCTAAGCTCTATTGTGTCACGTCATGACCTGGAAGTGACCATACATGTTTTTATATCTTCATCGCTGGACTACTTTAACTCTATTTTCCTCTTACCTCAATAAGAAATCTCTGGAACATCTTCAACAGAATGCTGCTGGAAGGCTTATAACTAATACTTATGTTACCCCGTTGGTAGCTGAGCTACATTGGCTGCCAATGCACTGCAGAGCATACTACAAAATGTTTGATTTTAACATATAGAACTCTGGTTGGCCAAGTTTTATTGTAACACTGTAATTTTTTATCTTGAAATATGCTTACTTTCTACTTTGTTTTGTAACACATTATTGATTTTATTAATATTATTTTAGCTGTAAACTTAGAAAAGGGATTTAACTGAAGTTTAAATGTAGTGGTCAAAATGATGGCTGGTGGCTGTTTAACTAATTAAAGATTTGTGGTTGCTCTAGTGCTAGCTGGAAGGTAGATGGAATGAGATTTAAAAATTGATAATCACATCAACGTTGTTGTACATAAAGTTTGTTTTCAATTTGAAGCCGTTCAAGCCCGTTGAGGCATGGGAGGAAAATAATTCACTCTTTTATTACAACCTGCCCGGATGAGTGCACCACTCTCTGTGTTTTGGTGATAGCCAGGATTCTCTTTCCTTTCATGCCTGCAGCTTATACAAAAGGCTGCTTCTTACCTAAATGAAAGAAACTACCAACAGACTTATCAACACTTGTGAAAAATTATGCAGGTCCCTGATGGTGATGTTGCTTCACAATCTCTCTTTTCTGCTGTGTGTGTGTGTAGGTGTGTATGTGTGTGTGATAACGCAGGTGATTGGAGTGAGGACCCCTTCGCCTTTTTGGTGATTGGCCCTGCCACATGGTAAGCCCCAGACCTGATGTGATTTCCCTCCCTCGCCTCCTACATCTGTGTTTGTTTTGATTTATTAATTTTTTTGTTAAATAAAAATATATTTTTTATATTAACAGGTCTCTGGCCTGTGATATATTAAAAGAACGGGACCGCTTTTAATGTGATGCAGTGGTTCCTGGGGTGGAATCCCCCAGTGGCTTGGTTTGTTATCTTTTCCACTGTACACACCACCCTCTTCTGTTGCACTTAGCAGCCTGCTGTTTGTGTTGAGGTGTTTCCTTTTAAACATGGCTGCTTTAAACACAGTTTCTATCATGTGACATCCTCCTTTTTTAAATCACAGATCTTTGACATTTCTCTACAAAAATTGCTATCATTTTGTTGTTGAGATGAGACTAATCGATGAGTGTGAGAGTCTCTAGAAAGCAGAGATCAGAACTGTTGAGCTGAAGCAAAACAGAGTGATGCAGCCAGATGAAAAGCCCTCCTCTTTACTTTCTGTCCTTTCTATTGATTTCTTCTCCTCTCTCTTGTAGCTGCCCTTGAGACTTTAGACTTTAGCTGATTCAGAGCTGCATTTTTGTCTCAGTGGTCACCATTATGCCTAAGCAAAGAAGATGCAATCTCAACCATGCACAATGCTGCTCTTTACATGTTTAGAAGTAAAACTCACAGAGCCAATCCTCTGAGTATTTTCAGTCATGGTGGACTGTTACTGCACTCTAGGGGAAAATGAAACTAGAGACCCCACTGACCCAATAATTGCAGGCATTTCTCTCTTTGCTTTGTGCATGTACATTGATGGCTGAGAGTCCAGGGCAAACAGCAGACATTATTTGCACAGACCAGTAGCTACCTGCTGTCCTGCTGGAATCTGATTTTCTATGTTCCATTTGCCACTCTTAAGACTGAAAATAACCTTAAATTTGGTCTTGAAATGCTGCTATTTATAGAAAAAAATTGACCCCTCTAGAGACAGTTGGACCAATTTGAGCACCACAGTGCTTGTCCAGTCATAATCACATATGATTCTGTAGTGTAGTCTTTGGGCCAGGTGGTTTTCCTGCCATTTCGAGGTGTCTTGTCCAAAAAGTACTGGGCTGTTTGTTAAGAGTGAAGGCTCTTTGTACACTGATGGAAAAGAAAATTGCAGCTATGTGGAAACTGAATGTTGCATTGGGTTAAAGAATACATTTTCAATTGAAGTTATTGTCTGTTAATTGTTTGAGTTGTTTAAGTCTGTGACAACACTGCACAGCCTTGTTTGTTTGCAATAAATTTAATGTAAATTTACTGCATTTACAATAATTTACATAATTTTTTTATTGTCTAATTTTAATTTCAGTGTTATTTACATTACACTGAGTATTTTCTTTGATGCAACCTGCAAATGCTTCCTTCAAATTTGTAGAGAAATTATTTTTTCTCAGAGCACATCTACACAGTGTTAGTTGAAACTATGACTGTTAAAATGAATTTGTTAATGTAAACAGATTAATTTGTGGAATTTATTAGATAATTTTTTTTAATGCATTAATGCATGTGCAGTTTGCCCCATTCGATAAATCACAATTAACCACCCAGTCGTTGCATCTGACATTCTGGTCCACAATCTTTACCAGTAGGTGGCGGTAATGCACCAAATCGGCGCATGCCCAATGCCAAGGAAACATCAATAATAAGAAGAAGTTGCCATTATGTAATGGCTTGTGACCCAAGCAGGATGGAAGAATCTGAAAACCTCGTTGGCCCTTTAGACTGGAAGTTTGACAATTAAAGAAACATAGAACATATACATAAAAACAGAATCAGTTTTCCTTTCATTGAAGCACCTCTGGTTAAAGTGCTATGTTAATGCCAAGCCTGCATTTGTTGAGGCTTCACTTTCAGGTGTGACACTTGGCTTGCTTCAGACAGCAAGCTAGGTGTTTATATTTCTAAAAGTGATAAATTGTAATCAATCCAAAGCTATCTTAATCAGTTTAGAAATTGTAAATTTCCCCCGTCATTCTGTTGCATACATGGATCAAAACATGATGTTCAGTCAAGCTGTTCATAAAAATGAAACACTTTTAAATTTAATTGAAACAGTCCTTTATTTATGTTGTAATTAAAACCATGTTATCATTCAATAAAACCCAATCGTAAAAAAAGGAAAGATGTTTTGTATTGTGGTGATGCATGGATTTTTTTTTTACATATTTGTAATTTATAATAATTCTGAACACATTCCTAAACCACATATTACATATTCAGTGTGGATAATCCATTTTCTTTACATGTTTCTGTGATTGTTCAAACCAAAGCCTGACAGAGAGCTGGAGGACCTCAGGCTGATCTTCATCCACAAGCCTCAGACTGCAGAGATCAGCCTGTAATGAAACCATCACCCCGAAGGAGCAGGTGGAAAGAAGAAGGAGCTTGGAAAACTAATGAAGGTGGATATGGCTCTGTAGTGTGTTTCCAAATGCATGTTTGTGTGGGAGAATGTGCTCAGGTGTACTTTACCAAAAGGCAAAGAGTCAGGGACAAAGGCCAGACCTATAACTCCACCTGGTTTGGAGGCCAGTTCTATTCAAGCCTTATATATATATATATATATATATATATATATATATATATATATATATATATATATATATATATATATATATATATATATATATATGTGTGTGTGTGTGTTCATCTTAAAAAAGTGACATAATGTGCCATCTGCTAGTCAACAACAATCAGAATAATAGTCAAATGTACTCTATTAAATTGCAGACTGGGAAGTTTTAAGAAGAAAGTATGAAATCTATTGTTTTATTTTACTTTTTTAAGATGAATGAATGAATTAAAATTAAAATAATCAATTAATAATAGTAAAAAAAAAAAAGCTTGACTACTTTCCACTTAATTAAATAAGTAATTTCATTTGAGACTTTTTAGTATAAAGTGACAGACTGATAGAAACACTGGAGTAAAAAACAGCAAATGAAAAAAAAAAAAAAAAAACTAAAATGTGGAGCTAAAACGCATAACATTTAACTCCTTTTTAGGATCTTTAACACCAGGTACACCTCTAAATAGTCTCCACTGCTTTACTCTTCCCCAAAATCTTCACATCCTTCAAAAATTGGCAACGGTTTTCCTACTCTATGGTAGCCCTGGAGCGACATACACCCTATGGAAAAAGCCCAAAATACCATTTTAATGTAACACTGCTGGACTTTGGCAGAGTCTGTCAGTGAGATGCCCCTCCCTCGTGAAGGCTGATTCAGGAAAAATCTTGCACCCTTTCTCTTCTCTGAGATCTCTTTGGTCAGCACAAGTCAGTCCAATGTTCCCTTTTGTCTAATCTCCTGCTCTGATCCAGTTTCCTCTTTTGTTTCCTCTAATAATGTCTTCACATATTTTTTTCAAATATGTCAGAGTGGATGTTCAAAACAGTGTGTTGATATCCAGTGCCTAGCATGTGTCGCAGTAAGTAAATCAAAAGTCAGAGTAACTTGATGCAGTGTCCCAGGAGTTAAAGTTGTGAAGTGTGATTTATCAGCTGCTGGACAATAACAGCTCCAGGAAAACATGTAATAAATGTCGCTGTGTCATCAAAAATGTGTCAGAAATTCATATCTTTCCAGTCAGAAAGTCACATTGTGATACTTCAAAGAACAAGATGCTCTGTGAACGTAATTTTCAAATGCCAACACTGTTGTGAATGGATGCTGGCCGTCAGGGGCCAAAATTCTCCCAGACACAAACATCTTTTCATCTGTCAATGGATTTAGTGTTCTCAGGTGAGGCGATGGTTGCACTACAGGTAACAACTATAATATTGTGTACATATATACTGTCTTCTTCTGTGGTCCTTTTAAGGTGTTACTTACACCTATCAAACAAAGCACTGCAGTTTTGTAGGTCTAAGGGTTGTCACTTCATGAGTTTGTCCATCCAGAGACACTATAGTAAAAATAGTGACACAAATATGGCAGCTGCCATAAATAAATAACTCATTTGAAGAACATATCTGTTATTTTACTGAAGTGATTAGATACCAATAGAAACACAGTTGTTTGATTTTGTTCTACGCTTCAGCTTTAAGGTGAATGTGTTGGGATCTGTGGGTTTTCCTGTTCTCTCCACAGCTCCTGTCTTCCATTTGTGTGGCTCCATGTGGCGGAAGAATCATCTGACTCATCCATGTGACTGACTGTTTCCTGCTTATTAGCCTGTTGGGTGAGCTCTCCAGTCAGCGCCACTTTGTCTGCTTACCTGCAGAATTGTATGGTCATCTGAAACTCTGTCTCATGTTTTGTGAGGAAAAAGCTAAGTAATAATTTTTTCTCTCCAAAATTGTTTGCTCTTGGGCCCTTTAGAGTTTTTCAGTCGAACCCATTCAGTTCAAAACCAGAATCAGCCCACTGAGCAAAGCACTAGTATTTAGCCAGATTTGAATTACACACCTGCCTTCTTTCACTCTGCACCACCCGCGGAGTTCAGCTCCACAGGAGGAAACTATTCCAAGCACAGTAAGAAAACCCACCCTGATCAGTAGCAATCTTTACTCTTGGACTCCTTCACAATTACATTACAGTAATTTAGCAGATGCTAAATCCACTTTTATCCAAAGTGACTTACAGTTTGGCAGTAGTGTAAAGTGTCTGTGTAAGGACCCAACTATGGGATTCAAACTCTGGCCTCACACGTGGGATTCAGATTCCCTGCCAACTGAGCTATCCAGCCGACACCAAAAGACTCCACCACTTACCTAAAGACTCAGACCCAAAGAAAGATACTGGCTTCTTCCCTACAGCCCCCCCTCATTTCATCCCATAGCTGAGTCTTCACCTCAGCTCGTCGAGGCCAAATGTAGCACGAGGTAAGTATCATGTATAAATGAACATAATGTGTTTGAGAAAAGTGTGAGTCACTGTTTATTTGCAGAGAAGCCTCCTTGACATTATGGCTGTGTTGTGAAGCATGTGTGTGTGTGACATGTAGGCTCTTCACAGATTCTGCTCCAAGCTCGAGGCCTGCGATATGAAGAAGGATTTGTGGCTCAGCAAGGTAAGGTTTTACCCTGGACTCTGAGTGTCAGGAAGGCGGTTCACTTATCACCATCTCCCCTGGAATTCATGCTGCAGGTTATGTTCAAAATTAGAAAAACTTAGAGAAAGATTCTTGTCTTTCTCATGTAAACCTTCAATTCTTTTTTTTATTGACAAATCTCTAAAGAACTGACACCTGGCTAATGATTTGGTTTGAACCTCTAAGCTTCATACTTATACACAGTAAGTAACCCAGTACAGTAAGTAATAAGTGGTTTATTCACTCCAAAACAGTTACTCACCATAAAGGTTGCAGATAAGAAACAAAATTATATTATTCATAACAAGAATTTACTGAATTATTGAGAACTTTGTCATTTTTGTTGGCACCATTTTGAGGAGAAATACCTGCTAATTCTAACATTGCTTTTATTCTTGTAGCAAGGGTACTAAACATGGACTTCCATGAAGTCTGTTATTAATTAACAATAAACCTCCAGATGTCTTTGTAGAATGAGGTTTATTAAACACATTAATAAATACAGAAATCATTCCAATTTCAGATTGCAATCGGTTTGAACTGATTTGTTCAGAACCACCCAGTTTCTAACTAAAGCACCAGTTTCAAGCGTCATCCATTTCTACCGCTTATCCAAGGTGGGGTTGCAGACTGATAGACTGATAAATCACACTTTACCCTTTTACTTCTGGGACACTGCATCACGTGACAGCACCCTCAAAAGGAAGTACCTAATTGTACTTTTAGGAATACAAAGGATTGTCACTGGGGTGGCATCCTCAAACGTACCACTGTTGTACCCTCTATAGTGGATTCTTGTACTCTTGCAGTTTGTACCTTAAAGATGTATGTTACTTTTTGACCTTAAAACTCTGCCTTCCTGAGATGTTTGATGGCACAGTGACATCCATTATGTACGTTACTGGAGTTGTCGCAGCCCAGCAGCATCCCGACACTGAGAAACCACCGATTTTTTCTTCCAGGACAATGCGTAACATAGCTGAGTTTTGCTTTACGCACACTGTCATACAGTAGCAAGGGGATATCAACACATCTGCCATTTTGAAGTGCACCGTGGCTGATTCCGCTAAAAAATGCAAAAAGACATAATCGAAGGAAAAGAGGAAGGGAAGGGACAGAGCAGGAGATAAGACAGTCATAATAAGATTATCTTTTACTGGCTGGAGAGAGCTTACAGTACAGGTAGGATGCAAGAAAATATGATATGGGGCGCCTCACTGAGGAAATCTGCAAAAGTTCTGTAGTGCATAAAGCTCCTCATATTATAAACAAGAACAGGATGTCGCAATACCACTCAAAAGTCTTCAGGATCCAGAATATAATTTCTAATTCTTCTCCTTACATGTGAAGCTCTGAAACATCAAATTTCACTGCATTTTAGGTTTGTTATATATTCTGGAAGAACAGAGAATTTGTTTTTGTTCTAGAGGTGCCAAGAAGAAGAAGAAAAAAAAGCGTTATTTTCACTTAAGTGTTGCTAGGTGTTGCTCAGAGGGAAGTGGTTGGTATATTCTCTTTGACATGTCCGTAGATGGATTCTGTTGTGAACTGGGACAAAAGAAGAGAATAGTGGGATATAGAGGGATTAACAGAGAGGACAGGCAACTTGGAACCAAACTAAAGGTCACTGTGGATCAAACACTGATCCTCAAAAATCTGTGTACTGCTGCCAATTGGTCATACTGTGTTTGTGTGTGCAGTGTTTGTGTGTGTGATCTAGAGTCCCTTCGGTTTGGCTTAGAGTACAATTGGTCAGCTGTTAAAACACACATATGGTTATGTAAGTGAGACAGTACACACACTTTCACCTGGTCCTAAACAGGTCTAAAGTCAGGTTAATACCACTGCAGAAGAACAATGCTACTGACTGAAGAAAACCAAAAATCAGAATCAGTGAGTATAAACCTGCAGCCACCTCATGATCCAGCAGCGTGTAGAAGCTCCTCTAGGAGGAATAAGCTGAAGTAATGGTTTTCTGTATGATGTTATTAGCCTATCTCATGCTGGTGGAGGAATTTTACTCCACTGTTCTTTCCAACGTTGCTTCAGTTCAGTCATGTTCGTAGCATTGGTTTCTGTAGCTCTCTGTAAGTCCCACCACTGAATCTCAGTCTGGTTGAGGTTTGGACTCTGACTGGATCATGCCAACACCTTGAACCTTTTTAGCCATTCTGTTGTAGATCTGCTGCTGTGTTTGTGATCATTGTCCCTTTAATGACACAGTTTCAGCCAAGCTTTAGCTGTGTGCTTACATCTGACTCTAGAATACTTTGGTATCCAGAGAAGTTCATGGTCCATTCATTGACTGCAAGGTGTGTTTTTGTCCTTACTGCTGTGTTTATTTTGTTGTGCATTGTGACCAAACATGTCCACTATGGTCTGGTCTGTCTAAAGGACATTGTTCCAAGAGTCATGTGGCTGTTCAGATACACCTTTGCCAACCTAAGCTGTGCTGCCATGTCCTATTCAGAAAGAAGTGGCTTTCTCTTTCAACCCTTCCAACAAGCGATGCTGCTTCAGTATGGACTCTCACGGTAACTAAGGCCTTTATAGTCTGAGATGTAGATTGTGGTTTTTTACAGTTCATCTGAGCGTTGCACAGTCTGACCTTAAATTGAACTTGTTGACTCCCTTTTGTGAATAACCTTTCTCTATGTAGAATGATGGACTGCAAATAGTTCGGAAATGACCTGCTAACCCTTGTTGTTTGTCATGCTGATGTCTTCCTTCTTGGCATTGTGTCAGGAACACACCTGAAGCTGATAAAAAAATAAATAAATAAATAAAATAATGCTGCTTTTGTAGCACACACACACACACACACACACTCACACTGGTTCTTTGGCTTAGATGTTTTAAATGTGATTATTTATGAAACAGTGTAATATGTTAATTGTTGTTCATCTAAAGTTGTATTTACTTCATCTTCAGACCTGATATGGACTAGAATATTTTTACACCACGATAAACTGTTGAATCCAAAGAGGGACATTGCTCACACATATAACACACATTCCTCTGCAGCTGTAATGTGTCATAACTCATTAGTAGCAGCAACACCACCAGTCTCATCCAAGGCGCCCTCATTTTTTCCACTGATATCACTCGCTGCTTCCCGTAATTGGTTGTACAGAGGCAAAGCAGTATTAGTCACAACATGAACACAACAGTAAATCCACAAAAATTATGTTTTCAACCTACTGTGTTATAGAACAGCAGCAAAAAGATAAACTCAGTTTACGCTCATAGTTAATAGGTTTAAATTGCTCTTTCACTGAATTGTAGGAGAGTGGTTGACAAAAACTAAAAAAGAGAGAGAAAAAATTACTGAACTCCTTCACAACCATTTTGCCAACAGTATTTTACTAACTCATGTATCATGTATGTATTATTTACTGAACTGTTAAAGTCTTAAGAAACTAGGAAAAGAGATGATTCAAAGGTCATCCATCCATCCATCCATCCATTGTTTATACCCATTTAGTATAATGTAGGGTCATGGGGGGGGCGGAGCTTGTCCCATCAGTTAGTAGGCAAGAGGCAGCGTACACCCAGAACAGGTTGCCAGTCTATCGCAGGGTCAGCACAGAGAGACAAACAACCACCCACACTTACTCACCGGGAGAATTCAGGGACACTGATGTGTAGTTTTGGACTGTGGGAGGAAGCCGGAGTACCCACGCCCAAGTCTAAAATGAAGCCTGAACTCTGTCCATTATGGCTGGGTATCACCTGAATCAGTTTGATTTACAACAACCCAATTCTATTTGATTAAATCCAATTCAATATCAGCTCATTTACAGATATTTAAAAACATTCTCAGAAAAACACAGAGTCTGTTTACATGACCATCAAAGTCAGATATCGATATGACACGTCTACACGCACTTCTGAAATATAACATTGGCAAGATCATTGTCTATATTTACCAGTTCATTATCAGATTTATTTTGGAGTACGTACATGTGCAGTGACATCATTTCCTGTTATTTTCAAGACATATGGTGTTTGTTGAACACGGTGGAGCCCATGGTATGAGCGTTGGCTGCTATTCTGAGAGGTAATAAGCTGCTTAATAGTTTACATATTAATCTATTCCAGTGGTTAGTGAAAAAAAAAATCTAAATTTGGCCTTATCTCAGTGAGAGAAGATTATTTTAGGCATAAAGGTTCAGTGTCACAGCTGTGAACATCTTCCACCAAAACCCACTTCATCCTCCTTGTTCATGAAGTCTCTGGTAGTTTTCCAGCCTTACATTTAGAAGTCAGGTGTCCTGAAACAAAGTTATTACGAGTGCTAGTTTAAAAAATCAGAATTTGGTATTATCTCAGAGACAGATTTTGGATGAAAGCGACACACACAACCGTTTTACTATTTTACTCTCAGTGTGTATCAGTAGGTCACACGAGGATAAGGTGACTGTTGTCAGTTTTAATCCCATCTCTAACGTAAATGTCAATGTTTTTGTCCATCTCAATGCGTCGAGCTGTGGTGAAGAGGAGGAGACGCATATGTTGAGCTGGCCTTAACGTCATACAGGAAGGTTTATTCTCACATCAGGTATGATTAAAAAATATAACAGATGGCTTTCATCCACATTTCCATTTATACAAGGCCATAATATCCCTTACGTAGGAAAATGTGAACCTCAGCACATTCCATCACTTGAACATTGTAAAGAAATTATATTCATACAAATTATTTCATGGTATCACATTTTCAGAAAATTTGAATCAATATTACATGTGTTTTCTTTTTAAAACAGTTTTAACTTTCTAGAAAATAAAAACAGTTTTAATCATAATACTCTACTGTACACAATCAGTGCGATAAGCGCCCCTGGTGGCTGATGTAGAATAAAGCTGCAGTAACTGAGAACGCATTGATAAAATGAAAGACTAATAAAAATGTGAAAACTTCAGTTTTTTTATTAAATAGGGGTGTTTGCCCCCCCCCCCCCCCTTTCATCTGTTTGACCATCTACATTCAGAAAAAAACATCAAATTAGCAAACTTACATTACCGCACCTGAACAGGTTATCATATAAAGGCAACACTGTATCAGAGTGGAGAAGAAAGAAACTGCAGGCCAGTAATGAAAGCCAGCTAATAGCTCCAACATATGGAATTCAGGACAAATTGCTTCTTTTTGACTTCACCTCCAGCATCATTATGAACCTGCAGCACCGTTAAAATCCCCAAGCTACCAAAGCATCCAGATGGTTTGTTAAGAATGTGTCCTTTGTGGGAGGGAGGGTGCATGTGTGCGTAATGGACAGCCGGGCAGTAGAGATGCCAAGGGATAGTTTGCAGGCATCTTAGCAACACAGGTGCTTCTTCATCTGTAGCATCCAGAAGTGCCTCAGAGGAGGACAGAAGTAGAGGGGCCCTATAACAGAATGGCAGAATAGGTGGATTATGAGACTGGAAAAAAATGAGAAATAAAGGGAAATATGGGTTTGAATAACTTTCTTGTCCTGTCTGATGGCCCTGTGACATGAGGATGATGATCACTCTCTTAGACAGGCAAACATGTGGAGTGGTGTGGACGGAAATGTACCAGCCACAAGCTGGGTTAAAGGCAACATGTAAGGACTCAAAATCAAGGTTATGTAAAGAAGACCTGCTCAGGTTGTTGGGATTGTTGAGTTTGTGCCATAAGCCATGATTGAGTGGTAATATGAGGAGAAAAGATCTAAACAGGCTGGAGACAGGTCAGTAGATTCAAAAAAGACTTTGATAAACCCATAAAGCCTGATTGATCCTTACAAGGACTGAAAAAAAGAGTTCGCCGACTCTCTCCGAGTACTCTGGCTTCCTCCCACTGTCCAAAGACACGAATCTTAGTTTAACTGACATCTCTAAATTCTCCCAGGATAGATCAGTGCTTTATTAATCCCAATGGAAATTTAATGTGATCTGCAGCTCACGTATATACATCACACTCACTCCAATGAAAAACAGTCAAAACAATAAATAGACTAACACACAGCTTAATGAATACTGTACTAAAAGATTAAAAATAAATAAATAGCTGTCACGGGAGCTGGTCTGGAGCCTCTGCAGCTTCTATGATCAGACTCATCTGCTCCACCTGAGCCTCATTACCACTCACTCGCTCCACCTGTTCTTCACCCTATTTAATCCCTACCCAGTCTCTGCTTCCCTGCCAGATGGTCACCTACTGTCCTTGTGAGAAACCTTGTACTAAACCTTGTCTTGCTCTAGATTCCTGTTGCCGACCACTGCTGCCTCCTTTGACTCCCCGCTGCCTGATTCCCTGCTGGACTCTCCTGCCTATCTGATTCCTGTTGCCGACCACTGCTGCCTCCTGGTTGACCAAGCATAACCCGCATATCGATTGGCCCCGTAAAGAGATATTAGGATGGTCTCCAGATTGCTCTTCCTCCTGCCTCCTGACTGCGGTGTCAGTTCCAAAGCGATCGGGGTCCGGTATGGAGGACTACCCCAATCTGGCTGTGGTTCCTCCAGTCTATCACGATCTCCGTGAGGTATTCAGTAAGCATTGTGCCTCATCCCTCCCACCTCACCGACCCTACGACTGCTCCATTGACCTTTTACCCGGAACCTTTCCTCCTAGGGGAAGGCTGTACTCCTTATCTGGTCCAGAAAACCAAGCCATGACTACTTACATAGAGGAATCCCTCAAAGCAGGGATCATTCGCTCATCCTCATCTCCAGCAGGGGCCGGGTTTTTCTTTGTGGAAAAGAAGGACGGTTCCCTACGGCCTTGCATCGATTATCGGGGACTCAACAACATAACTGTAAAAAATCGTTACCCTCTGCCACTCATGAATACTGCTTTTGACCAAATCCAGGGGGCCACGTTTTTCACCAAACTGGACTTAAGAAATGCTTATCACCTCGTTCGCATAAAGGAAGGAGATGAATGGAAGACCGCGTTCAATACACCCACGGGACATTATGAATACCTTGTTATGCCATTTGGCTTGTCCAATGCCCCTGCAGTATTCCAGGCACTTGTAAACGATGTCCTTAGGGACGTGGTTGGCCGTTACGTTTTTGTATACCTGGATGACATCCTTATCTTTTCCAGAGACATGCAGTCCCATCAAGCACACGTTCGCGCCGTTCTTCTCAGGCTGCTACAAAACAAGTTATATGTCAAGGCCGAGAAATGCGAGTTTCACCGCCGCACCACCTCGTTTCTTGGGCATGTCGTCTCCCCGGATGGCATTTCCATGGATCCGGCCAAGATCAAGGCAGTAAAGGATTGGCCGACACCTCAGAGCCGTAAACAGCTGCAACGTTTCCTAGGGTTCGCTAATTTCTATAGGCGGTTCATTCGGGGTTTCAGCTCTATTGCCTCGCCACTCCACGCCCTCACGTCCACCAAACATCGGTTCGCCTGGTCGGGGCAGGCGGAGACCGCGTTTCAGCACCTGAAAACATCTTTTACCACCGCTCCTGTTCTTTCTTCTCCTGACTCATCCCGGCAGTTTATCGTGGAGGTGGATGCATCTTGCTCTGGTGTAGGAGCAGTCCTCAGTCAACGGTCTACTGACAATAAGACTCACCCTTGTGCTTTTTTTTCCAGGAGTCTGTCTTCAGCGGAGCGCAATTATGATGTGGGCAACCGGGAGCTGTTGGCCGTCAAATTGGCTCTTGAGGAATGGAGGCATTGGTTGGAGGGGGCTGCCGAACCATTCATTGTCTGGACTGACCATAAAAACCTTGAATACTTACGGACCGCTAAAAGACTTACCCCCAGACAAGCCAGGTGGGCCCTGTTTTTTGGCCGGTTTGACTTCTCTCTCTCTTACAGGCCGGGGAGCAGGAACGGGAAGCCGGATGCATTATCCCGGATGTATGACTCCCTGGAGAATGATCACTTACAGGACCAGCCAGAATACATCTTACCACCATCCGTACGTCTCTCCGTGACCAGGACTGAGATCGAGCAGTTGGTGACCAGTTCGCATCAGCATCATCCGGTACCAACACATTGCCCCAGGAACCGCCTTTTTGTCCCCAAGCACCTGGTCTCCGATGTACTGTCCTTTTGCCACAACTCACGGCTGTATTGTCATCCAGGGATCCACAGGACGTTGTACGCAGTCCGGGGTCGTTTCTGGTGGGACACTCTGGCTAAAGATGTCAAGGAGTACGTGCTGTCGTGTCGACATTGCTGCCAGGCCAAGACTTCTCGTCGACCCCCCATGGGGCTGCTACGCCCGTTACCGGTTCCTAGCCGACCCTGGTCTCATATCTCAATGGATTTTGTTACTGGCCTTCCTCTTTCTAACAACTTCACTGTTTTGCTCACCATTGTAGACCGCTTTTCCAAGATGACTCATCTGGTCCCACTCCCCAAACTGCCTACGTCTAAGGAGCTCAGCGTCATCATTGCCAGGGAGGTTTTTCGCCTCCATGGATTGCCCGTCAGCATCGTTTCGGATCGGGGACCCCAGTTTGTTTCCCGCTTCTGGAAGGAGTTCTGCACCCTTCTGGGTATCCGAGTGGACCTGTCCTCCGGTTTCCACCCTCAGACGGATGGCCAAACGGAGAGGGCAAATCAGGAGGTGGAGACGAAGCTGCGCATGTTGTGCGAACAAGATCCCGCTATGTGGTCTCAGAATCTGGCTTGGGTCGAACATGCTATGAACTCTCTTCCTTCCAGTGCCACAGGTTTGTCACCGTTTTACGTGGTCTACGGGTACCAGCCCCCAGTGTTCCAGGTGCAGGAGAGGGAGGCTGGGGTTCCCTCGGCCCATGCGGCGGCCATGCGCTGTCAACGGGTATGGCGGCGGGCTCGGCGAGCATTGTTGGACACCTCCGCGGTGTACACCAAGAAGACCAACAGGCATCGGGTCCCGGCTCCGGCATATCGGGTGGGTAAGCAGGTCTGGCTCTCTACCAGGGACCTTCCCCTGAGGGTGGAGAATCGAAAACTGGCCCCCCGCTTCATCGGTCCCTTCCCCATCGTGGGTATCGTCAACCCTGTGGCGGTGCGCCTTGGTCTGCCCCCCGCGCTCAGGGTTCACCCTACCTTTCACGTATCCCGGATCAAGCCTGTGACTACGTCGCCGTTGGCTCCCTCCTCCAGGCCCCCTCCTCCCGCCCGGTTCGTGGCTGGGGGTCCGGTCTTCACTGTGTGGCGCCTTCTTTGTTCCCGGCGGCAGGGCCGCGGGATTCAGTACCTGGTGGACTGGGAGGGTTACGGTCCCGAGGAGCGGTCGTGGGTCCCTGCCCGGTTCGTGGTGGATCGCTCCCTTGTCCGGGATTTCCATCGTTCTCGTCCAGACATGCCTGGTGGTCCGTCGGGTGCCGGCCCTTGACGGGGGGGCTCTGTCACGGGAGCTGGTCTGCAGCCTCTGCAGCTTCTATGATCAGACTCATCTGCTCCACCTGAGCCTCATTACCACTCACTCGCTCCACCTGTTCTTCACCCTATTTAATCCCTACCCAGTCTCTGCTTCCCTGCCAGATGGTCACCTACTGTCCTTGTGAGAAACCTTGTACTAAACCTTGTCTTGCTCTAGATTCCTGTTGCCGACCACTGCTGCCTCCTTTGACTCCCCGCTGCCTGATTCCCTGCTGGACTCTCCTGCCTATCTGATTCCTGTTGCCGACCACTGCTGCCTCCTTTGACTCCCCGCTGCCTGATTCCCTGTCGGACTCTCCTGCCTTCTGCCTGCCAGGTTGCTGACCCGTTTCCACTCGACCACCGATCACCGCCTCTCCAGGCGTAAATAAACTGTTCAAACTATTCCGTGTGTGTAGGCTGAATTACCGGGTCTTCCTTGAGACAAACGTTACAAATAGCTACACAAAATGCTTAGACATGCAAAAGAAATGCACATGAGCCTTACAAAAAAGATATGTAAATACAACAGATAATGTAAATAATAATAATAATAATAATAATAATAATAACTAAATAATAATTTAAATTATTAAATAGTAACTATCTTTTTTCAACAAAACTTGAATAAAAAAAGCTATTATGTAAACACTAGATACCATCATACAAACCATTCATAGCTTCTAAATTAGGCTAAAATCAACACTGAGTGGCACCATAAGAGCCAGCTGTTAGGGAAGCTGAACCGAAAGAGCCGATTCTTTGAAAAGAACTGGTTTAGGGAATCTACGAGTAGCTTGAAGGACACCAAACTGGGCTTTCCTTTTTCTTTGGGCTGATATGTTTTGGTGCTCTGCTGCTTTGCGTGACTTTCCGGTGCAGAAAGAAACGTCAGCTGAGCATTAACAGTGACTGATTTCAGATGAACAATCAGACATTTTCTCTGGAGAATTTTTACCACTGATGGAGGTGTGTATGAAGGTGAAGGTGTTTGTGTGTTGTATATCAGGTGTGACATTAACAGACAGGCTTCCTGCTCTGAGATGGATGAGAGGGCAGATTGTGTTGAAGCTGATGAAGTGGCCTCATGCTCATTAGACGGTTGCCGATTAGCTGATGGATGCTTTTCAGTTTTAAGGCGGTACTCCTGTAATGATGAATGAGGTTGCATTTTTCTGTTTGCCCTGCTTTTCATAGAATAAACAAGGACCTTCAGTGTTTATTGAATTATTTGATTTAATAAAGAAAGTTCTGTTGAAACTAACTAGCAGAGCGTAAGTGTGATTAATGGTGTGGTCATCAACAGCAAAGAACATGACTACTGGTTCAGGCTCACTCACTCAAGCTTGGGAGGACAATTTCAACCAATGAGGAGAAAATAGCTAAACTTCTTTATTTTATTTATGTATAATATAACATATTTTATATATATTCATACCCTGATGGTTGCAGTTTGGAATATTTTATTCTGGACTTAAGAACAAATCAAAATTAATTTATTCGATAGGGACAAGTATGTTTCTTGAATCATATCACACACTGCAGTATTTTAGCCAAGGCTAATTCTCAATCCCTGTCCCTAGTTAGGCTTTTACACAAAACACAGACAACAGTGACTATAAAGAAAACATCATAATGCAAAACAATAAAATATGACAAATACAACAACATGGGATGTTCACATGTCTGACCTCTCAATAAAACACATCTAAACAACTAAAACAATGTCTTCAGTGCATTCAGCAATGCCACCCATTCAACAACCACACAGAAAATTAAAGTATTTAAACCTGAGTACAGTCCTGGTTTGTCTTTAGCCAGTTCTTAAGGCTGGAAGTAAACTGTTTAAAGTCAGGTATAGTCTTAATGTCAGATGGTAGTGAGTCCCAAAGCTTAGAGCTTAATGTCTCTAAATCCTGAATCAGCATCAGGTGAAAATAGATGATGCATCAACAGGAGACAAAAAATATCTGCAAGTGAAAAAGCTATACAGAAGAGAAGGAACTAAACACAGATGATAACTGTCAGAGTGAAGCTAGATCATTATTAGATTATAGCTTTTATAAATGAGAGACAGAGACGGCAGATCAGAGACAGTGCAATTGATTTCCAACCAGCAAGAACAAACAGCCTTTGAAATGATGCTCTGATTAGGCCAGGCAGCAGGATTAGTTCATCAATAACACAAATGAAAAACAATCTCTCTTTATCTTGAAAGCTCTGCATCTCCCTGCTAGAATTCTTTAACCCTGATTCAACTTCTTCTTCTATGAAATGAGTTGTTGTGAACAAATCAATAATGTGTCCGCCACACTGGCCGGTCACTTCCTGACGTATCTGAATGTCAACACCACATCTCAGTTCTGGTGTTTTAAAACCTTGGACCTTGAAGGGGAATCAAATGATTAACTCTGAGCTACAGCATGTTTCACATCTGAAGTTTTCACTTTTTCTCTCTCGGCCGTTGAAATGCAACAAATCAGATGAGGTTTTTATTTAAGTCACAGCTAAAAAGAGTGCTTCTGTTGGACTTTTTGGATGATTTAACAAAATATCTTTATTCACTGCAAAAGTAATTTTTTTTTCTCTCTTTGAAAAACATGATTAAAACTGAAGCTGTGCGACTTCCTTAAACGTGGATGGTCTCAGTCATCTGTAGAGGTCAAGACTGTTACGACCCAGCTCGGAAGACATGATAAAAACAGAAATGATGCAGAGTTTAACCAAATAAAACAACCAAATTTATTTACAAGTTAAGAAAAATGCCCAACAAAACATTGGGCTTGAGACGTGTAAGTCAGTAGAAGCATTGGAGCAGCAGTGGATGAGCCTCAAATAGTGTCATGCAGTCATGAAAGTGTAAAACTCAAAATATTACAACACAAGGCCAACCAGACACTGCTGATAGGTAAGGGGGAGAACAGAGTCTATCAGCTGGCTTTTAAGGACTGTAGAGAGATTAACTGATTAACTCTGCTCAGCCAATCCTGCAGACAAAAAAAAAAAAAAAAAAAAAAGCAGAGACAGAAAAAAGAAAAGAAGCCAAGCCCAAACACATCCTTTTACTACCAGTTCTCATTACAGCCTGATATTTGTAAAAATGGCTGGAGTTTACCATCATGCAATCCCCAGACCTTTAAAGGCACATTTAAGACTGACGGACAGGTTCATTACACGTCGCCGCCCTCATACTCCCATGTGTCTTTTACATTTTCATAGGTAATAAGTCAGTATATCCACAAGTGGGCAGTGCCAAGTTCTGAGTTTACTTCCGCATTTTGACCCCAGTTGGTAGCAGCAACGCACCGCTATAGAGTTGTTTACAACCGTCAATGTCTACAGATGTGTCTGTAAATGCGAATATTGTTCTCAACTTCTTCGTCTATGTCTTCTTCTTCAGGTTCTTTTTATTTGGCGGTTCTGCATCACTTTCTTCCTGTTCCTCTTCTACTCTGGTGTGTTCCTTTTGCTGGTTGAGTGTTAGCTCAAAACAGCCCCCACGATTTCCGGTGGTGTTGCTCCATCTTCTGCATCCAGCGACGGTTAGCTAAGCTCCCTGAAAATGGACCAAATAACTTGCGTAACTGACGCAGAAGTTGGACGATACTGTCCGTCAGTCTGCGTATCCGTCTTCTGTGTTGACCGTAAATGGGCCTTTATACTGGGGCAGGTCTTTGTCCTGGTATAATCATCCATCAATGAGGGATAAGGTGTGGTAATATTTAACAAAAGACAGTTATCTTTCATAGAAATACAGGCTCCAGTTTCCTCTGACTGGATGAGTTATGTCTTACATGTGGATTGACAGGACAGACACAGGATGGAAAAGTCACACCTTTCCTTGAGAAAGGAAAAAGGAGAAGCAGAAAAGATGAAGAGAGGAGAAAAACTGAATGCAACATACTTAAAACAACTGTGAAGTTAATGCCAAATAACCTTCCATCATTTCACAGATGCCTACTGTTGCTGCATTTGAGTCAGATTTCTTGTCTTACAAAAAATATACGATCTCAGAAATTCATTACTTGACTCCATACCATTTTTTTAGATAATAATTTCATTGGTTTGTGTGTTTCACTTTTGGATGACAGCACACAAATTGGGAGGATTTTATTTTTCCTTTCATTTAAGCATTTTTTAAATCATTTGGAATTTCAGTTTCAGCAGCAGCTATTTGGAGGCAGCAGTAACACCAGGCTTAGCAAAGGAAGGTAAATGAAGCACAATGTTGCCATAAACATTGATTCACCGTGATAAAGACCTGGAAAATATTCTGATAAAAAGGGTTTCTGACCACAGTGAAGAAACTAGAAACTATAATGGCATGAGTTGGGAGAATTCAAAAGAATTAAAAAGCAAGGCACAAATGAGAGAAATAAATGCACTTTAAAAGTAGAATAAAGTACAGAAATTTGTTTTAATAGCTTGTGTGTGAAGTTTAACAAGAAATACTATTTGTAACACTCACTACGCTGCAGCATAGCAACACATTTTAAAAATTATAAGACCTTTGTTGACACAGCGTTTCTCATCATTTTGTCAAAAGCTGGAAAAGAAATAGATATTTGGAGGTGTTTGGAGGCAATCGTGTTGATGCACATTGAGAGGGAAAAGGCGGAGAAAGTTGATGATGAGGCAAACAAAGCAGAAGAGGTGAGAAAAATATTTTATATGCATCAGATACAGAAGAACAGGATGGGTCAAGCCTGTGATTTTAAAAGCTTAGCACATTTTAATACATCTACCTGCCGCCTACACAGACGGTGCAGATGAAGAGGTATGATGTATAGGGTTGCTGTTTTTGTACCTCATGCTGCAAACCTAATCTGCTTATGTTTGAGATACAGTTATTTCTGTTTATATCTTCCTAGGAAGAAATCAAATCTGTAAGCCAAAAATGAAGTTTGAACGTGAATATTTGGTCTGATCAGCTTTATTCTTCAACACAGTCTGAACCCTATGAAGGCCCATTTATGCTCTACACAAAAGACAGATATGGAGCATTTCTTCTGTCTTCTTCCTGAACTTCCTTCAGGCTCAGCCTGGGAAATCGGGGGAGGGGCGTGCACATCCTGAGGGAGCTCAGTGTTGAGCCGTTGCTCCTCTGTACTGAAAGGAGTCAGCTGAGGTGGTTCTAACAACTGATTAGATCCCTCTTGGTCGACTCCGCTTGGAAGTTTTCTAGGCATGTCCTTCTTCAAGGAGACCCCAGGGCAAATGCTTGAGGAATTGTATATCCTCGCTGACCTGGGAATACCATGTGATCCTGCAGGAAAAGGTGCACAGTGTCTGTTGGAAGAGGTCTTCCAGGCCTCCCTGCTGAACCTGTGACCCCTTCCTTGAAGCTCATATCGTTTTTTTTTTCCTTAAAACACTTACTCTGCTCATTACTCATCTCTCCAGTGTCTTTACAACTGTTTTCAGTTTCTGTTGAATGAGAAATTGATCCAGTTTTAAAACATAACTAGCCTAGCTAACATCAGATGCTATGATGGCCACAAGCTGTAACAATGCAGCAAAGCAGTGTTCCCACGTTGTTGTTTCTATCCTAAAGCAATAAAATGCTTTACATATAAGCCCATATGTGGGTTTGTTTCATATGTTTCATACCTTATCTGCATAATTTAATGTCTAGATTACATACATGCTATTTCTAAGATATATGCAAATACATCTATTTATACATCTGTAAAAAGTATTACAACTTTGAGCTGTTCGTAACAGTTCCATCTCTCTAACGTATCCTGTCATTGTTTGAACAAGGTGGCTGTTTGAAACATGTCACAATGAAACCATCAGCTGACACACAAGAAACATAGTGAGCTATATGTAGTTTAACAGATTGTCCTTTTATTTAATATGAATGAAAAAGTAAGTCTGTCTTATAGGAGAAATACAGTGTTATGATGTTTGGCCAGAAGATGACTCACACAGACACAAGTCCAGGCATGCAGACAGACACAGTCATATTTCCATACTTATAACACTCCATCAGCATCCCACCACCAAAACACAAGACCACATAACACACTCCCCCACACATGCTCAACTTTCTCATTACTACTTGAAACACACACTCACTCTTCAACCCCATTAACAATACACACTCTGTATCTGAAAACAACAAAACACACACACACATCCACTTGATCTGCTCTCAGGCTTCATTTCATCTCCTAGAAATATGGAAACAAAAACCATCACACTCCCAGCCGGAACACACTGGCTTCATACTGCACCTCAGCTCTCCACCCTGCTGAGAGTGGAGAAAAACATGCAGAGTATTGGAGAATAACCTCTCACTGCTTCCCTCCTCTTCATCTCAGCTTCTCTTCATCTCTACCTCTCCTCCATCAGCTGTAATGTTGTCTCTGCTCTTCCATCTCTCGCCATATATCATCACAATTATTCCATGGTTCAGGTCTCTTTTTTACCCATCTTTGTCCTTGTCCTCACATCTGTCTGTCTTTTGGCTTTCTGTCTCTAATTTGAAGTCTCCTTGAATATTATTTTTTTTTATTTCTACTCATATTTTTACATAAATCAGCTCTCCTCCCCTCATTCCAGATCAAACAGATCATTATAGGATCATTTAAATGATGTAAAATCCAATAAATGAGGGGGAATAACAGCAGTTTTAAACCTGTCAGTGCTGCTTTACAGTGGAAATTAAAACTTAAATATAATGCAGATATAATCATGGTGGATATTTTCATGTAGAAAAGTATATTAAGATAACATTGAGTATTTTTTAATTATATTTTATCATTGGTTTTAAAACCTCAGTAATTCATAGGAACACCATCAATTTAACTCAGAAATTTTAGCTTTGACCATGAAGTGAATCTGTTGTTTGTGATTGGATTCAAGGCTCTGAAAGACAAAATATGCCTCTAATATTTTTTTTTTCTTGCCCATTTGTGTCCATGCCTGCTGCTGATGCACCAGCACTGAGATCATAACAATTTCTTGCAATTTCTTGGAGACTCATCAGACCAGCAACGTTTCTCCATCTTCTATTGTCCAGTGTTGGTGAGTGTGTGTGAATTGTAGCCTCAGTTTCCTGTTCTTAGCTGGCAGGAGGCAGCCGGTGTGTCTTCTGCTGCTGTAGCCCATCTGCTTCAAGGTTGGACATGTTGTGTGTTCAGAGATGCTGTTCTGCAGACCTTGGTTAGAACCAGTGATTATCTGACTTCCTGTTGTCTTTCCATCATCTCCAACCAGTCTGCCCATTCTCCTCTGACCTCTGACATCAACCAGACATTCTGATCCAGACAACTGCTGCTTCCTGCTCTTTCTTCTTCAGATGGTTCTCTAAAAACCCTAGAGATGGTTGTGGGTGAGAATCCTAGTAAATACTCAGACCAACAACCATGCCATGTTCAAAGTCCTTTAAATCTCCTTTCTTCTGCATTCTGATGCTCAGTTTGAACTTCGTCTTCACCATGTCTACATGATTGGATGTGTTGAATTGCTGCCATGTAATTGGCTGATAAGTTTTTGTCTTATCCATTGAATATTGAATTGGACCTTATAATATGGTCAGTGAGTGTATATTTACTCTGCTACAAATACCCAAAACACATTGTATCCCATGTCTAATTACTAAAAGTATACATCAGCTCATTGGAAGCTATATATGGCAGAGATGTGGTGTGGCGTTTAGCCCTCAAGCCGGAGCTTTCAAGCCTTTCTGTGTGCAGTTTGCATGTTTTCCCTATATATGCTCGGGTTTTCTCCGGCACTCCAGCTTCATTCAACACTAAGACATGCATGTTAGGTTTATTGGTCAACAAGGTTAATTGGAACAAGAGCAGTCTTGTTCGCTCTATCACACATTTTAAGTTTCCCCGCCATGTTCTAGTTTGAAAGAAAGAAAAAAAAAACACAATGTGATGGGTAGGGGGCAGCTGTTTCTTGATGTCTGTCATAGTGACCATCAACACAGAAAAAAATCATGTCGTGAAATGCTGCCAAAACACTCTAGCAGTGGGATTTCAATTTGCATTTGATCTGAAGACATAAGAAAGATAAAGCTGAGTCAGAAACATGAAGTTTGGTGTTCTCAAATCTGTTGCTAAGAAGCAACAGTGATACTGTTCAGAACGAAACAGAGCCATGATATACCATCAATACGATGGCACCTGTTGATGAACAGCTAATCAGATCCTTAGAAACTCAGTGAGGATGGGGTCAACAGAAGGAGCCATACAGCTTCTTTTTTTTTTTTTTTTTGCATGACTACAATGAAATGGGACACATGTATTTGTGGTGCTAATCAAAATGACGTAAGGATCCATAACAGTTTGTTTCAAGTGTACCTCATCATAACGATTTGACCAAATAGACTGGTTTGTTGTTAAGGTTTCATGGAAAGAATTTGTTTAGTGAACATTAAAGTATCTTCTGCTTATCATCATATGCTTTGGAGGAATATTAGTTATTATCTTAAAGTTGCACCATTGTAGTGTTCCTCTGAAGGAAGCTATGTATAAATACAGCTGCGTAAGCAGCTAACACCTCTTTAATGGCCACATCGCTTTCTCTGATGATCAATAAAAATTATGTATAACCGACAGTCTGACTGTTGCTGTGGTCACTGCAAACTTGTTCCATGATGTATTTTTGATTGACAAAATTTATTTGAACACATTGACAAAATGTAAACAAACAAAAAAAAAAGTAAACACCAAAGTATAAAAGTTGGGGATTACATAAGATTCCCAACAATTTACCCCAGTAAATTACAGCAATTTTCAGTCATTCTACTATAATCACATTTATTATTGATAATTAACACTAGGCATTGCATCATCAAATAATATAAGAATATACAATAACCATATTCAGTAAATGCAATGAATATATCTTTAAATTATTTGCTATGGAGCTAAAAAGTAACAATAATTGTCCTGACAACAATAACGGTTTTAATGATACCAGTACAGTAATGAAAACATCATCATTATTAGAAAAAGCTTACAGTAATTCATTTCAATGATGGAGTTATGCAGCAATAATAATAATAGTAATAATAGTGATAGTAAGAAGAAGAAGAAGAAGAAGAAAATGATGATGAAAAATAGTATCCAGTCTATATAATACTAATTCATTCCTTAGCATTTTGTACTTTTTAAGTATCATATCTGTATTGATTTAAATATGGATATGTGGACATTGCCTGTGTTCTTCCCCCAGTCTGTTCCACAGTTTGACCCACAGACAGACACAAAAACTTTTTCTGGTGGTTCTGACAAAGGGCGTTTTTGTGTTACTAAATGATTCCCTCCATCTCTCTGGCTGAAAAAGGTTTTGTATACTGTAAGGTAATAAGTTCTGCTAGGCCTAAACATAATCAGTGCCACATGGTAATTAACCAGGTCCTGGAGTTTTAATAACTCAGAGTGTAAAAACAGAGTTTGTATGATCCAGATAGCCATGTAAAAAACTGAATGCCCTACTTTGTAATATTAATAGCAAGTATAGTGTTTTTTCCTCTGAATGTAAGAAAATATTTTCCTGGCCGAAGTATCCTCTTACAACACAATGACATCTGGCACATCTGGAGCATCAGTGAACATCTGTCTCTTTTGTGTTTTCACTGTGTACACTGAGAACACCACTGGTATCATCCAACTCTAAAACAGCCAATTCAGCATGTTTGATTTAGTTGTGAGATGTCTTGCGCATCAGTCAGTATTGTGAGATTACATAATGGGGCATGACGTTGTTAGTAATATTACACCACATAATGATTATGTGACATGACAGAAAGGGGAACAACTACTCTGAAAGCAAACAAACCATCATGGTCCCTTATAAATATCCGATCTATACTCTGGCATACAATACAGAAAATTAAATTAAAAAATGAGAAGATGCCAACTTATGCATTTATTCAAAGAATCACAGAATATCTTGAAGAAAGAAATGAGAACCTGCAGGTATGTAGGTTTTCTTTTTCTCTGAGCTGCCTGGTGGAGGTAGTGAACAGTTTCAGAGGTCTCCTCCCTCTAATGACTGTCTGTGGTGGACATGCTTTTTAGGATGCATGAGATTTTTCAGCTCCAGTGCCACTCTGTTAAACTGAACAGCTAGAGGTGATCCACAGAGCTGCCCTTCATCTCTCTTGACACATACAAAAAAACAAAGACCCACATTTAGTGCTTCAACAGCGACCCTCAGCTTGTATTTGATACCCAGTGCCGCGCCTGCATCAACCAACAGAAACAACCATGAACCAACATGTTTTTAATCTTCTCTCTGCTGCTGTCTCACTACTTGCATCACATCTTTGGTTAATATGTTCCAGTATGATGGCAACAGTCACAGACCTGAGAGTGTGGATGTAATTTTCTCTGCAGAGACAAACATGTCTGCATATGAACCCTGAAGAGGACACGGCTTCACTTCAGTAAAAAAAAAAACAGTATTCTGCTCAGTGAAACTAACTTCTGTTAGAAATGCAGCACAAGATGTTCCAGCGTTTTGTTATATATATATATATATATTCATTCATTTATTCTCTCTCTGTACTGCTTGATCCATTATGGATCGCGGATTAGCTGGAGCCTATCCCAGCATTAACAGGTGAGAGGCAGGGTACACCCTGAACAGGTCACCAGTCCATCGCAGGGCTAACACATAGGGGACAAACAACCATTCGCACTCGCACACACTCCTAGGGAGAATTTAGAGTAATCTATTAATCTAGCATGCATGTCTTTGGACAGTGGGAGGAAGCCGGAGTACCCGGAGAGAACCCACGGATACACAGGGAGAACATGCAAACTCCACACAGAAAGGCCACCGCCCTCAAGGTTCGAACACATATATATATATATATATATATATATATATATATATATATGTATATATATATATATATATATATATATATACATGTATATATATATATATATATATATATATATGTATATGTATGTATGTATGTATGTATGTATATATATATATATATATATATACATGTATATATATATATATATATATATATGTATATGTATGTATGTATGTATATATATATATATATATATATATATATATATACAAATTGTCCCATGCTGTCTTCGTATGATGCGTGAGTGCCATCATGGGAGTCTGATGTCCAGCAGGCTCATGTTCATTTTATGGACCCCGTTGAAAATGAGATGTTGCATGTCAAAGGGTTTTCCATTAAATACAATTTTTTTAAAAATTCTAAATTTCAAATGTGAATGCATCTGTGGGAAGAGTCTTGATTTAGAACAAATACTGTGAATTCTATCCAAAACTTTATTAAATCTTGTACTGGTGTCACCCTGATTTGTTCTAATTTTATCCCATTTTTTCCTATATTTCAGATTTTTTTCTTTTCTTTTTTCCTTTTTTAGTACACTTTAAATAGGTTAGTTTTTTTGTATAATTATTCTTATATATTGTGAGTTTTTGCATTACTAAAATGTTTTCGTGTGGAAAATTTTGGAGTTAAATTGTTTTGCATGGAAGTTAATTGTAGCCTCCTTCATTTTTTTGTTTTTTAGTGAAGGAAAATCCCAAATAATGATCTCACTCACAAAGCATGTATATTTGGAGCCACCTTATGGAACAGTTATAATGAAAACAGAAGGCAAACAAAATTATAACCAGTATTTCTGATTAATTCCCATTAACAGTGTTTATTGGTGGGGATGTAAATTTGAATTATTCTGATCCAAATCTTATCTTATAATTGCTTCCAATGATTTACCCCTGACTAAATTCTAAAATAAACAAATAAATAATCAAATGAGCCAGTAGAAACGGCTCCTCAAGATTCGTCACTCTTCAGAGTCATGAATCCCATTATCTCATGGACGTTCCTGCTCCAGCCTGACTGCATATTGTTGCAGATTTGTTTTTAATTTATTTTACAATAATTTTTTTTATTTCTATTTAGTTAATTTTTTTACTATTTTATGTTTTCGGATGAGTATTTTGACTGTGTCTCCTCCCTGAGCTGCCATCTTACCTTGGTGGAGGCGTTTGTGTGTCCTGATGATCCTAGCGGCTATGTTGTCAGGGGCTTTATGTCCCTGGTAAGGTCACCCATAGCAAACAGGTGTCTAGGGGAGGGACCAGACGAAGCGCGGCTCAAAAGACAACTACAAACCATGGACCCAGGTTTCCCTTGCCTGGAAGTCTGTTTTACAGGCCCACATTTTTATGTTAAAATCTCATTTACAGATACATACAGAGTGCCAATAAAGATCTCAGAAATGCACCTAACCAAAAAAGCTGGAGCAACAGCTGGAAGGAAAAGAACATGAGCTTAGCTTCGCTCTAATTTCCCTGCTGGTTTATCCTTTAATATCAACAGTGGGTGCAGTGATCGCTGATTTCTTTTGGATTTGTAGAGGTTAAATCACATTGGCATGTGTTTATAGATGCTACAGTGTTCATAAATACCACCTGCTGTTTCCATCAGGATTTAAGAAGGTAAACTGGTGTTATTACAGCTTCGGTTTGTGCCAGCAGTTCAGATAGGGCAAGACAGGAAATCAGACATTGGCGCAGTGTAAAGCTTCTGGTAATTTTCAAAATAAAAGCCCCATACAGGTTTGCAGTTGCTTAATTATGTAAACATTGTGTTATCAATCAGTAAGGGGGTCTCAGTGTTTCTTTTCTTTTTTTTCCATCGTGGATGATGAGACATTTATCCAGGAAGCAGAGAATCACAAGATTTTCAATCCCTCATGCAATTTTATGATCTTGCGGATCCAGCTACGTGGAACACCTTTGCAGATGAGTTGGCATGTTGCGGGGGTCAGAACAAAACTGTGACACAGCCGGGAAGCGGCACACACAGACCTCGTGGAAACTGGCCGTGATGTATAATGCTTCGTGAGGTGATGTGGCCGCTTGATGTGTGCAAGAAAACCAACTTCATGAATAAGCGAAAGTTTATTACAAAAAGTCTGGCATCAAAAACAAATTTTGCAGCATCTGTGAGGTTTCTGGGCCAATGTAGAAATCCTACTGACCATACGTACCAGTGGCCTTATATAGGCTCACAAACAAAGAACATTCTTAAGCTCACATCTAGAACCAGTGACAATTTTATGTGCTTTGACTTTGATATGATGTTTTTTTTATTATTAAATAAAAAAAAACAGCAGTTGGATTTCCCAAAAGAAGGTAACACTCTGCTGTAAAGAGATTATGTCCCTGCAGCTTAACATAGAGATACATCTTTAATTAAATTTAGAAGAATAGCTGATCACCCAGCGGTGATGTTGGAAAGATATATGATGAAAGATTTTCAGGCTTGCTGCCAAACATCACACATGTAAGAAGATCCAAGTCTGTTCATATCACTCTAATCTTCTTACTGGTATATAGACAACTGTACAATTCCAGAGTGGGGACAGAAATCAGGGGTGTGTGTGTGTGTGTGTGTGGGGGGGGGGGGGGCCTTATTGAAATCATAGTTCCATGTAAGATTATTTATGAGAAGTGACATAAATAAAACGAAAGAAGAATAAGAATGGAAGAAATTCCGAACAGTTAGTGGAAGGTAGAGCTGGCCGTTTGAAGTTTAAAGGTGTTTAAAGTTATAAAGAATAAAGTACAGCAGTAAGTTAACCCAGGAGAGTTCCGTCTCCATGACAACAACTGACAGAAAAAGGATGTGCAGGTCAGATTGTTGGCCTGGCCTCTGTTTCCCTTGTTTCAGGCTTTATCTGGAAGTGTGAAAACTAAGTGTGATGATTTGGGGAGATAGTAGATCTTTATTTTCTGGGAAAGGAGCCAAAAAGGCAGAAAGACACAAAGACTAAAAGGCATACGGATCTGAGAACAACAGAAAGATCCCCCCCCCAACATGCATTTTACATCTTTTTAAAAAACCAAAACAAGGACTTCCGGTTATGACGTCTTAGTGAGAGGCTGCATGTGTGAGAGGCTGGCTGCTAAATCCCTTAAACTAATCCTTAAAACCTGAATGATAGATATTACTACACACGTTTTCATCGTGAGCAACACTACTGGACATCATGCCATCGAAAAATGCCAAACGCGGCTAATTATCTGGCAAAGTGGCTCCACAAGGCAGTGGGGCTAAAATGGACATGGCTAATGCTAGCACAGCAATACTGGATACCCCCGACAAAGCCAGTATACAGGGGATGTCACAGCTGACAAATAGTGATATTCTCAGGGATTTCCGCTCATTGAACAATGACATAAACAATCATCTGATGTGCTGAAAGCAATATAAAGGGGGACAAACAGATTCGCAAAGAATTAGTGAGATGGAGGAGAGTATTTCACAAGTGGAAGACGACGTAACCTCTCTTCAAGGAAAAGTGAAAACACTGCAACAGTGAAAACAGTGACTACGCTTTGCAACAGAATTACAGAGCAAGAGGACAGGGCCAAGCGCTCTAATCTGAGACTGGTCTACCCGAAAAGTCTGAGGGTTTCGGAAATATGCAGATTTCTAGAGAAGTGGATCAAGAACACGTTAGGTTAGTCATAGAGCGAGCGCACAGAATCAGGCCTCTTAAACCTAACTCTGCATCGCCATAGGTGGTAATAATGAAGTATTTGAACTACTGAGACCGGGAAACAACACAGAGCCGCCAGGAAAATGAAGGAGGTATGCTAAGAGAATCAACGAGTCACCCTTTTCCCTGACTTGTCAGCAGAGACCCTCGAGCTGCAGCGGCGCTTTGATGGAGTGAAGGCCCAGCTTCGAGCTCTGGATGTGCAATACGGCATGCTGTATCCAGAACAGCTGATCATCACACACAACAAACACCGGGTTTTCAAGACGGTAATGGAGGCCGAAGAATACATCCATGGAATTAGCCCTCAGGGTTGTGATGACTCATATACCTAAAGTTATATTGTTGGCACTTTGTTTTTTTCTTCCTTTTTTTTTTTTTAGCACTCTACTGTGGAATAATAGCCATGGAAAATGGCTGATTCCAACAGAGGAGAAGGAAAAAAAGGAAAAAAGGGGGAAAGGGAAGAGAGAGAGAAAAACAAGAAGAAAAAGGGTGGCAGGGACACCTGTTTATTATATATATATATATATATACCACTGCATTGTTAGGCTTTCGGTCAAAATATTATTATGTTGCCAGCTAGCCCACATATGGCTCTTATGTGTGCAGATCTACACGTTACCCACTATGTGGATGAAACATGTCAATTAACCCAAGTTCATTGTTTAGGAGAATTTAATTTCACATTTCACTTGGGGAAATGTGTGTGGTTTTTTTTAGGGGGCTCACTCAGACTAATTTCCTACCAATTGAACTATATAAGAGATTTTCTGATAAATTGTTACCCCACCTTCTTTAAATGTAAAATGAGTCCTAAGAAAATGGTATTCTACCCCCATCCTTGAGATTGGAGACCATTTCCCTCCTGTTTAAAAAAAAAAAGCTGCAACAGAAATGGGCTCATATCATTGTCGTCATGTGACACCAAAATATTAAGTAAAGCTCTGGCATGAAGGATAGAATCCCATATTCCTAAGTTAATTTTAAATGATCAAAACTGATTTGTTCTAGGCCGCAAAGCTTTTCACAATACTCGACGGTTACTAAATATACCGTAAGAAAAAAATCTGCTATGGACCACGCCGTCTGTCATTAGATGCAGAGAAGGCGTTTGACAGGATCGAAAGGAGTTATCTTTTTGAGGTCCTTAAGTGATTTGGCCTAGGATATAAAATTCTGAAATGGATTCAATTATTATGTTCAGAGGCCTCAGCCAAAATGCTAACAAGTAGCCAATTGTCAAAACCCATAAGCTTTTGTAGATCAACCTGACTGGGATGCCCATTGCCCCCCCCCCCCCTTCTTTTCTTGTTTGCAATTGAACTATTTGCCATGAGAATACGCAACACTCCTGAAATTACTGGTATTCAAATTGGAGAGATAGAACACTGCTTGTTTCTTTTTGGAGACATCATTTATCAACTAATCTTGATAAGTCTGTTGAGGCAGTTGGTCAAGTTCTTAAAATATTTGGTGGAATGTCAGGGTATAAGGTCAGCAAAAGGAAAAGCTCTCTGTTATAACTAAACAGGAATAATTCTCCAATACAGACACAATTTACACGTACCTATGAAGGTTTTACTTACCTAGTAGGGATTCAAATTAATTCAGATATAAAGAAAATAGTTTCTATCAGTTATGATCCTTTGGTTAAAAAAGTGGTGGAGTCCATAGAAGGATGGGATGGGATGCCAATTTCAATGGTTTGTCGTATTAATGTTATTAAAATGTCCATTCTTCCAAAGTTTTTATATCTTTTCCAGTCTATTCCATTACACATTCCAGCCTCTTTCTTTTCCTTCCTAAATAAAACCTTTAGCGAATTCATATGGAATAATAAACGTCCCAGATTGCGCCTGTCTCTCCTCTATCTGCCCTACGATCGAGGGGGGCTTAGATTTCCTAATCTCAAGCTGTACTATTGGGCAGCTCAACTCTGTGCTGCTACTTGTTACTTCTCCACCATTGACACTCCATTGTGGATACAAATAGAGGTTAACACATTAAGACTACCTTTAAATTATTATCTTTACTCAGCTGAAATTAAACAATTGCTAAAAGACCAGCAACCTGGCACTGGAAAAAACTGAAAAAGAAGCTTGAAGACTTTAAAGACATGTGGTTGCCTTTTCTTGCACAATGTTAAAAACTGGGACATGTAAATTCAAGTTTATATTGACAGAGTGAGCATTGGGTGTGAGGCAGGGGGAGGGTTAATGTTCCATTGTTTTTTTGTCAACTTGACTAATGGCCATAGTAAAGGAGTTAGCATACAGTGGGAGAGTAGGTTGAGGATTTATGAACTTAATCTTACTGGACCTCAGGCCTGCATTTGATACAGTTGGCCACAATAGAGAGGTGGGCCTCTCTGGCACTGCACTACACTGGTTTAGAGAACAGAAACTACTTTGTGTCAACTTTACATCTCAGCAGACAAGAATTACATGTGGAGTTCCCCAAGGTCCTGGGTCCTCTTCTGTTTAACATCTACATGCTCCCCCTGGCACAGGTCATAAAGAAAAACAACATTAGTTACCATAGCTATGCAGACAACACACAGATATATATTACAGTGTCACCAGGAGACCGAGACCCCATACAGGCTCTTGGCAAATGCATTGTTAATTGTGACTCACAGAACCTCTCAGTCTTGGTGCTGCTGGATCTTAGCGCAGCCTTTGACACAGTAGACCACACTATTCTTTTAAACAGACTGAAACACCTGGTGGGCCTCTCTGGTGCTGTTCACAACTGGTTCACTTCCTATCTCACAGACAGAACTTATATGGTAAGTTTGGATACATGCTCCTCTAAGATCCATAAAATGACATGTGGTGTGCCTCAAGGGTCAGTTTTAGGCCCTGTTCGTTTTAATTTTGTATATGCTCCCTCTTGGCAGCGTCATCAGGAGGCATGGAGTAAACTTCCACAGTTATGCTGATGATACTCAGCTGTACATCTCCATGTCTCCTGATGACACGAGACCAATGGATGCCCTTTTCAACTGTATTTTAGATATCAAATCCTGGATGGCAGAAAACTTTTTGCAGCTTAACCAGGACAAAACTGAAGTTTTAATCATTGGTCCTGAGGCTCAGAGAGAGAAACTCTTAGCTAAATTACAGGCATCCGCATTAAACCTATCATCACAAGTAAAAAACCTGGGCGTTATTTTTGACTCTGAGCTTGGTTTTATTCCACATATTAAACATGTTACTAAAATAGGATTTTATCATCTAAAAAACATAGCCAGAGTCCACCCCATTCTCTCTCGGGCCAACACGGAGATGCTGATGCATGCTTTTATCACCAGTCGTATTGACTACTGTAATGCCCTGCTCTCTGGTCTTCCCAAAAAAGAGTATTGCACCTCTACAACATCTACAGAACTCAGCTGCTCGTGTGCTGACGAAAACCAGAGGGCGGGCCCACATTACACCGGTTTTAGAATCACTGCATTGGCTCCCCGTGTGTTTCAGGATCAATTTTAAGGTTCTCTTATTGGTTTTTAAATGTCTTAATGGTCTTGGGCCTTCTTATCTTTCAGATTTGCTTTTACCTTATGAACCCTCACAGCCCCTGAGGTCTTCCGGTACTGGCCTCTTGACTGTACCTAAAGTCAGGACACATACTCATGGAGAGGCAGCTTTCCAGTGGTATGGTCCTCGTCTGTGGAACAGCCTGCCGGAGGAGCTCAGGGCTGCAGAGAACGTTAATGTTTTTAAGAGCAGGCTCAAGACCCACCTTTTTAATTTAGCTTTTACTTAATATTCATTCATTTTATTTTTATTTATTTTATTCCCCTAGCCTATTTATTTTTCTATGTTAACCCATTTTTATTTTATTCTATGCTTTTATTCTATTTATATTATTTTTAGGTTATTTCTCCAGTGTTTCCTTGGAGGGGGCTTTCTGCACCGGGGGCTTTTCATCGGCTGTGGCTGCTGCGGCTCTGTCCTGTGGGTTCTTTCAGGTCTGGTTGGGTGGCTCCTCTGCCTCTCACTTGGCCGTGTGCCCTGGGTCGGTGTCCTGGCGGTCGTGACCTGTGAACAGCTCCCGGTGCAGATAGTGTTTCCTTACCTGGCTCATCTGTGCTCAACCTCACATTAGTCTTTTAATATGTGCAAGTATGTGTGTGTGTGTATGTGTATGTGTATGCTTGCTTGTACATACTGGTATGTCAGAGGACGTGGGGAGGGAGGGGGTTGTGTGTGTGTGTGTGTGTGTGTGTGGTTGGGGGGGGGGGGTTGCATTGTTTTAACCATGGAAAGCACTTTGTGCTGCATTTATGTATGAAAAGTGCTCTATACATAAAGACTGATTGATTGATTGATTGATTGATTGATTGATTGATTGATTGATTGATTGATTGATTGATTGATTGATTGAGGAGATTAATGAACTTTCTTCAGTTAAAAAAAATGAAACTGAGGTGATTGTCTTTGATGCCAATGAGAAACAATTAAAAGACACCACAGAGCTGAAGCTCAGAAGACCTGAAAATAAACATCTAAAATCCACCAACTAGGCTAGAAATCTGGGTGTATTGATGGACTCAGACCTAAACTTTGAAAAAACACATTAAGGGAATCACAGAGTCAGCCTACTATCACCTTAAGAATACATCAAGGATAAAAGAAGGACCTGGAAAAACTGCTCCATGCTTTCATCTCTAGTCAGCTTGATTATTGTAACAATGTTTATACAGGTCTACTTAAAAAATCAATTAGTCACCTGCAGCTTAGTCAGAACTCTGCTGCTCCAGTCCTCACTAAGACCAAAAAAGTGGACCACATCAGTCCAGCTCTGAGGTCTTTACACTGGCTGCCAGTCCGTCAGAGGATAGACTTTAAAGTTCTGCTGCTGGTCTATAAAGCTCTGAATGGTTTAGGACCAAAATACATCAGTGACCTCTTGACCCAATATGAACCTACCAGAACCCTCAGGTCATCTGGATCTGGTCTCTTATCAGTTCCCAGAGTCGGAACCAGACATGGAGAAGCTGCATTCAACTTCTATGCTCCACATGTCTGGAAGAAACTCCCAGAAAGCCTCAGAGCAGCTAAAACACTCAGTTTATTTAAATCCAGGTTAAAGACCCACCTGTTCTCTGCTGCATTTCAGTAGTTTTTCTTTAAAAAGTCCAGATCTGCATCTGTTTCTTTAAGCTTGAATTTTTAAACTTGATCATGTTTTAATTCTGTTTTCATCCAATGTTTTTTCTTTTTCTTTTGTTTTTAATGTTAAATTATATTTCTTGTATTCTGTAAAGCACTTTGACTCACCCTGTCATTGAATTATGCTATACAAATAAACTTTCCTTGCCATGAACTAGGAACTGAAATGTATACAAGGTTTTTAAGGAAAGAAATAACCTGCTGCAGGAGTTTGCCTTTGTAATCGATATTTGCTTGTTGACTGTTAGATGCTGACATTTATTCATCCACAGTACAAATTGTAGTCCAGGCACATATAAGGATAATCCAGTTGGAGAGGAGATATTTAGGGAAATGGAGCCCGGTGATCCTTAAATGTGATCCATCGACAACCACACAGCCCAGAGCAGCATTACATCCCCAACAAAGAGATGTGTAGGAAGGTCCAGGAAAGAAAATCAATGCTCCGAACATACTGCACCATAGACTGAAAGATCTATACAGAAAAAATATTGTTGCCAATATGACACAGGCACAACATTACACAGTGAAAAAGCCAGAGGAAGAAAAAATAGAGCCATAAAGTAGAGCTGGACGATGTCACAACCATGAAACAATCATTAAAGGTTGGTGTGAATGCTGCAGCTATTCATCCTGAAGCAATACAGAGGGAGGGTTAATGTGGAGGAAGAGGAGAGAGAGAGAGGAAGGGGGCTGAGAGATGACTGATTCTATGATGAGCAGAGCAATGCTGGAGAAAAAAATTAACCAAAATAATCAAAATGTGTGATTTATAAATTAAGCAGATGATAGAGGGAATGACTGGAAGGAAAACAGGGCATCATTCTGCAAAATGGAAGAATAGACGTAAAGAGTTATCATAAATTATTATTAGATTGCAGGCGAGAGAGTTGCAATAAAGCTGGATAATTTGGAATTGTAACCAAATGAGAGTACTGGACATTATTAATACATGAAGCACAGATAAATCAACAACATACTAAATTACAAGATGGTGCCTTATTGATCTGAATGTAATCTACTCACTTTCCAAGATCCTTCCATGAGATGCTCTGCGCAGCAGCCTCTTGATGACCCATTAATTTAAGTCATATGTTTCACAACAGACAAAACCTGCAGGACTCTGGCCCACATGTCCAGATCACTGATATAGCCCTTTTCACACTGTCCAGGCATCGTCACAGTACCAGTTCTTAGTCTCAGTTTTGAACCAGCTGATGTATTCAGACTGAAAAAAAAACTTGTTTTGGAACCTGAAAAGTTGGTTCCCAGCAGAAATATGTGGTTCTCAGTCACAAACCATGACATCATCTGTGGGCAATGTCATGATCGGTGGGAGAACCCAAGGAGAGGAACACACGGTTAGTCTGTGATGAGTGTTTATTTACAATAGAATGTGCACGCAGGTGAATCCCGTGAGACGTGAAGCTGGCAGGCAGGCAGGCAGGCAGCACAGGTCTGGTAGAGGGTTCAGGGTGAGGAGCTTCAAACAGAACAAGAATACGGTTAGTATAAAAGATTCAGGACTTAAGACTGGGATTAGTGCCGAGCTGGTTACCACAAGAGCAGTACGATCCAGCGAAGACTAGACGTAGTCCAGGAGTCTTTATGCTTGTCCTCTAATGAGCCAGAAAGTGCTGCAGCTGTGTAGCCCAGATTGAGAGCGCCACCTCTCCTCCAGATTAGGTAAGGGACGGAAGTCCAGCAGGATGCTGACAGGCAAAGGTTGGATTGGTGTTAAATCTTTCCAGCTGCTGGAACCACTGCACCAGTCCTAACCAAAAAAAGAGTACCTCCTTCTCCAACTGGTCTTCCATAGATCAAGATGGTTACTTGACTACAGGTATGAAGGTAAAAATGTGCCAACATGAACAAACTTGTAGATTTGATGTGAAAACTTGTAGAATACAAAAATTAGCTAAAGTGGTCGTGGCAAGTGAGCTTGTTAGATGAACACAAGTGAACATTAATGCATCCATAAGTAGATCTTTTTTTTCAGACAGTTTTTGAAAATATGAACAGTGAAACAACTGCAGCCTGCTGTGATTACTTTATACTGGTGAAAAAGACCACAACAGGCACTCCAAAACAATAAGAATGATCATATGTAATGATATCTTTTGTGCAAATTCAAGTGTTACAGCAATACAATATTTACATGGTATACTAGTCAAATTATGACTAAACGCAAATGGTACAGAATGTAGATTTTATACATGGGTACCATGCAGGGCTAGTTTTTGGTCATTTATAAGTTAGAACTGTTCAGATTTGTTCAGCTAGCCAGCAGTCACCTTTCATACACACCAAGGAGCGTATTCACATGATCTTAATGTAATTCTTTATACATTTTGTTAGAGCATATGTTCATTTACTCCTAAAACACACAATGGGGTAGTCAAAACGATGGTTAATGAAGTAACTTACCGCAGGTTGGTGCGCCATAGCGATAGCTGCCAAGAGGTCCGACAAGAGAAACTCTGGAGACGTTGTTCTCACGACCATTCACTCTGATTGGCTCAATTATTGATGACCCGCGTTCACTATGATTGGCTCAATTATTGATGACCCACGTTGGGCTCATGACCATTCACTCTGATTGGTTAAGCCCCGAACCCCACACACCACCCCCCTCCTCTGCTCTCACATCTTCAGACACAAGTTAGTTTTGGCACAAATATCTCGCAAGGAATGAGCCAAAAGTCAGGCCACAGTTTTATCACGCTGTGACTCGCGAGAGCGTGTGTGAGTTTTCTTTACAGCAGAAAATTTTGACATACAAGTTCAGATTTTTGATGCACAACTTCTCACATTGTTATGTTATGTCGCCTGGTAACCCATAATGGGTGGGCTAGATTTTTATAAGTTTGTGTTGACATCCTAAAAACAATTCACTTAATTGTCAGCATGTAATGGAGCCTGAAAACTTAACCATCATCTTTTAGGACTAAATATCCAAGATGTTTTGGTTCACTTTTATTAATTAAAGTTCTGATTAAACTAATGTGAACGTAGGTTTAACAGAAAGTCCCATAGTTCTGAGAACCCGAACCGTACCATAGCCAGAACCAGAACCATGTCTGTATGAAAGCACTTATAGAAAGGCAACAGTAAAGTCAAAGAAGCAAAGGTTCCAATCAAGACATGCAGAACAGCATCTCTGAACACGCAACATGTCCAACCTTGAAGTCGATGGGCTACAGCAGCAGAAGACCACATCGGGTGTCTCCTGTCAGCAAAAGGGAAACTGAGGCTACAATTCACACAGACTCACCAACACTGGACAATAGAAGACGGAGAAATGTTGCTGGTCTGATGAGTCTCCATCGAATTCTGAGCTTACCATCTGAATGTAGAGCTGAAATGGACACATCAGGAAAGCATGGACCCATCCTGCCTTGGACCAACTCTTCAGGCTGCTGGTGCTGGTGTGATGGTGTCAACAAGTTCCTGCCATGATTGGCTAATCAGACATTTGTGTTAATAAGCAGTTGCACCCTGTTAAAATGGCCAGTGAGTGTATAAATAAGTAAAGTCAAGTTGACGGACAGGCAGATGAATAAAGAACATTTCATGGTCACACAGGTATATTTGATCTAAAAATTAAAAAATGTGCACTGCACAACTCCGCCACAGCCCACTGGCGGCAGGTGGGCTGATGGATGGTGATGTCACCACGGTTACGAATGATGCATTTATTCCAGTATGAATAATATATACACTTAAGTGTCTGCTCCTTTCTACCCTGCCGTCGGTGTCTCCTTCACTTTCTGTCCACGCTGCCGTCCATCCATCCGTATCGCTCTGTCCGCCTCCTCATCTCCGAGCACAAATAAGAGCAAATTGAAGCTATAGGGAGAGTGTGTGCATGTGTGTGACTGGGGGAGTGTTTGTATGTTACAGTTTGTGTTTGTGTCTTTAAGGAAAGAAAGTAGAAAAAAGGTCTTTTCTCAGATACAGTGTTGAATTTCTCATGCTTAACATTAATGCAGAATGTAATAGGAAGAGTGTGCAGACAATGGAAAAACAAAATAACCACACATGTGCTTTGCTTCAACCACTTTTGGAATTTTATATGTATATTTATCCAAAAATCTTAGCAGGTTTTATTTCTTTGCATATGCATGTTGTCATGCTTCAGGCAAATGTTGTTTATTCAGTTCAGCATCATAGGTTTAGTTAAAGCAATCTGTGAGCAGTGTATGCTGGGAAACCAGGAGGAGGAGTTTGCAGTCAGTTTCCAGCTCCTCTTGTGTAAGCACACATAGCTGTCAGCTCCTCAGTTTGGACAATTCTTTCTCCTTTTGCTCAGGCAACGTCTGTAAGTAGTGTTTATTTTGTATTACCAGGCTACTTGAGAATTTTAATTTGTGCGAATGTTCAGACGGCCAAGATATTTATCGTGCTACCGCACCAGATTAGCTTTATACTTCTGTTGTTACTCGCTAATTTATTAGCTTGCATTATTATGATAATAGCTACGTAGCTCACCTAGCTAACGTACATTGTTGCTCCCACGCTGTGTTTATTTGTTTAGTAATACAATATTTTATGTACTGTGTCGCAGTTTTACAAAGTCTCAGTAAACTCTATGGAAGTTAATCTACCGAGTCCTGGTGTTTCTGAGAGTGTTTAAACTGATTGGAACAAAGGCCATGACACATGTATTTTTTAACCTGTTATTTGCCTTTTATATTTTTACATTAATGTTTTATTATCTGGTTTATCTGTTTTTCCTGCCTGAAGTTGGCTATATTTGTCCCACTGCTGAAAACACAATCTGCCTACCAGTTGGATGTTTGTCAGGGTGAAATGAAGGTTTAGAAGTTTTGTTTTTGAGGCCTTTTCTTGGACCATTTACACTCTTTGTTGTTTTGCCTTTACATGCTGGAAAGTGATTTTGAGCAACAAACTGGAGCAAAATTATTTTTGTTTGGCCATTATTTATTTATTCTTTAATGCAAAACAGATCAGTGATGGCAGGAACATAACATACCACTAATTTACTCACTGGTTTTTCTTTCAACTGATATTATGTTTTAGATTTTTCTCAGGAAGATCAGGCACTTTTTATGTATAACTTTTTTTGTATGATATCCTGACCAATTTCATTCCTTAATTTTTTTTTTCACCCATTTCCAAAAGTTTTCCTTTTGCTGCATCAGTACACCAGTTATGAAGCTCTAAAGCAAAAGAATAAAGGCACAATGGTGAAGCCCAGGGTTGATGAGGCTTCTCTGATTAATGATTGACACCTCTGTCTGCTCTGATTAAAGCTGCACTTAATGCTAACAGAGATTTCTGAATTTCTTATTTCCATTTTGAGAGAAATTAGAAAACATATTAAGTAATATATATTGTTTATCTTGATCTCAAATTCAAAAAAGCTCTGTTGGAGTTCATCCCAGAGGCAGAAAAATAATCAGTCATAACATGTGGTGGTGAAACCATAAACTATTTTAAAACAAAGAACACCACATAATGTAAAGTCTAATGTCAGAAAATAGTCTTCACATTAAAAATGTGCAGTACAGTTCTTACAGTCAGTGATCCTGAATGCAGACCACTCACAGCACTGAGCTGATGCATACTAGAGTGTTCAAATTCCTCTAAGCTGGGTTGTCCTGCTGTCTGTCCCCAGTAGACAGTGGGACACAAACTTCTCCTGTAGCTGCTGGACAGGACCAAACGTAATCTGCTCTTCCTCACCGCCAACCAGTTGGCCTACAGACCCGACTTCCTCCGTCTGGCTTTGTAAAGACATCATATCAAAAGAGACCAGAGTTTGTGCAGAACTTTATGTCCACAAGTCAGGATTTTGGTTGACTGGATGTTGAAATGGAAAATTACTTTTACACTAAATACATGTTTTCAACTTTCCTGCTAAAAAAAATAAATAAATGAAAGAAAAAAAAAAGAAAAATATGGCATTGTCTTTAAACGTGTAAACCTATATATGTTTATTTATTTATTTTATTAACACACTGCAATGTTTGAAGTGACCCACATGTGCAGCAGCGCTGTGTGTACAGAGGTAAATATGGATGCGACAGAGAAAGGAAGAAAATGAGAAAAAAGAGAGAACAGATCTTAACAACGGCCTTTTGTGCAGCAGTCAGAAGCCGGTGCAGATTTCTGACCTTTGTCTCACTTCAATGACATAATAATCAGATGAAATATAACTTCACCACTCCGATTGAAATGGCTTAAAAGAAGATCACGTATCCAGTATCGGTGTGAACAGAGCCAAAGTGTTTGAGTACCCAAGTATCCCTTAGAAAACATCAAATTCAGCTTCTCTGAAGTCTGCTTGTCACGTTCCAGCTGAGACTGTCCTTAAACATCCACAGAGAGGAGTATAACATTCAGCGTACAGCAGCTGCAGTCTGAAGCTGGAAAGTAAGTTCAAAGAGAAGGTTGAAATTTAAAGGAAAAGATTCAGCTGATCTTCTGTAAAACTGAGGTTTAAAAATAAAAAAAAAATAAAAAGCTATATGGCACGTGATGATAATCTTTGGAGGGTGAAGACTATCATTGAGCATTCAGTGTGTTCCTAGTAAAAGAGGAGTGTTTTAATGAGCCTAAATCCCAGAGGAAGATGCTCGAGGTTTAGACTCAAGGGGTGATGAAAGCTCATTAACCTGCACTCTTTATGTATATTACTGACAGCAGTGTCTGAATATTAAATGTTCCAAATGGTAATACCGAGACCCCAACTCCAGAAGATGTAAATTCTGTGCTGCAAAGTGGAGTCAGTGATAATAAAGAGTGTTCTGTCAGGTGGATTTATTTAAGATTCTGATGATCACTGCTTAATGCACTTGAGACACAGAAGTAGCAAAAATACACCAGCATTGGATTTGGGAGAGAAAAGGTAGAAAGTTCTTTAGCAGATATTCTCGTCTCCTCCTCTCCAGACAGTTTGATTTGCATGCACCTTCACCTCCTTATCTCCTGCTCTCCTCCTTCCACCTTTCCTCTCCATATGGCCACCTTCTCTCTCGGAGCTTGCTCTGCTAACTTCGAGGAAATGCAAATGAGATTCATGTAGAGTTGCTGGAGTGGAAACACCTGGTTTTACATATAGATTTTTGCTCAGGGACGAGGACGTGGACCTAAAATATAGAAGTAAGTTTGCAGATTGGTTTTCCTAAACCTGTGAGGACCAAATGGACGTGAAATGACTCAAATTTAATGCATCTTCTAACAGTAAGATCTTTTGTCTTTGCCCATCACAGTGGATTTCTGACCGTTTAATGTTGAGTTCAACATAATATCTTAACAGTATTTTGTCTAAAATATATCTCAGACCTTTTTAAAAATAAAACAAACAAACAAACAAAAAAACACCATCAACTTTCCCTGTGAAAGTTTTTCTTTAGATCTGATAAGCAATTTATTTACTGTTATGTTTTGTTGAATTTTAGGATGTAGCATGTTTGTATCGGGGATGGAGATTTGTGTTTTGGTTCAGTCATAGAAGCAACATGTTCACTAAGTTACGACTTTTTCAGGAATTTCTATTTGCAGAACACAATGATCCACTCCTCTTGGAACTGATCAACAGAACTGGATTCAGTTGTAATGTTTTAAAGCTGTCTTGATCAATAGTTCTCCAGCTTTCTGAAGGTCTTTACAGTTTTTATTTGGACATATTTAGCCTAGACCTTTTAAAGTGCTTCCTTTTTTAATCCACTTAATGCTGACCTTTAAATCATTCAAGCATTCTAACTCGAGGGATAAACCACTGTTTTTTATTTACACATAACAGACAATTTAGCGAAGAATCAGTTCAAACTGGATCCTTAACTCCTTGTAACTAGCAGCCTAGTCATTTGTTCCCATTTCTTTAGTTACAACTCTGAAAAAACAGCAAGGACAAGACAGTTTGACAGAAATCAGGATTTTAGCAGCAACAAGGTGATTTCCAAACAGCTGTTAGCTGGAAATTTGGAGGCAGAAACTGGACACGTGGAGGACAAAAGAAGAAGAGCCAGGTCTAAAAATGTATCTATAGCAGATGAACAAGATCTGAGAGGGATGTCCTGAAGAAACAGGAACAAATCCAGACCTGAACCTGGACTACATGTCCTGTATCAAATGACACTAGAAATTTTATATGGTACTGTTCTACTGTTGTTGATGTTATGTGTTTCCTTTATGGGACTACGGAGGGAAATTAGCAATCTGCTCGTTCCAGCATATTTATGACAATATTGTACGTTTATTAATAAGTATTGTCCCATTTAAATAAACAAGTAAATTAAATAGACTGAGCGGTTAGGATCAATTCCGGGGTTCCCCTAACTTCATGCCGAAGTGTCCTTTGGCAAGACACTGAACCCCAGGTTGTCTCACAATGTGTTTATAGGGGAATGAATGTGTGTGATAGAGAAAAGTCGTTAGTATAATCACAGAAGTTCTGTTTGGATGTGTGTATGAATGGGTGAATGTGACATGTCAATCAATCGATTCTTCCCTTCATTTGTCCCCCCTGGGGCAATTGTTGTGCTACAGCACACGTACACGTCAGTCAATCAAATGACATATGGCCTATATTATAAAATAAAAAGCAAATATACTCAGAATAGGGTAAAAACATAGGTAAAAAGTATAGATAGAAGCCACAGAATTTCAAACCAACTTTTAAATAAAGGATTTAAAATCAGGGTTCAGTAACTAAAACAACACAACAGGTAACAGCTATCTTCTCCCCCTGGAGTTTAGTAGGGCAACAGTAGAAGGTACAAAAGAATGTTTGTATTTGTTTGTTTTAGCAAGTAAAAGTCTGAGAAGTGAACCAGGTGGAAGAAATGGAAACGGTTGATGGAGAGGATGAGAGCTGTCTGGCTCTCATCCTCTCCATCAACAGTGTCAGTATTATGAAGGCGCTTTGAGAGATCAACACATGACTAGAAAAGCACTGCAGCCCATTCACCTTCATCTGGACAGAGAATAGAGCAAAAGTCAGACACATTCAAAGAAGAGTTTTGGGATGTCCTTCAAGGGCCCTGAAGTTTCATTTAACAGACCTGATAGTTGCACTTGTATATCATCTCCTCCAGAATGGTTTTATGCAGCTGTAGCAAAACAATGATTCATCAGTGGTTGACGACAACAACTAATATACTCATTACTGTTTCTTCTTCTGGTCCCTCACATGAAGGGTGACCACGAGCGTTAGGATGAAGTCACACTTACATACATGCATACATAAGATTTTCCTGGCAGTATATAAAGACATGATCTCTTTTGTACGTTTCTCAAGTTCACAGGATTACAGGTGGGTAAAATTCTAAGATGGCTTTTGGAGGATAAAAGAAAATAGCTTGACATCATAGACAACCTTCCACAAGTTTGATTCTGTCTTTAAGAATAAGTAAAACATTTACAGTCACCTTTCTTGTAGGGTTTTTGTAAGACACTTTATCCACCAACAAAGTGCAGTCCTCATTTTAAAGTCTTAGAAATGAAACATGAAATACTGGAAAACCCATGTTTGGGTGAGACAGACTCCGTCTGTCCTCTTTATTACTGATGCATTAAAAGTCATTTTCTCTGACAGCATTTTCCAGATTGGTTTTTTGACGGATGTTGCATGATAGGATTTCCTTCAACTTCATTACTGCAGTAAAGTCATCAGTAAAATCTATGAATTTGTTGTGTAGAAGAAAATCCAGGAGTCATTCAGACAGGTTAAACTAGACCAAAAGACAGTTACACTGATGTGAAACTGGCTTCTGAGCATTTCTACAAATTCACATAAAATGGAGGATAATTGCTTTTACAACTTCCTGCAGACTTTAAAAGCCCCTTGAAACAGTTTGAATTGCAGCTTTTTCTTCTTCTCTGGCACCTATTCTCATCCACTTTCCAGATATGAAGCAGTTATTCCCAATAGCCTATTGTCTAGTCCTCCAACATGAAAGGGGTGTGGAGGATTGATAGGTGTGACAATACTCTCCAGTCCTGCTTTCCTGCTGAACTTATGCACCAGAAAAAATAGGATTTTATTCAGACATGGTCCAGCGATTCACCCAGCCCAGCTTTTCAAACTTGATAATCCTCTTGTCATGGAAAAGTACATCTGTGACTAAGCCATCTAAAGACAGCATTTCTCCACAGAATATCAGCAAGTTAGTCAAACAAAATACACAATATCTCCCGGTAGTTGAGGCAGTCTTTAAAAACAACATTAGTAAGTTTTACGTGGGCTGTATGTGCTGCAGTTTGCATTATTTTGCCCATTTAACAGAAATAATATTTGGTAAGAAGCAAAGCCCACCAGGCCCAGGCGTGGCTCATGCAACACAAATGAAAAGAAAAGTGGTGTTTTGGGTCACAAAACCTTTAGCCATGAAAATAAACAAATAAATAAATAAATGAACATTTAAAGGTTTGTCAGGTTATAAAGTGCCACAGGGATTCAGCATCTCAGCTTGTGTACGTATTTATTTTGGTTTTACCACTCTGGATTTCTAACTCTTGTAGAAAGAATACACAGGATGGGATGTTCTATACTATTTCTTTTCTTTTTAATAATGTAAAGGAAACTTGAAGTAAACAATAAAAAAAAAAAAAAAACTCTTACTTCTGTCTGGAAGTTCGTTCGTGATGATTTCTTTTTTCTTTCCTGCTTTAATTTCTAATTTACACCAGGTACTTTTGAGCAGTTATCTGAGTCTTTAAGACTTTATTATTAGGTTTTATGTAACAGAAAATTACATTTAAAAAATGTTAATTACAACTCAAATGACAAAATTATCAGAGTCTCAGGTATTCTAGAAATCTGTAGAAATCCACTGGAAGGATGGAGCTTCATGCTGATCCCTCAGATCCCTCAAACCACAGAAGTCATCCTGGAAGAGACCACTCCCATCAGGAGTATGGTAAAAGCTAATAAATCAATTCAGCAAACATTCACATTAAAACATGATGCAGGTACTGGATCTCCTCACTGTGGGTGGGTGGGGTCAGAGCTTCATGTTTTTATTTCTTCTGAGCGGGATGTCATCTTACCGCTGAGCTGATGAGCAGATAAACATGTTCAGCATTTAACCCTGGAACTGGCTAAGTAAATCTCATCTCTGAGCTTCATTGACTGCTGTTCACAGTCTGAAACATTTATTTCTGTGAAAAATGTTCCCTGCTGAATTTTCTTCTTTCGCTCATCTGCAGGCTTCAGCTGGTAATCGTGTTTCATGGTAATTAGGACCTGATTGGGCGAACAGAGATGACTCTAATTGCTTGTTATCCCCCGTTTTGTGTTGCTGTCTTCTTAGGTGAGAGGTGGCTGTGTGCTCAGGGCGCTGATTCACATATTAATGTTAAAAAACATAATGTATTTTAGCAGATGAATGACTGTTACCCTCTCTGATTCTAGGAAAGGCATTGTGAGGCTGATAGGCTGTTAAATATTGTCGTTTGCTGCAGTGTGCTGCATTTAAAGCAACAATGGGCTGTTTAACAAACTGTCTTGCAAAGTGCTTCCATTCCGCAGTTATGACCAGTATAATTCTATTGTGTTTGTTGCTGCCCACCCCTCCTTCTCCCATCGATTTAGTCTCCCTCTAACCGAATTCAGTGTCCTCTTTCCTTATTGCCTCTGCTGCGTTCATGCACTGTGTATGAAGGTTGATATTTCTATTAACACTTGGCCCTGAAAGGTTCAAACATCATTTCAGAGGCCATGTTTGGAAAAGAGGTCATAATTAAAAGGAAGCTGTGGATTAATTGAACAGTCAATGGTCGTTAATGGCTCGCCCAATTTGTAAATCATCATCTTCATCAATGATTAAGTTTCAACAGTGAATTGGGTGTAAGTGTAAATAAATGAGATTATTAACCTTTCTCAGTTAAAACTGAAACAAAAGGGCCCAGTTAATCGAACCAATTTAATTGAATTATCAGTTTATAATTTAATAAAGTATTTTCTAAACTAATTTCATTCAGAACCCATCTTATCAGCTGCATGACCATATTTTCTTCTGTAAAAAGCCATAAAACTATTCTATTCTATTGTATTCTATTCTACAGTCATTTAGGAGACTCTTTTCCAAAGCAACTTACATCAAAAGGGGGATAGGCAGTAGAGTTAAGTGTCTTGCTTAATGAACCAACTGGAAGGTGTTAATATTTGTCCCCTGTAGGATTCAAACTCGGGTCTCCTAGAAATGTGACTTTAAATGACCATGTCAGATTTAAGTACATACGTGTGTGGTGACATCACATCCTTTTGTAGAATGTGGCTGCAACAGTGGTCTTAGCGTTAGCTGCTAATATGAGCGGTAATACGCTGCATGTTAGTTACAGGTGAATATAATCCATTATGGTAAATGAAAACATCTGAATGTGACATTATCTCTGTAATAGAAACAGATTTTGGAAACACAGGAAACCAGTTGTGTTTATATATGCTAAGATCTCACCGAGCCTTGATAAGAAACGCAAGCGTAGGGTCATGTCACTGATTTCCAAGTTTTATGAATTGATATTGGACTTAATTTGAATGATTTTAAATCGATAAATCTTTTTTTTTTTTTTTTTAACCAAGCCTAGGTGAGAGAATCATAAAAGCATTGATCCATCTTGCTTTGGCTGAACAGTATTGTTGCTGACCATGTCCATCCCTTTACGACCACAGTGGAGCATCTTCTGATGCTACTTCCAGCAGGATAATACACCATGTCACAAAGCTCAGATCATCTCCACCTGCTTTCTAGAACATGACGATGAGTTCACTGGACTCCAACGGCCTCCACAGCCACCAGATCTCAGTCCAGTAGAGCAGCTTTGGGATGTGGTGGAACGGGAGATTCTCATCATGGATGCAGCCGACAAACCTGCAGCAACTGTGTGATGCTGTCATGTCAATATGGAGAAAACCTCTGAGGAAGGTTTATTAAAGTGTATATTTCAATTTGAACATGGTCACTGCAAACAAACAGATTCACACACTGTGAAACGTTTTATCTTGGAAAAGACAAACTTAGACTTCGGGCGGGAGTTCAGGCACCTCACTCTGTCTGACGTGGAGAAGAAGTGAGTGTCTGGAGACGCTCAATGACTCGGGATGTAAATAAAGTTTCAGTTTGTGTACAGAAGTTGTCTCCACTGGTGCACCGTTAACTTGTGTGTGTTTGCCTTGTATCTCCATATCAAAGAATGCAGGCGTCTCACACTGAGCTGTCTGCCAACATTAGCCCTTTGCAGACCTTACAGCTCCTCGGTGTGTGGGTGGGTGTGTGTCAATTGATTTGACTGTTTGTTTTGTCTGTGGAGGTGTTGTTTTTTTATCTTGTATTTTGGCCTAAGATTTAACACATATCACACATATACATACACTCATATTGAGGAGAATGGCTTTGTTCTTGTTTGGCTTTAAAATTTGACTTTTTCTATTTGTTCTGCTATTCAGCATCTTTTAAAAGATGTTTTTGGTTGTTTTAGGTCATGGCGGTCAGGTATTAAAGCCTCGGCACCTTGCTCCTTTTCTGGTGTGATGAGAGTGGAATGACTGGTCAAAAACAGTGAGAAAAAAACAAAAATAACCACATGCAGGTTGATGACAGAAACATTTAACTTCATCCTGTTTTCATTCATTCTGACAGCATTTAAGTCAGAACCTGTGGCGTCTCTGAGATGCGCATGCACTGATGCTCACATGCACTGGCTATGTTAGATTCTGAGAATAAATTCTCCAAAGTCATTGAGTAGAATTTGATAATGAACTAAACTCATCTGAAGGCTTGTTTTCTTATTGGTCTGAGCTGCCTGAGAATCCTGACTGAACTGCAGTTCACGTTGGCTCTAAGTTGTTCTTATAAACAAATGGTAATTACAGTAAAATATCATTTTAAAGGCAAAAAAACAAATAAAAACTCAAATGTGATTTGAAAAAAAACAAAAAAAATCAAAACAGATTTGACATATTCCAACCATGCGGATATTGGTTCATGGTTGTAGCCTTTGTTAAAAGCCACCAGGTAATGTGTTAAATTACTTAAATCTCTATTAAAACTAAACAGGGACCAACCAAGGACAAAATATAATACCAATTGAAGCTGCAAGCAGCGATGAAGGCCTTTCTGGCGGAGCTCCGGCCTATTGCACCATCCCATCAACCGGGAACCTCCCTTCCCCAGCACGGTCGTTCTTGCTCGCAGCCGTATGCTCACTCGTCCCCAGGTATTCTGCCTTGGGTCGTCACCGTCTCCCTTTGAGGATCACCTGGTACATAAATGGGCCCAATAATGACATCAGAAGTGTTCATGACCATGTTCTCACCAATTGTGTGAAATGAATCCAAACAAAAACATGGTTTTAAGATCTGCAGATATCAACATGGCCAGTAGGTGGCACTATAGTGTTTTTTCATGAACTAACATGTTCAGATACAACTGCCATATATCACGTCCTGTAGTCCACCAAGTCCAGAGTTATAGCCACTTCCTGTTTGATGGCGAGGGACTGAAACCTCACAGGCAGCCATTTAAGTCATGATGTTATGACAAGTTTGTTATATTGTGAATCATAAGTTCATCAAGGATGATATTGATGAGTTTGAGTAGGTTTTTAAGGTTTTCAAAGGTAAAAAATATGTGGTACTTCCTGTTTCCAGGGGGCGGGGCTATGGCGCTGACAACATCTGGACATGTAGATGTGGTCTGCTTGGAATGGGCATCATACGTGGCCATTTTGGTTGCGATATGTTGTCTTAACTCAGACCAGGTAAAAAAGGGCCATTAAGGTTTCACAACAGAATGAACTGTTAGGCTAGTAGCAATAGTATGGGTGTTAATTGAAGACCTAGAATCACTCTAGGAGGATGCAGACCAGGATAATAAACACCAGACAGCAAAAGCTTTATATGGATGCCTTATTATTAATAGTAAAAATTAAAGTGCAAAATATTTACAATGAAATTGGTCATGACCATTGACAGTTTATACAATAATGCAATAGTGCAAAAACACGCTTGATAAAACAAAAACAATCAGTGCAGATACATATTCCACATAATCCATAGTTTGATCCCAAACCCCTTCCCAGAATTCAGCAGTTTTTTCCTCTTTTCCCAGAGGATAAATAAATGGGAAATGAAGATGTCTGGTTGGGAACCAAACAAAATAATCTACAAGTCCAATTTGCTATGAGCAGCTACGTTGTGTAATGAAGTTGAATGAGCGCAGTTGGGGAAATGGTCCCTACCACACTGGTGGAGGAACGTCGAATGAATTTTGTCTTCTTGGGCTTCAGCTCGCCATCAAGAACTTGGTATTTCATGAAGAGTAGAAGGAAGGAAAAAAAACCAGCCTGTATAAATACAGGACCAGTCCATTAGCATTCTATTGTGTACACAAACATTTGAAATAAAGAATCACAATTGTCACAGTGCACCATATAAATATTGCCTTTCATCACAATATCATAATCAAGGTAGTTGCCCTCTTTTGCAAACATAAAACCGATGGACAACAAAACATTGGAAAAAAAATTAGTTTGCAGTTATGACCAAGTCAGCTGAATGAATGAATAGGCCACGGCTAGCGATTAGCATCAAACACTCACCAATCCAAGGTGACCTAACAGCATATCCCGCTCATCCTAAATGATGGATATGACTCGAAACTCATCTATAACAAGGGTAAACAAAGCACGAGGAGATATTTATACAGATGTGTCAAAGAAGAGCTTTCTTTCCATTACTGACCTGTAGCAAACTATCAAGAAGCTTCCCCCACGTCTGCTCAAGTGTGCGCGCCGCCATGGTTATAACAAAGCAGTCACATGATTCATGTACATCACGTGCATGACAAAGTCTCGCGATACGGCAGCAAAATACCGCGAGAATATGAAGGGGTGCAGTACAGACAGGCAGACAGGCAGCATGGGCACACACAGGGGTTACATAAGTTATATCAGTATCGTGTCACATGGCGGATATCAAAGTTTGAGGCCACGCCCCCGCCGTGCCCTTTCTCCTTTGAGAAAGTTTTAGATGACTTTTGATCACACATGCCTCTGGAAGCTTCAGAGTGATTTTGAGGTCAATACGATAAAATCAAAATTCACCGGATATCATCAGCAACTTGTTTTCAGGTGTCTGACCCAGTTTGACCCTGATTGTGTTCAAAACGTCAGAGAAGTGGTTCTTTGAGTAAAAAACATGACTTCCTGTCAACAGGAGGTGTGGCCTTTTCGTAATTCAATAATTACCATGTAAATGTCTTGAGGATTGGACTAGCATCATACGTGGCCATTTTGGTTCAGATGTCTTGTTTTATGTGGGAGTTATACCAGTTTCGTCTTTCATGGCGAGACATCAAACTTTGAGGCCCCGCCCCCTCTACGCCCTTACTCCTTTAAGAAAGTTTTTGATAACTTTTGATCACACATGCCTTTTGAACATCCTGAGCCATTTTAGTGTCACTACGATAATATCTCTAGGAGGAGTTTGTTCAAATGCAAGGTCAGTAAAACGCCAATATGGCGACTTTGATCCAAAATTGCTGACTTCCTGTTTTTTTAGGGCAGTGCTCCAAGAGGATTTTTTTTTCGCCCCACCATTTAGAACATGTGTAGCGAATTTCATAAAGATTGATTACATGCAGTGGCAGGGCACCATAAATAGGTGGCGCTCTCATTCAATTTTGCCCGAACAGTCCCGAGCACCCTACCATATGTAAATTTACACAGTCCTTTGGGGGGGGTAGGCAAAATCTGAATAAGATAAGATAAGAATAAGAAGAATAATAAGAAGAAAAAACGCTTGCATTACAATAGGCCTAAGAAGTCAAATTGCGTAGGTTATTCAATCACAAAAAGATCTGGTGACTGGTAATAAAGGAGAACCCAACCATTAGGCCATCTGTGGGCTATTCCAATAAGCAGGGTTACTCGGTTCCAAAATGGCTAATATAGGTAAGTTAATACATAAACATATGCTGTGAGCATAGCCTGGTAGGGAGTAGGTTTTGTTTAGGCCATGCCCAACATATCTCCAACATAACAATTTGAGAGAAGGCAGTGACGTGCAGTGAAGTTCATGGCTTTGTCTTCTTGTTGTGATAGATTGAACAAGGTGTTGGAAACATTTCTTAGAGGTTTTGCTCCATTTTGACATGACAGCATCACACAGTTGCTGCAGGTTTGTCAGATGCATCGTGGATGAGAATCTCCCGTTCCACCACATCCCAAAGCTGCTCTACTGGACTGAGATCTGGTGACTGTGGAGGTCATTGGAGACTGTCATTGAACTGCTGCCATGCGATTGGCTGATTAGCTATCTATGTTTACAAACAACTGAACAGGTGGAAATAATAAAGTATCTGGTGAGTGTAAATTTGAGCACCTTGCTCAGGATTTATCAAAGATTTATCAATTTATAGAAGTTGTTTTAAATGCTTTGGTTTGTAGTCTGCTTCTTGTAGTTGGTCCATTTGAAGCAGATGGACACTTATGCTTGTAGGAGGACCGAGTCCGCCTCTTTGATCCGTATCAGTTTGTTTGCGCATTCACAATACCCCAAACAAAGCAGACTTTCCAAGTCAATGGACCAGGATTCAAATAAATAAAGCTTGTGTAAATGTAGCCTTAATCAAGGCAAGGCAAGGGCAAGGCAGTTTATTTGTATAGCACATTTCATGTACAGGACAATTCAAAGTGCTTTACATAAAACAAAGACATTACAGATATTTAGAATAGTAAAAGGCATCAACACATAATCAACACATAATCACAATAAAATAATAAATTACATTAAAATGATTAAAAGCAAGATAAGTTAAAAAAAAAAAAGTTACCGTGCAGATTTCATGCATAGGCGCATGAGAAAAGAAAAGTTTTTAACCTGGATTTAAAAATGTCTACATTTGGGGAAAGTTTAATCTCCACTGGCAGTTTGTTCCATTTGTTTGCAGCATAACAGCTAAATGCTGCTTCTCCATGTTTAGTCTGGACTCTGGCCTGGACTAGTTGACCAGAGTCTTTGGATCTAAGAGCTCTGCTAGGTTTATATTCTCTGAACATATCACAGATGTATTCTGGGCCTAAACCATTCTGGGATTTGTAAATGATCAGAAGGGTTTTAAAATCTATTCTGTGACTGACTGGAAGCCAGTGTAAAGATTTTAAAACTGGTGTGATGTGTTCAGATCTCTTAGTCCTGGTTAAAACTCTAGCAGCAGCGTTCTGGATGAGCTGCAGATGTTTAATGCTCTTTTTAGGAAGTCCTGTTAAAAGACCATTACAGTAATCCAGTCTACTGGAGATGAATGCATGGATGAGTTTCTCTTGGTCTTTCTGGGAGACTAAACTTTTAATTCTGTTGATGTTTCTGAGCTGGTAAAAAGCTGTCTTAGTGACAGCTTTGATATGGCTGCTGAAAGTCAGATCTGAGTCTATCAACACTCCCAGGTTACGAACTTGGTTGGTAATTTTAAGAGCCCGAGTCTCCAGGTGTTTGCCAATGCTGACCCTCTTCTCTTTGCTACCAAACAGAATAATCTCAGTTTTGTCTTCATTTAATTGTAGGAAATTCTCCCTCATCCAGGTGTTTATTTGCTCCAGACACTGACACATTAAGTCTATTGGACTGCAGTCATCTGGTGACAGAGACACATAAAGTTGTGTATCATCTGCATAACTTTGATAACTAATGCTATAGTTTTGTAATATTTTACCCAAAGGGAGCATATACAAGTTGAACAGAAGAGGTCCAAGGACTGACCCCTGGGGGACTCCACAAGTCATGGCCACTCGCTCGGATTCATAGCTGCCGATCGTAACAAAATAACTCCGGCCTTCTAAATAGGACCTGAACCAGTTAAGGACCGCTCCAGAAAGTCCAACCCAGTTTTCCAGCCTGTGCAACAGGATTCTGTGATCTACAGTATCAAACACAGCACTGAGATCCAACAGAACCAGGACTGATACTTGACCAGAATCGGTATTCAACCTAATGTCATTTAACACTTTGACCAGAGCTGTTTCAGTGCTGTGATGAGGTCGGAAGCCGGACTGAAATTTATCAAGATTTCCACTTTCATTTAAAAAGTCATGAAGCTGGTGAAATACAACTTTTTCAATAATCTTGGAAATAAAAGAGAGGTTAGAGACAGGTCTATAGTTGTTCATTATAGAGGCGTCTAGAGTCCTTTTCTTTAGGAGTGGCTTAATAGCAGCTATCTTTAGTGACTTGGGAAAAATGCCTGATGCCAGTGAGCTGTTAACTATCAGTAGGAGATCACTTTCTACTGAGGTAAAAACTGTTTTTAAAAAGTCGGATGGTATCATGTCCAGAGTGCATGTTGTTGATTTCAAATGCCAAACTGTTTCTTGTAGGACTTTTAAATTCACCATTTTAAATTGTGACATGACATCAGAATTATTTCCGGGTTTTAGACACAGACTAATTTTCTTGTTTGACTGTGTGGAATTAATATTTTGCCTAATTGTTTTAATTTTTTGGCTAAAAAAGTTTGCAAATTGGTTGCATTTCTCAGTGGAAAGGAGCTCTGGGCTTATCTGTTTAGGAGGATTTGTAAGTTTTTCAATCATAGCAAACAGAGTGCGAGAATTGTTGACATTCCTGTTAATCATTTCAGATAAATGCAGCTCTCTGGCCTTGCACAGCTCATTGTTATAGTTACGCAGGCTTTGTTTGTACAGCTCATAGTAAATTTGAAGTTTATTTTTCCGCCATTTCCGCTCAGTTTTTCTGCATTCTCTTTTTAGGCTGGTAACCACAGGGGTGTTTCTCCATGGTGTTTTCTGTTTGCTCAAGTTGCTCTTGATTCTTATCGGTGCAACAGCATCCATTACATTCAAGATTTTCAGATTGAAATTATCCAGGAGTCTATCAACTGACTCTGCACTGGTTGTTGGTAACATAGCCTCCACAAACTTAGCACTTGTTCTTTCATTAATGTACCTCTTCCTAACGGAGAAGCAGGTTGGTTGAACATTCTGAGTGATCAGTAAATCAAACAAAATACAAAAATGGTCAGACAAGGCCAAGTCAGTGACCGCAACAGAAGAAATATCAACACCCTTTGAAATAACCAGGTCCAGAATGTGACCTCGAATGTGGGTCGGTTGTTTAACATGTTGCCACAAACCAAACATGTCCAATATGGAACAAAATTCCTTGACATTACCATCCGTCATGTTATCTATGTGAATGTTAAAATCCCCAGTTAAGATGAAATGGTTAAAATCAGTAGAGATAACCGACAATAATTCAGAAAATTCATCAATAAAATTTACACAGTGTCCTGGACGTCTGTAGATGATTAGAAATAGGATTTTAGGAATGCCCCTTAAAATAAAACTAAGATATTCAAAAGAAGTAAAATCACCAAATGACATTTCTTTACACTGGAATGAATCTTTAAATAAGGCAGCTTCTCCTCCCCCTTTCCTCCTGTTTCGACATTTATTCATGAAACTAAAATGAGGGGGTGCTGTTTCATTAAGAACTGTAGCACTTGTGTCTTCTGTTAACATGTTTCTGTCAGAAAAAGAAAATCTAAACTGTGAGAAATGATGAAGTCATTAACTAACAGTGACTTGTTGGACAGAGATCTAACATTTAGTACAGCAGCTTTATGAAGTTTACACTGGTCTCTGTTGTATTCTGAGTTATACAAGGTACAGTTAACAGATTAGATCGATTCATCCCACAAGCTGACCGTGTTCGATTCCTTATTTTACTAACTAACACAGGAATCCTACTGGGTCCAGGCTTGATCTCAGAACAGCTGTCAGTAGTAGCAAAACTACAGCAAGGACCCTGAACGCATCATGGCATGTTATCTTTGTTGTGAATTCTGCTGCTCTGGGACCCTCCTCCCATGCCCTGCTTGGTCAGGACAGATGATCTAATAGGAGGATGAGGAGGGGGAGGGGGGGGAGCCCTGTATTTCTTGGTAGATGGTGGTCGCTGGGGTTCAGACCTGGATAGAGACATCCTTTTAAGACCTTGGGTGATGTGGAGAAGAGGGTCTGGTGAGGGGGGAGAGCTGGCAATTGATCGCTTCTCTGCTGTGTCCTTCGCTCTTATCTGTACACTCATGTTTGGGTTTGCCGTCCCAACAGCATGATGCAAGTGTGCACCAAGTAATCTGCATCCAGTTAGATTTGGATGCACACCATCAGGTCTGAATCACTCCTTACAGTTCCAAAAGATATTGAAGTTATCAATGAACTTTATCCCATGGGTGATACATGCGTTTGATAACCATGTGTTCAGGCCAAGAAGCCTACTGAAAAGTTCAATTCCTTTACCCGCTGTAGGAATGGGTCCTGAAATGTAAACATGGTGTGCTCCCAACTGACACAGTCTCTCCAACAGCAGAGAAAAGTCTTTTTTCAGGATCTCAGAGCCAATTTTCCTCCTCAGAATATCAAAAGACCCTGTGTGGACAATAATCTTCATACCATCTGGATGTGAAGACAGAATGGTCGGCAACATCTCTGTCAGTTCCCTGACTGATGTATCAAAAAGTGTTAAATTTTCCGTCTTTGCCATCCTGACATGCTGTGTTATGGAGTCCCCAATCAGAATTGTGTCTATTTGTTTTTGTGTGGAGGTGCCGATAGCTTCTATAGTCCTCCTGTTTGTGGGATTTTGGCCTCTCCTCCTGGTCTGGTTAGCCCTGGGCTGAGTTTTAGGGCTATTTCTTGAATTTTGATAAATCCTTGCATTACATTCATCATCATTCATTTTAATATGACTCAACACATCATATTTATTATGCAGTGAGACTTCAGATGGTGGAGTGAGTGCTGGAGCTTTAAATTTCCTGCTGGATTTACCTCTGCGACGAACAACATCAGACCAGGTTCTGGCCGGGGTTGATGACTTTGGTCTGGCACCAACAGTGTTCCAGAAGGAGAGATCAGTCTGATGGTCCGGTTTGGGATTTTCCTCAGCTATTCCAATGTCATTTGAACACATCCAGGGAAGTGTATCAGCCAGGTCTGTAGCGGGAGGCTCCACATTCGACATGCCTTCGCGTATGAAGATGTGACTCAATCCATTTGACAACTCAGTAGCTTGTACAGAAGCTACTACAGAGTCAATAAATTCTTCATTCACACGAATGTCTTGCAGTGTTTCAATCCTCTTCTCCAGCTGTGTTATCCTCAAAGAAAGTTGCTCACACTCAGTGCAGCTCACTGATACTGCAGGGTTAGGAGACATCGTTCCACTAGTTCTCCGATGGAAATCAACTAAATTTATCAAAAAATATATTCGTTCCAGTGATTTATAAGTGACCAGGAGTCCTTGTTCCTAAATTTCTTGCCGGTAAAGATAAGAAAAAAGAAGAAAAAAAGAAGAAAAATGCAAGCAGAAAGGAGAGCAGAGCAGGAAGCGTCCGCACGGCAGCAAAGCAGGAAGCAATCAACCCGTCTCTTAACTTTAATCACACTTGCTTTGAACCGTCTGAGTATCGGGGACTGCTTGTAACCTTTGTGGGACCTCAGGTTGGGAACCACTGAACTAGAAGTTCATCATACAAAAAGCCCACCCAACTCTATAAGGCCAGGGGGAATTACAAAGTCTTTCCCAACACTACTGCTTTTCCGTACTGGGTAAGTGCATTTACAACACATCTGCTTTTACACTTGGTACCAGCTAGAGTGTTCAAAACCATGAAGATGCAACAATAATAGTTTTATAACTTCATCACAGCCCAATGAATTGTAATTATGTCACGAGGTCGAGATGTCCAACCCTTTGTCAAGCTGGGTATGAGGCTTATTAGCTGAATATTCAGATTTATTGATGGAGAAAAACCTTAAAAACTGCTCACTTCATATTTTCACTGCATTTTAGCTGTTACTACACAATATTCTTCCTAAGTTGAAGCGAGTTTCTAGTGAGGCATCAAATTAAAACTATAACATAACATTTACTGAAAGCCACACATTTTCAGTAAGTCTCTAAAATGTCTTGTTTTTTATTTTATAAACGCAACAAAAAAAGTGGGGTGAAACTGAAAAATTGCATTCTAATGATATATTTTCAACACATTTAAAAGAAGAGGAATTCCAGAATGATCCGTGTAGAATATTTTTATGTATATCAGACTAAGCGACTGGTAGAAAAAAAAAAAGAAGTAACTTTTTGGCTTCATGATTTCAGTTGGTATATAAAAAAGAAACGATGCATTGCCCATCAGCTGCCCATCACCATCCCGATGGTGAAGCATGGTGATGGCAGTATAATGCTGTGGGGTGTTTTTCAACTGCATAGACTGCGAGTGGTTGTATAGTTGCAGTATGGATAATGCAATAAAGTTGATATTGGATAAAATTTTTATCAAAAGTGCTCAGGACATCATACTGGTCCAAAGAGTCACTTTCCAATCCGATAATAACCTGAAGAATACATCTAAAACAACACAGGAATGGCTTAGGAACAACTCCATGGATATCCTTTAATGGCATGGCCGGAGTAAACTGTAGTGAAGATCGATGTGGAGACCTGAGAGTGGCTGTCCACCAACATTCCCCTTCTAACCTGATAAAGCTGGAGATGATCTACAGCAGGAGTGTCAAACTCTGGTCCATGAGGGCCTGTATCCTGCAGGTTTTCATTGTTTCCATGATCTAACACACCGGACTGAAATTAATGGCTTATTGTGAAGAAGTTGACAAGAAGCTCTTGGATCCATTTGATTTTATTCAGTTGTGTTAGATCAGGGAAACAATGAAAACCTGAAGGATACCAGCCCTCGAGGACCGGAGTTTGACACCGCTGATCTACAGAGAAGAGAGAAGAACATTTCTATAATAGATCTTAAAAGCCTTGATGACTCAGAATGTTTGCCTTCTGAATTCAGACAGACTGAGACAGAACACACATTACACACAGAACACAAGTCGCTCAGTAAAGACAAAGACATAGAGACGATATTTGATGTTCACATAAAAACAAATATGGCCAAGATGGCCATCCTTCTCGGTTATATTTCTAATGGAGGTTTTCTTTCCTGGCTCTGGTTCTGATGGAGGGTTTCCTTCCTGTTAAAAGGGAGATTTTCCTCTCCACAGTGTCTTCATGCAGGTCAGGATGGTGGACTGAATCAAAGAGAAGATTATAAACACTCTGTTGGTTGGGTACGTTTTGGTTAATGACAGGGTGGCAGAAAATTTCCAAATCCTGGTGTGAAAAACTTCTTGCATCATTGCCAAGGGCACTCAAGTCTGTATAAGCTGTCAATGGCACTTCTGCTAAGTAATGGGCAAAGGTCTGAAGACTTGTCCACTTTTTTTCTTTTTTTTTTTTCTTTTTTTTTTCTTACAAGACAGTTAGGAGCGTGGTATTTAGAATGTGAGTATGTTTTAACAGTTTTGTCTAACATGCATCCTGCATGTGTTCCTAAATCAAGCCTAAATGCATCATTGTCTCACCTGGTAGAGGCTTATTCCCCGCTGCACCTCTGATATAACCCAGTCCTAAATTAAACAAAGTGTATTTTAATTTGTATTTTATGATGCTTTACAATAAAAAAAATTTAATCCAGAATCAACTCATAATAGGCAGACTAAAGCAGGGCCCACTTGTCCTGTAAATTAGGCCACTAGATCAGAAAATATGCAGAATACTGTGTTTGACCAAGAGCAGCTTGACTCTGTGACTTTGCAGCATTATTAATCTAATTTCATTACAAATGTGAACTCAATTCTTTTTTTTTCTGTTATTAAATATAATGCTTTTGTATTACTACTTCAGAAGGCAAGGCAAAGTAAATTTATTTGTGCAGCACATTTCATGTACAAGACAATTCAAAGTGCTTTACATAAAACATTAAAAGCATTACAACAAGGTGCAGGAAGCAATAACAACATTAAAAACAAACTTTAAAGGGAATAAAGGAAATTAAATAAAAAAGAAAGGAAAAAAAGCTAAAATAAAATAGATAAAAGGTAAGAAATTTCCATTGTGGGGGATTTAACAGTTGTTTTGATAAAAGGCAGCAAATAGAAAAGTTTTAAAACTGGTGAGAGTTTCAGCAGACCTGCAGTTTTCTGGGAGTTTGTTCTCAGAAAAAGCATTCAGCTTAAAAGCATAAAAGAGAGCTGCCTCTCCACATTTAGTTCCGACTCAGGGAACAGAAAGTAGACCTGAGCCTGACGACCTGAGGGATCTGGTTGGTCCATAATGAACCAGAAGATCCTGTATGGATTTTGGTACTGCAACTTTGATTTCTTCCACTTGCCACTCTTACCATCGTAGTATTTTTCCATGGAACTCTCTTTTTGGCAGTGACCACTTTCACCTTGGTGGGAGAAATGACATCAATAATGCTGTAATTTTACCACTGAAATGATCCACAAGCTCATTAACTGGAGCCCAGGGGAGGAGGGTGATGGAGAAAAAGCTTGTGTAAACATTTCAATCAAATTTTCACCTATATAACGTTTCTTGATAATCTCTGTTTGGGCTTTTTTGTTGACAGTAACAGCATCTCAAAGAAATAACAGAATTGATCAGACAGAGCAACAGCCATCACCACAACCTTGGAAATATTCAGATCTTTAGAGATGACCAGATCCAGACAGTGTCCTCTGTTTCACATGCTGAGTTAGACCAATGTTATGAAGAACACAACCCAATTCTTCTCTCGCTCTGTCCTGAAGGTTATTAGCATGAATGTTGAAATCACCAACAATAACTGCACAGTCAGAGTCAACAGATTATTGACAGCAGTTCAGTAAAGTCATCAAAAAACGTTGCAGTGCTTCGGTGCTCGATAAATGTCAAGGAATGCATGAGCGGGAGAGGTCATCATTTTCGAATGAGGCAAAGTTGATATAAGATATCTGCTTGCATTGGAAGAATCATTAAACAAAACAGCCACTCCTCCACCTTTCTGATGGGATCGAGCTTCACTCAGAGCTGAAGTTTGAATGGGTCGCTTCTGTAAAACTGCATCATTTTCTCTTTCTAACCAGCTTTCTGCTAAAAAAGGAAAATAAATTTGTGCTTTGTAATAAAATCATTAATTAAAAAATGTTTTTCCAGCCAAAGATCTGATATTTAGTAAAGCCAGCTTCAGTGTGGCGGAAACAGTATCTGTCAGTTTTTGTTATGGACAGGCTGAGGCTGAAGAGGTTTGATACATTTATAGAATGTATTGGGTAAACCTTGATTTTTCTGAACATTTATCAGTCTTTTTTGTTGCCTATTACAACAGGGACAAAGAAAACTACCTGAATTTTGGGCCCCGGCTTATCCTAGAGATCCTTGTGTACCCACATAGCTGCAGCCTGGACCCAGCACATATCAATCAGATGCTAACTGTAGATAAGGATTCTGCTATTTGTAGGTCATGGTGACGTGACACTGACCAGGTTGTAAAATTCTTAAAAAATAGTAGTATCCAAACAAATCTACCACAAAATACAATCTCAGTGATTAATGAGTATCCAGGAGGCGCTGGATATTAATTTCTTGGGTAGAAAAATAAGACTATTCACAGAAAAACTAGATGTTGCTGTTGTGGTGAATGGAGTAATGAAGCTGACTTCAAAGAAAATGCTAGGAACAAAGGAAAAATAAGGGAAGGAACTGGGAGGGAAGTACCTGTATTTGTCCAAAAAGTAAGTTTTAGTCAGATGGATTAAAAAAAGGACATGGAAAGAAAAGGTGCCAACAAAGTCCAAAAATAAAGAGAATAAGAGGAAGTGAAGCTGAGAGGTTGCCAGGAGAGGAAATGAGGAGTCAGCAGAGGAGTCAGAGTTGGGAGGGAAGTATTAGAGTCATGTTGGGAGGATCAGTCTGGTGATCCTTTGATGTCAGCAGCACACACACACACAAGCACACACTGTAATCCAACCTGTGGAGGGATGCAACCTGTGGATTTAAAAGCAGCAGGATGAGAAAACTACTGAGATACAAACAGGAAGTCCCTCATCAGAGAGCTCAGCCCCGCAGAGAGGTGATGGTGGGGGGACGCCAGCACCTGTCACAGACTTTGTTTTTCACCTGCTGTAAACAGGTTTCAGTTCTGCTGCCAGACTTTCCTCCTCCTCTTCCTCTTTGGTTTGTCTTCATCAGCTGAATGGACATTTTGGTACCAGGATGATGCTTTCTGAATTATAGTTGCCTGTTTTTATTAATAATTCTGTACATTATAAAAGACAGATGCAGGCTCATTTTGATTTTTATTATATATTGAAATTTTTATTACCTCAGATTGTGTGTCCATTGTTTGATGTTTGCACCATGGAATACCTAGTTTAATTCTGTCACATACGCAGTGACGATAAGGTCAAATCATGTTCTGATCATCTTTAGTGTTTCTGTTTAGAGCCAGTACAGTCCCTCTCATCTGATTGGTTCAATGAATGGTGTGTCTCACAAGTTAAATTGTCAAAACTTTTAATTACTTATAATTTATATATATATATATGTGTGTAAGAAATGTGTTTGGAAAACAGGTAATCTTATAGAAAGCTCTGATTAGAACACTTTTTCTTAAACTTGTGTCCCCATGAGGGAGCTGATGACTAGCATAAGGCAGTCGGTGGTGAATCCAGGTGTGAAGGGTGAGCAGAAAACTGGTCTGACTGAGAACCAGAGATGATAAAACAGGGCTCACAACTGACTCAAATCAATGGGTCATTTATAGGCTTGTGCGAAACTTGAAACAAGCTCTTGGGGAACCTTTCATTTGAATGAGGTGTGTTACAGCAGAAAAACTTGTAAAACCTACAGGACACTGGCCCAAGAGTCTAGAGTTGGTGATGTTTTTACATATGTTTGAAGAGGGTGACTGGCAGCAGCAGTAGTAATAGTCATGTTCTGGATCACTACTGCTGAGGAGAAACACAATAACAGAATAATCTGCACTTTATTCATGTGACACCCATCATGATGCCTTTGACATTCACTGGCTCAAACCCTAACCCTAATCTTCAAAACAAATAAGAGGTGAGTGGACACAGCCTTCACCCTGACCTGCTTTAAACTCACTGATAATGACATCCAACAGCCAGCTGATCAGTCTAGTCTTAGTGTTGTTGTTCTTCATCCTGTCCATTATAATATGCAGCTTGATGGACATCGCCCCTTCCAGATGCCTAAAAAACAATACTAAAATCATCCCTTTGTTGTTTTAGTCATTTAATGGAAAACCTCTCAATCCAGCCTTTCCACAGTTGACAGCAGCCCGTCCTCACCTAAGCCTTTTTAGTCAGCATGCATAAGTCTGACACATTTTCCAAAAGATTTATAATGGATCATCTTCTTTAAATGGGAACCTTTAGAGGAGTTAAAGGCATTAAAATGTGTAGGCTTAATTGCGCAATCTGTCTTTAATTAAACTTTGCTGCTTTAATTGCCTTTTTGTGGACTTATTCCCAGAGCTGCTTTTAGTGCCCTTTGTCTCGAAAAATGCCCCGTGGTACTTAAAGTTCTTGTTTGACATGTGCAGAGAAGTGGGATCGAAAACAAGTAAACATCTTCAGAGTGCCTCTGAAGATCAGGAACTGAAGCGTCAAGCTTAGAAAAGCTTCACAACACTACCAAAAAAAAAAAACACAAAATGTTTTTTTCCTAATTAATGATTATCATATCCCATGATAATTACATTTCCGTACATTTAAGATATATTGAACCATTTAGGTTTGAACTTTCAGGCGCAGCCGAACCTGATGGACTGAACTAACTGAAGAGGTTTTACATACATTTATGATTTGTGTATCTTCATTTTGCTTTAAGCCCTACTTTTCAGCCTTTGTTGCATCAGTACGAGCTGTAGCTCCAGACCAGATATCAACTACTCAGGGGTTTTTAATCAAAAACACAAATTTAGACACAAATGAAACACCAGAGGACAACACATGGAATTTTTTTCCTCTGATTTTAGATATAGAAGTCAAGTGGTTACATATGGTAAATGCATCTAAAATATGTTATAATGAAGAAGTGAGCACAATCTTTACAGCCAAACAAAGAAAACTGTGACTTAACTGATTTTTATTTATTTTTTTAACCCTGTCCTGTCCAGCATCCTAACATCCAGAACGGTGGTCTGTGTGTCATGTTATGCTTGACAGATTTGCTCTACCAGGGTAGACATGTTATATACATGGCTGCTCTTGATATTTTTATTATTTTTATTGTAATCTTATTTCCTTTAGTCTTTATATGTCAGTGCCGAACCTTACAGGGAGATAGAGGAAGAAAGAAAAAAAGGGAGAAAAGGACAGGATTAAAATGTGGAAATAAAGTTGTTCAAGCTTCCTAAAACACATCACCACAAAAACAATATAAACTACCACAGTACTACATGATACATAATATGAAATATTATGTACAGTGTACATATGTACATATGTACACTGTACATATTTCTTATGTACATATTTCATACATATTTCATATGTACATATGAAAAAGTACAGTAGTCATCAAACGTACCTGCAGAGAAACGTACCAACACACAAACATCAACAACTTCTAGTCAGAAGCGGATGGAGAGATGAGCATGTTTGTGAGCATACACGTGTGAACATGCGTGTGTGGCCATGCAACAAGGAGGAAATGCGTGCTTGCAAAGGGGGCGTGATCACGACGCACCCCGAAGCATCAGCGGGGGATGAGTGGAGCCCGAGGCCCCAAAGACCCATCAGGTTCACAGAGCACCAAGCCCAGGACGGCCAAAGCAGACAGAGCAGCAGCCCACTTAGACCAGAGCCAGAGGGGCCCCCAGACTGGAGCCCCCCGGCGTAACGGGGCAGGGGGCACCGGGCAGCCCAGAGTGACGGTGAGCAGGCCCAGCAGGTGCCAAGAGCGGCGGCACAGGCCGCACGGACCCCACAGGTTCAAGGGCCCCCCTCCAGCAGAGCCCCGCGCAGGTACCCCCCCCTATCACCCCACCCCTTTTACTGCCCCCAAACCCCCCCCCCCCCCCCCCCCCCCACAAAAAAAAAAAATCTGAAAAAAATCAGTAAGCACTAGTATAGAAAACAGAAAACAAGAGTAGCTGTTGTCAATATTTGAATGGCAGTGCAGAAGGAACATGACATGGTTGCAGATGGTGGAATCAAGAGATTCCTCACTGGTTCATGTTCTGCTGTAGGAGATTACTGCTTGGCTGTTCTGCGTCTCAGCAGCTCAGTGTAGAAAGGCATCCAAGGAAACACTTGATGTGGATATCTGATGGGCTATATTTTTTTTTTTTTTTTATGAAATGGATGTTAGAACACACAGTACTACTACCAAACATTATGAGCCTTGTTATCTGAAAGTTTCTGAAAGATTACTAACCTTCTTTTTTTTTGACTCAGCTAATTTACACAGCACCATATTATCCCTGCATCCTTCTTTTGAGGAGCAGAAGTTGTTGTTTGTTTCTCAGCAGTGTATAATCTCATTTCTAACCCATTTCTAAGCTGTAACCTGCAGCCAAACTGCAGCAGGAGTTCAGGAAACTTTACACATATGGATGAGTAAAGTTCCTTTAACAGCTTCTTGTTTTTAGATAACCGACTCCTCCTGTGAATGTCCTTGTTTACAGTATGTCCATCTCAGTATGTTTGGCTTGGTTTTAGAAGAGAATCATGGGGAGTCCTAGTTTGGGTCAAAATAAGCATATTGTTAGAGGATCTTCAGCATCATAATTAAAATCAGGTCATGGAGTTATTACATATTAAAGTAGCAAAATAACTTAGAAAACAGCTCTAAAGTCCAAAGTTTCTGTCCTCCGCACGGACTTTGTTATTTGCTGCAACATCATAAAATGAATCTTTTCTCCTGCTACAGCCACTAGATGGCGATGGCATTTAAATGTGAGCATTCCCTAAGTTGTTTTGGTTAAACCAGGCCATATTGGTACTAAGGGGCCCAAAATGGGCCAAGAAAATATCGCCTCCACCATAATACCAGAAGCAGCCTGAAGCGTTGATCCAAGGCAGGATGGATCCATGTTTTCATGATGTTTCCAGCAGATTCTGAGCCGAGCATCTGAATGTGGAGCTGAAATGGAGACTCATCAGACCAGCAACGTTTCTCCATCTTCTATTGTCCAGTGTTGGTGTGTGTGTGTGAATTGTAGCCTCAGTTTCTTGTTCTTAGTTGACAGGAGGTGTGGTCTTCTGCTGTTGTAGCCCATCTGATTCATGGTTGGACGTGTTGTGTGTTCAGAGATGCTGTTCTGCAGTCTTTGGTTGGAACCAAGGTTAGTTTATCTTGTTAAAGATATTTCTTTCATAGTGAGAAAAAACAACTCTGAAGAGAAGCATTAACAGGTTGGTTTTGAGGTTGTTTTTACTTAATAGAGGGCTTGAAATGAGTGTTTCACCATTTCCTCTAAGATTCTTCTCATTTGTCTTGAATCTTGACATTTTTTATTATTTCAGGAAATCTCACCAAGTTTATCTTTTTAAAAAATTAAGACAGCTCCTTTTCGCATTGTGAGTGAATTGGTGCAGGCAACACAGCTAAAATTGGATGTGAAAGATGCAATGTGACCTTAGGTTGTGTCAACACGGCGCCAAAGCTGGTCCAGGTGTAAAAATGGTAGCGAAAACTAGAAGAAAGGCTTCACCATCCCCACGAAACCACTGTATTACATACTACAAGGCTGTGGGGGGCACTACGATGATTAAAGAGTAACACTCCAGAGCTAGAATAAGACACGTGCACAGACAATGACTATCTGCTTGCTCCAGCTGCTGACGGTACAGCAGCGCAGCACTCTGTTGTAAAAGCCGTGCATTTTGGTGAAAAAGCTGTACACAAGCCAGGTCTGTCTGGAGCAGCACCACAACACAGCTGGTCATGGACGCCATTATTGTTGTTGTGTTTGGTGTGTTTTCGTCACATTGACGTTATATCCTCTAGTGATGTGTTTACGCTGTCGACACAGTACCAGAGACTGTAGAAGATTCAAACCTATCCACCTTGGTATCTGGTTTCAGACATGATCGGTTTCATGGAGGCTAATCCCTGGCTTCGTAGGGATGAAAGGGTGGATTGCTAAAATACTTTTGCGGTTTCACTGCAATTTGGCATCGTGGGGACAGGCCATTAGTCACTGTCTCAGTTAGATTATTTAACTTAATATGCACGTAAAATAATCAGTTTTAAGATTTAGTGCATGGTTACTCAATCCGGTCATAGGAGAGCTGCAGTCCAGCAGGTTTTCAATGTATCCCTGCTCCAACACACCTGACTCAAATGAATGAGTCATTGTGCAGAACTTGATAGACTGTTAGATCCTTTTAGATTCAGTGTGTTGAAGCAGGAATACATTAAGACTCTGCTGGACTGGAGCTCTCGTAGGATTGGATTGACTAGCCCAAATTTTAAAACATAATTAATAAGCTCACCTATTCTTCTCTTGCTGAGTATATTACTATAATATATAACTGTAAGTCTTGCTTAGATAGACCGTTACAGAGTTTTTATGTGCATCAACTGACTAATCTTAACCTCATTCATCTTCCTGTCATTCATTCTTTATCTACATATATCTGTCAACCTATCCCATTAGTTCTGTTTCCTTTTTTTATCCTTTTTATTTCTTTATGTGTTCTTTTTTTTTCTTTTCCTCCAGTTTTCAGTTATCCTTTCTCATTCTGCAATACTGTTCTGTTCTTTAGGCCTTAGATTCCTGTCGTTCACGGACTAAAGTCACCTTTCCTGTCAGTGTGTACGTGTGTTTGTGTGTGTGTCATAAGCACACTTATTCAGTTTAACATTGTTATCGGACTAGTGACAGCTCTAATTCTCTCGCTTTCAGTTGGACACACACACACACACACACACACACACACACACCTAAACACACACATACATCCATACTGTACATATACACACAGTGGAGTACAACCAGTCAAAGATGGAGGAGTTGATAGAAAGAGACAGCAATAGATTGTGCTCAGCTCTCAAAAGAGTCTGTAGGTCTGTTCGTGTGTGTGTGTGTCTGTCTGTGTGTGTGTGTGTGTGTGTGTGTGTGTGTGTGTGCGTGTACGTGTGTGTGCATTTTTAGTGGAAGACTTAAATTGCTGTTAAAAGTGACCTCCACTGCAGACAGGACATTTAAAGCTTCACTCTGAGGACCAGAGCAGTTACTGTGTCTGGGATTGCTTCATGATTCTCAACCTTAATTTGGGCATATTTTATCATTTTAAGATACAATTTTCCTATAAAAATGTTCTGTACAAAATTCATGGTGGCAAATTATTTAGCTGACTGTCAAATAGCCAAGAGATCACAATAAAATTCTGCAGCTGAAACACTGAAAAGAATCAACACAGATTTTGTGGTTTTAAAGCTTTATTCCAAAATATGTAACTCTACTAAGGACATTTTCAGAAGTGAACATTGTTAATTCATGAGAATAACTAATCTAAACTGAATAATATTTTGGCTGGATCATGTCCATTAATCGAGTCACATAAGTTAAGTGCAGTGTCAGTGTGCAATGCACATTGAACTGTAAAATCTATTACTGCATCACCTAAATCTTTCCACATGTTGTATTTTAACCCAAAATCACACGTCTTCTTAAACCCAAAACAAGTAGTTATGATGCAATAACTTAACCTAAAACAACATTTGAAATTGAACAAAAAGGAAAAATATAAGTATTTTCAGATTTCTGTGAAACTGAAGTGATGCCGAGCTGCTGGATATCTGGCTGATAATACTGGACATCCTGGACAGATCATTGTGAAAACCAAAGTAAATACAGACATCCTAAGAGTGCATAAATTTATTGTTGGGCCGTTGCTAACTTGGGGTGAATGAGCTGTTTTTGGTCCTAGCCAATCAATGAGCTGGATTTTCCCCTTCTTTAATCTTGTTCATTCCCCTTAACAATAACTGCAATGTAAATGCATAATGTTACATAATGCTGTCCAGGTGGTTTGGTTCTCAACCACCTTCGCAAGGTGCAACATTTCTCAGCTTTTCCCACAAAACTTAACTGATTCGCTTGAACTACGCTGGCGGGAAAATAGCCCTAAGATCCGTAACTATCTTAAATTCCAGGTTTGTGACAGCAGATTTTCTGCATTGTGCCAGATGGCCCGGTTCCATGGGGAAGAGCCCGATGAGGACAGCCATTTCTGTCTTTTGTTCATTTAAATTTAAAAAATGATGAGCTTGTAACATTTGAAGATATTCAAGGCAGTTAATCATGGCTCTAATGTCATTTTGGTAATTTGTTTTTTTTTTTTTCTATTTGTTTTAAGCAAAAAACTAATTAAATAGAATAGATAAAAAAATAAAAAAAACAATGAAAATAAATAACAGTTACAATGAAGTTTGAAAAAGGGATCAGGATGAAGTAATAATTTATTTATTCCTGCCCCCTTTCTAACCACAGCTTGCTCTCCCCTGTCTTTCCCCATAGCTCTACACAGGTTGTAAAGTGATTTTTGACCCAGAAAATACTGAAATGCATCTTCCAGCAGATGTTGTGGTTGATAATCACACCAAGAAATGTATAATCAAATACTCTTTCAATGATTATGTCCTCTATTTTCACTTCTATTACAATATTTATAATAGACTTTACAAATAACATAATTTTAGTTTTGTTTAAATTCCAGGATTATCAATTTCTATCAAACCATCTTTTTAAGTTTTCTCATTTTATGCCTTTCCAGAACCTGCAGTACATCTGTTCCAGTATGAAGAATATTTAGATTGTCTGAAAACAGTATAATTTTCAGTGAATGAGAGAGTTTTTGAATATCATTTATGTATAAAATGAAAAGTTCTGGCCCCAATGCTCACCCCTGGGAGAAACCACAAATAATATCCAAACAGTCTGACTCTCTCTCTCTCTCTTTCGCTATCTATCTATCTATCTATCTATCTATCTATCTATCTATCTATCTATCTATCTATCTATCTATCTATCTATCTATCTATCTATCTATTTATCTATCTATCTATCTATCTATGGTCTGGGTGAATACTTGATTCTGATTGGCTGTAGGGGCTCCATTAAAGAGTTTTATGGGACACCTATAAAAAAATTTCGGTCAAATAGCCTCATTGTTGTAAATTATTGTGCTGGCTAAATGCTAGTTGGTAACCGTGGCAACAGAAACTTACTTGCTAGATACACATTTAATGATCAGAGTGAGGGGTGGATAGTATTTCTGGCAATAAAAAAAGATTTAGGAAACTATCTGTAGACTTTGACTGTTTGAAACAAAATGTTGCATCATCCTCTGGACACACACAAGCTTTAAGAGCTGCACCCGCCCTCTGAAATGATACTTCGTGTCACTTAACATAACATTAAGCAATCATCTCCGTTTCCTCCACTGATCAGGTCTAATACAAAAGCTGCAGCCGACCGAGCTGGAGGTTCTGTCAGAGCCGGTTACCTTGGCTACGCATCACAACTAGGGATATTAAAAAGTTCACTCAGCCGCTTCTTGTGGAAAAACTTAAAATGTAAAAAACAACACTAACGTATTAGGTCTTATGCAAAGCCCATGTTTGGGTTGGCCCCACTGGGCTCCTGTAAAAGCATTTTGCTGCAACATGGTGCCGATCTTTCAGGGAGGGGGCTCGTGGTAATTGATCTTGCCATGTATTCAGTTTGCTCACAAACTGTAAGAATACTTGGCTTTTCTCCATCCTTCACCTTGTTAATCCCCCCTTTTCACACCTTGTTTCATTGCCAGAAAAATTACTGGGCCTATATAAAAAATAAAAAAAATGTGGAATGTAAACAAGATTGTGCATTGATTATAATTAATCGTAACCAAATTGTGTCATAATGACTTTATGTCATAGTTAAATAAAGTTGCAGAGTTCAGTCTGATCTTTCAATTGGACCATGTACTGTTGGACCACCAGTGTATCCAACAGTCCATCACTGTGGTTTATGCATTTGTAGCTGAATTTACGAGGTAGCACTCACATATTTGGAAGGCACCTCCAACTCCACCCTACAAACCCGCACTTCATTTGGCCTGTAATGAAGGCTGCTGGTGGTGCATCCTTAACAGCCTCTTATCTCCCAGAATTCATTTTGCACAAGATGGCAGCGAATGAGAAACAAAGCTCCAAAGAGTATGTTTTTCATTTACGTCACTTTAGTAGAAATGTGACAAAACCAAATACATTAAAAGCATGTTTGTTAAACAGTGGCATTAAAATTCTGTAATATTAAATATTTGTGGATTTTTAGGAGGTTAACTAAGAGTGTACCTGCTGGAAAACAACTGAGCCTCAGATATTTTTTTTTTTTATTTTTATTTATTCTTTTTTTTTTAACAATATTACTTGGTCGGTGTTGACATTCATTAAAGTGTTATATTATACGCAAACTTAGTCATTTCTGAGGTTTAAGCGATTCAACATCCTACGTTGCTGCTGTGGGAAATTCTCATTGGCCAGATACGCTGTCCCATTTCATGAACATTTAGCGGCTTCGGAATGCACACATTACATAGGACACTCTGTAGCCTATATAGTCTGTGCACCCCAAAGTGTGTGAACCCTGAATGGGGACACATCTTGTAATTCTGATAATGGATAATTAATGATTTATACTGATCCCAACTGGACCGGAGGGTCAACTGCAGCTCCCTGTTTTCTTATCTGTCAAACTAATGGACAGCTTTCAGATTTTCCTATTTATCACTGTGAAAAAAAATTGATATTATGTAAATAATGTCAGTGATGGAAAATATTGGGTTAATGCAGTCATTATAATTAGTAATTGGCCAGAGCTGCTGACCTCCTGGACGTTACACTCATTGTACATTATGTGAATACTTGAATTAATATTAAAGTGCTGCCTCCATCATTTGACCTTTCTGTTCCAGACAAAAACTGAAAAATGGAAAGAATTGCAGCTACCATAATAGAATTATTTTTATAATATACTTATCTACTGTAATTATATTATGAGAGTCAACATATAAATGTCAGGAAGATTTACGTGTGTGACAAGTAAACATTCCCATACTTTATCCTGGAATGTGTGGAAACACATATTCTCCAGTTCATGTTCCAAGACCAAAAACTCTGCAAAGAAATTGTCTTGTTTATATATTACCCAGTGTCATTCTGTGAGTACAAACTGATGTGGAAACACTAATTATTTTTTGCACTAATCCCCTGGAGCTGCATCAAAAGTCCACATGTGCAGTGACCAATTAAACTGAAGTCTGCTGCAAAGCAGAGAGAGATAGTTATCCTCAGGCTTTTTAACATTAGAAGTAGAGATGGAGCCTTTGTGCATTGGTTTATCTGACAATTAAACAGATTTTCAGTCATATTTGAAAGTTTTAAATGTCTTAGCTGCAGTGACTTGAAAAATCGCACGATACTTCACTGTGCTCCAGAGAGTGATTTGGTTTAGGTTTGCATAGAATCACATGTAAATAGTGCATGACTATCATCATTTATTGCTTTAAAATGATGCCCAAACTGGTTAAAATCCATTAAAAGGGGTTTATTCTTCAATAGTAAGTCTCTAATATGGCAAAGAAGCAAGCACTAATGCATGGCCATGACATGATGACATGTTATACATGGAACAGTCCAGGCACCCTGGTGCAGAAAGCCTAGCCAGCAATACAAAATCAACATAATTCATCATTTCTCTGTCCCTGTTTCATTTTAATCATTGATCCAGTCTGGGAAAGGAAATGTTTTGTACAGACTGCTGATGGTGTGGTGCTGCTCCAGTGGCTCATGTGTAGAACTGATGCAAACAATTTGCAGCCACAAGGAAGGTTTTAGCCACATCCTCAGTTTGTCTGACATATTCAACCCTGTTCATTTGAAGCTGTTTAGCCCTGGTTCAGGGTTTAGATTTATAGAATAGACCTTTTAAATTCATACCTCAGTGACTTTTTAAATGCCAATTTGCCTATAGACTGGTCTTGAAGTTAGTCCCAGGTAAGTTTTCATAGGATATCTTCCACCTGAACTTTAACTTTCCTGACGACCTCTTAGAAGGCGGTTTCCAACAGTGGAAGATATGTTTTGGTCCATCAGTCACAGAAGAGAAGAGGCAGTAGACTGTGGGGATTTAGGGATCATTTTGCCATTGCATCCTCTAACAACAGTGGTTTTGTAGAGGTCTGCACTGTCTGAGTATTTCCAGGCTTTATTTTTTGCCAAAAAATATATAAATGTTTCCACAGATGAGTCATGTTTTCATTATTTTCATGTTTTCGGGGCAGCGTGGCTCAATGGGTAGCGTGGTCGTCGGGTAGCCTGAGGGTTGACAGTTCGATCCTCGGCTTGTGGAGCAAATGTCAAGGTGTCCCTGATCAAGACACTGAACCACATGTTGCTCCAGATGGGTCGTGGTTGAGTGCCTTCATGGCAGCTTCTGCCAACAGTGTGTGAATGTATGAATGTGATGTATATTGTAAAGGGCTTTGGGTAAAAGCACTACATAAATACAGACCAATTACCATTGTAGCTGCCACTTGTGTGAGTCTAAAGTCAGAATCTAACATCATTTACCTGTAATGATATCATTGCTGCGGATCTGAGGTCATCAACTGTCCTCTGCTACTAATTACACAAACTAATTAAAAGCTAACATATGAATTTGTGTTTGACTGTAAAACATGACAGTCTTTAGCATGGACCTTTACCTCTCTGAAAACAAGATGAAAACAGACAACCCTGTCACGGTGCGTGTGTCAGAGAGAGGGGGAAAGTGAGTGAGTGTGTTGTGTGAATGTGAGGTGATTCCTCTTTTTTCTTATCTGGTTGTTCTCTTGTCTCTGTCAGCCACCTGTCTGCTGCAGAGCTGCTCAAACAAACAAACACTCAACACACAAATAATGCAGGCTGATCCTTTGATACCCACACACACTCACACACACACACACACACACACACACACACACACACACACTCAAACTTCCATGTTTGGACTCTCCATTGACACAATTTATTCCCCGACTCCTTACCTTAATACCCGTTTATGCTCTACCCAAAAAACAGATACAGAGCATTTTGTTCATCTTCTGCATCATTTATGTGCATAATTTGATCCGTTTTGGGGCCCTTCTAAATCTGTTCCCCGACAGAGCAAACAGAGGAGTACCACCAGAAACCGTGGGGGCAGTGTTGTGTACTACAGCTGATGTGCGGCCCACTAAGGGAACAATGAAGAACAAGCACCTGTGATGTTTTAAAGGGCCTCATAAACCAGCATTGTCAACTGTGCTGATTACTCTTATGTCTCTTTCTGAGAATAAACATGGTGATGATCTCCTCCATCATCACCATGTTTGTTATTGTCTGAAACTGACATCAGAACTCTGAGGTGAACTCTGAACTCTCCACTGCCCTCTGATGTATTGGCTAACAACCATAAGAACATTAGAGGTGAATGAAAGTGTGAGCACAGTGAAGCTGGAAACAGATATACCTATTTATGTACGTAAAGGGAGCACAGTTGGGTATTAAACCTGATCTTAACCCCTTAAAAAATACCTTTGTACCTGTGGGGACAAAACTGCGTGCAATTCTTGGCAACTGTCAAAAAATGGCACCGTACCATACCGGCTTACCATCAAACCGCCTTTCCGTTGACCTAACAACCATGGTCATGTTGATGGAAAGGACAACTGATCCTTCAACCCTGCAAAAAGTAACAGCCTGCTCCACCACCTGAGCTGCCAATATTAGAGCCCACACTTTTTTGTTTTTCTGTAGGTTCTCTTTAATTCATGACTTTAAAATGATGCATTTCATTTTCCAGCCAGTGAGACAGTTTGATAAATCTTCCTGAGTGTTAGCACTCAACTTTCCCACAAGCAAACACATCCTGGGTTTGATCCTACTTACTTCCCCTCACCAACAGACTGCAAGTCATGGTGGGAGTCCCGGACCATATCAGCAATTAGCCCACCCACACACCCCACACACAAATGCACATCATGCACAAAGGCACAATCTCATCAGCAGTAATTTGCCGTTTGTTCACTCCAGCACACAAACCGACTGACGCACAGCCCCCCCAGGCACCTGCCGCTCTGTGATTAGCTGGAAGATGCCAGCTTTTTGTGTGTGCTTGGCCTGAAGCACCCTAATAGGTCTTGATAAGAGTCTATCAGAACGGGGAGAGACAGCGGAAATAAAGACGGATCATATGCCGAGAGACTGCAGGCAAGAAACGTTCATGGCAGCCAGAGGAAGGAAGAGCAGCAGAAATACATCACAGGAGGGAGAAGGACTGAAAACAAAGAGAGAGCTCCAGTAAACCACTAACAGGGAAACAGAAGGAGGGAAAATTACCACAAGCTCAGACTCCCAAGAGGAAATGATGAGAAGTGTCCACAACAACAGGAGATGACACCTGCTCTCTCTCCCACACACACGACGCATTGAGGAAAAGCTTGCAGGGCCTCCTGAACTCTCTCTCCATCAGCTGTCTTGAGTCAGACACTGAGGCGTAAGACCTGAAAATGTAATCAATAATTCTGCAGCATTGTGACAATTACAGATTTAACATCAGTCTGGATGATTAAAGGATACAACACATTTTACAGAGATGGGATTATGTGAGATATCTTTAAGCACAAATTAGCAAGACTTTACAAGGATTTCATCATGGCTCATGTACTCTTCATATTTTAAAACACTCATCTAATCAGCCAATCACATGATCATTTTATCATGTAATAATAATAATAATAATAATAATAATAATAATGATGGATTAGATTTATGTAGCACTTTTCAAGACACCCAAAGCGCTTTACATTGCATCAATTATTCATTCACTCCACATTCACACACTGATGGAAGAAACTGCCATGCAAGGCGCTCAACCATGACCCACCAGGAGCAATTAGGGGTTCGGTGTCTTGCTCAGGGACATCTTGACATGAGCTCTCTGTGCCAGAATCGAACCAGGATAACAGGACGACCATGGTAAGTCTTCACCGTGGTCTTAAATATGATGAAGAATTGCTGAAGTTCAAACTGAGCATCTGAATGACCAAGAAAAGAGATTTAAGTGACTTTGAACGTGGCATGGTTGTTGGTCTGACTATTTACTGAGATTTTCACACACAACCATCTCCAGGGTTTCCAGACAATGGTCTGAAGAAGAGAAAATATCCAGTGAGCTGCAATTGTCTGGTCGAAAGGGAATATGCAGACTGGTTGGAGATGATGTAAATCATGACTGTGTGTGTGTATTGGAGAAGTTTTACATAAGAAAAAGAAAAAGAAAGAAATTTACTGTAGAAATATTGCATTATTTCTCTTTAGTGCTTTTTCTGTAATTTTAAGTCATGTTACCTCTCACTGTTCAAAAGATTAAAAAAAGAGACTGAAATTCAACTAATTATCTGACAGCAGGAAGACTGAGAAACATTTATAATGTTTCTGATTCAAGAGAAATCTGGGACTTAATCTCAACTCAGCAGCTGTAACACAAAACTTAAAAAAAGCTTGTATGTGTATATTGTCATATTTACAAGTTTGGACAGATGTTGATGAACTTTATGAATGAACTGTGGTTGTCTGAATTCTGTTCTGAATCAATCTTTGTCAAGCTCACGTCCTCCACTTATTTATCTTTTCTTACCAGAAATATGCCTGAAATGTTCTTTAAGTACAACATCATGTCTGGTACTTCAGCATACAGGATTTGAGCTTATATTTTCTGTGCCTCACAAGCTAAAACTGCTTAGCTGGCAGCATTGTTCAAGGCAGGATGGTCCATGTTCCCTGATCCATGTTTTTATGATGTTTCCACCAAATTCTGAGCCTAGCATCTGAATGTGGTGTTAAAATTGAGACTCATCAGACCAGCAACGGTTCTCCATCTTTTATTGATTAATTGTTGGTGAGTCTTTGTGAATTGTAGCCTCAGTTTCCTGTTCTTAGCTGGCAGTAGGCACCTGGTGTGGTCTTCTGCTGCTCTAGCCCATCTGTTTCAAGGCTGGACTTGTTGTGTGTTCATATTCTGCATAGCTTGGTTGGAACCACTGATTATCTGACTTCCTGTTGCCTTTCTATCATCTCCAACCAGTCGGCCCACTCTCCTCTGACATCTGCAGACAACATTCTAGTCCAGACAACTGCTGCTCGCTGGATATTTTCTCTTCTTCAGGCCATTATGTCGAGCTATGAACAGTCAGACTTTGGCGTTGCAGGAGCTAAATCGTAAACTGGAGGCTATTCTAGCTCAGAATGGCAAGCTGGTTGCAATTCCGGAGCTCGTACGCGGGGGGGACACCAACTTGGAGAAGTTGTCGGCTCGGCTGGATGGAAATTGACCCACAAATTCAGATGATTTAGAGTCGCCAGCGTGGAGATGTCTTTTTTTTTTTCTCAAGCCTCATCTTATTCCCCTCATGTTATCTTTTCCATCTATATCTAATACTAATATAGGTGCGCCGTGCTGGGGCTGCTGCCTCAGTCTGCCTGATCATGTTTGTGCTTACATGTTGTTGCTCTCTAGTCTTGGACGGGTTGTACTGGAAGTCATTTCGTTGTACTTGTGTATAATGACAAATAAAGAATATTGAATCTTGAATCTTGAAGTTGTTTGGCACCAACAACCATGTTCAAAGTCATTAAATCCCTTTTCTTCCTCATTCTGATGCTCATTTTGAACTTTAGGAAGTTATCTTCACCATGTCTACATGTCTAAATACACTGAGTTGCTGCCATGTGTTCGGCAGAAAAACACTGTTCAACAAGCTTTTGAAGCTGATATAGTGGGCACTGTGTGTGTGTCTGTGTGTGTATGTGAAGATATATGACTAAAATGCTCGTATTCCAAATTTCTTTGCTCTTTCAGTTGGGAAAATATGTTTTCCATCAAATTAGTATTTGAGATGATTTAAATGAAACAAACAAAATATAGATAGAACACAATTCAGCAACTTAACAGGAACTCAAGTGAAAGGACCAAAAGTGTGTGTGATATTAAGGAAGTGTGTGAAAATGAGTAGATGTAGGGGACAGGGATGAAGAAGGGACAGGAAGAAAATATGCCCAGAGACTACTGATGTCCAAAGATGTAGATGGAGAGACTCACTGCTAGCACAAATACATGCACACAAACTGACAGAAACACACACACTGACAGAAACACACACAGCTGTACTTCCGCTGGGTGGTTGTGAGGAGGGGGTGGGCGATCAAAGAAGAAGAAGCACTATGTTGAATACTGATGCCGCTATCTGCCATTCACACACACTAAAAACACAGAGGAGGCGGCGGGCGAGGAGAGGAGAGGATCCGCATGAGGGGGTAAAACGAGGAGATACTTAGGCTGATTCTGAGGAGAAGATAAGGTCAGGTGAAGATAAAGAGGAAGGAAAAATGAATGTCGATGAGATGAGAAAAGCAGGAACAAAGAAAAAGAGTGACAGATCAAAGAAGACTGTAAGAGAAGAAAAACAACAAAGAAAAGAGGAGAGAAAAAGAAGATGGAGAGGGAACAGATAACATTTTTTCACTACTATTTAATCAGATGTGTGCTCCTCACATCACTTTTCAGCACAGAGCCATGGAAACACCTCATAACAAATGTGTTCATGTTTACACAAAACACAGATTTGGTCTTATGGCAATAACCGACCCCCCAAGAGAGGTGGGCTCCAGAGCTCAGAAACCCCACCCAGCCTACCCCAAAGCATTCCAGCCAAGGGCCAATGCCCACAGGACCACCACCAGAGTCCAGACCTTAATGCCTCTGAGAATCTTTGGGATGTGCTGGAGAAGGTTTTGGGCAGTGGTTGGACTCTCCCATCACCAATACGAGATTTTGGAGAAAAAATAATGCAACTCTTGACAGAAATAAATGTGACTTTGCAGAATCTCATCGAAACCGTGCTACAGTGAATGCTGGTGTAATCAAAGCTAAAGGCAGTCCAACCAGATATTAGAGTGACTTTTGTTATTTTGGGACAGCAGTGTAACTTGCATTACATTTGCATTGACCATTTAACCTTGAATGTGGGTGTATAAAGCCAGAATTGGTACCTAATTCACATTCCAGTCATTTCAAACATAGATCACAGTCATCGTTTTAAAAAACTTAAACTACATAACATGTGCACTATGAGGCAGCCTTGTAAGCAAGTGTAGAAAGCAAAGGAGACCCATACATTCACAGAAGTAAGCCTGACAGCCAAAAGAGAATCAAGGTTTCTTTCCTTTATATAGAAACATAATACAACCCATCCATCAACATCCAGTTGATCCATTTAGATAAATTTACTAAAATAAAACCACGGTGATTTAATAAATCGTAATGACACACATGGAGCCAATGAAAAACAAAACATCCCAGAAATGTAGCTGCAAGCTTATTGATGTGAAATCATGTAATAGGGGAATCAGTGCAGTTAATTTAGTTTAACTGGAGGTGAAGTAATGAAATGTCATAACAAGCAATTATGCTTTCACATATTATGCAAATGTTGCCTCCGTCATCCTGCTTTATTAAATGTTTATTATAATTTTATTGCATATTTACTGTCTTTTTGTTTTCTAAAAAAAAAAAAAAATAAGTAAAAGTGGAAAAATGTGGGGAAGACAAACTGCAAATCCACAGCTGTCAGATCAACAGTTTATCAAATTACCTGAACTGTGATCAATTCTGACATCTCATGATATTACACAAAATTATAAACAATTTCAACAAAAGCCTGTCAACTGAGTGACTTAATGAATCAAAATTCAATTATTATCCAACAAAGAGACACAAAAATAATCAATCCAAACAGGAACAGCTTTTTTGATGCCATCCCCTTACAATTCCTGAACCTGAACGAGGCATACAGCTAACTCTGGGCTATGAAAACAACCTTAAAGGGAATATTTACACCTCCACAGAAACTGATCCGTACAAATGTTCCAGAAAGGCAAATTGGAGATACAGATTGCAAGGTGTTGAACAGAAGTCAGATTATAAAATTTAAATATAAGAATCTTTGTTTATGTCACACTTACAGATCAGACCAGCAGCATTCCTGACTGCACTAGTTAACTATTCCATCATGGAGGTGTGAAGCAATGAGCTTTCTATTAAGAGAAAAACATCATGGTTTTGATAAATATACATTCTTTGGACGATGGTATTTTTAGCTGAATGGACATCATATTCCTCTTCACATGCATCATGACCACTAGGTCATATATTCTTAGTTCAGAATTAAAATAAAGGCCTGTTTCTTTAGTTTCACTCTCAGGCAGAGTATTCAGTCTATAAAAGCTGCCTAACAGTGTTTTAATTAGCTCCTCCACACATCACTCTTACATGCAGACTGTGGAGGACGAACTGAAGCGTGTGTGTGTTAATGAAATCTTAAATCCTGTGTCGGAACAGGCGTCACACTGGTGTTTCAGTTCGGTATAACTGACTGATTCATGGAACTGTTCTCCTTCCCCTCTAAACTGGTAAATCGACAGATCTGATCACACCTCAGTGGTTCCTGTCACACATTTGTTACTAAATGTGGATGTTGAAAATTGAAGTCAGACATTTATTTTTTTTTTTTTAATTCTCATTGATATTTTAAAACCACCAGCCTGCAGATATTGGCCCACTGAGGTTACCTGATATATTCTGGATTGGCTCAGCCTCACCAGAAAGGGAATTTTAAGACAGCATCCAGATGATGTACAGTAAAATATGTAGTTTGGAAGCATGACTTAGTTCTATTCTTGGTTCAGCTTTCTTCTTCGTCTCGTGCTGAACTCATTGTGATTTTCTCTCCTGCAGCAGTAAAATCTGCAGGTACGACTTTAACGAGCTGCATTTTGTTCTGACTTTGTGTGTGTGTAGCACTAATGGTGAATGTGTGTGTCAAAAGAAGTGGAAAGGAGATGTAAATATAGTTTTGTGTGATGATTTTAATGGAAAAACGTGTGCGTGTCAGAAAGCAGTGATAAGCACAACGCCTCTGAGTGAGCTGATGTAGTTCTATTGTTCTGCTCTTATCTGAACAGATGCATTTGTGTGTTTGTGTTTGTTGTTGAGTGTGCAGCCAGGATTGCTTTATTTGCTTATGTGTGATAAAGACAGTGTGTGGAAATGCAACAAGTGCAATTTGAAACTCTTAAGCCCTTCCCTTCTCCACTTATATAATAAGGAAATACATGCAATGATTGCTTGAAAACACAAATGTAAATACAGTAAATGAGGTAAATACAGAGGAGCATGAAAGTAAATATTTGTTCTGAATATTCCTTTTTGTTCCTTTGTCAATCCAGACGTTGAGGTCAGGGCTCTGGGGAGGACTCATCTTGCCATCTGACCTGTTGCTGTTTCTCCTTTTTCCTCTTTTCTAGTTTCCTCAATTTTTTAAGGGCTAGCTCCACACCATGCTGAGCTATGGCAGCTTTTCAGCTAATAACTCTGCGAATCAACTTGTTGCTGTAAAAATCATCTTTTCAGTCTCTTATCACAGATACAACTAAAGAAATGGTAACAAATTATATGTCTGTTAGTAAAAGGGCCTAAAGATCCAATCTAAAATGGGTTTTTTGTTAGTTGTCAGGTTGATCCCTTAAGTTAGCAGCCTTGTATAATGTAAAACCTCCATACACCCCCCATTTGGATAATTGCACTTCTACCAGAGGTCTGGAAGCTGGAGGGTTCTGTACAGTATCAGCTGTTAGGACTGTGCTCTTCTGACAGAGATCTCTAGGGTTGTTCCAAGGATCTGTTAGAGCCACCTGAGATCCCAGCACTGCTGTATCTCAACATCTATCACTGCTGTCCTCTTCTGCAGCTTGTCAACCACCACAATGTTTGGCTGGTAAGCCATTTTTAGTTATCAGTCTGGATCTGGAAGTCCTACAGGATCGTAGCTTCATCATTCACCAACTTTGATCAAACCAAATCAATTCAAATTTTATGCAAAAAGCAGCATAAAGTGGTTTGCATAATAAAACAAAACTGTATGCATATTAACCATAAAACACAAGACTTCACACTCCCAAGTGTGTAACATAGTAATTTAAAAACACACACAATCGTCTTATTTTTTTTTTTGTTTGTTTTTTTGGCTCCTACTGTTTCTCTCACAGCCACCTGCCACACAAAGCATGTGTACACCCCCACCCTCCTTCCTTGGAGTTATCTATCAAGTGTTATTCACCATCACATCGATGAGCACATTGGAGGCAATGTGGGGTTCAGTATCTTCGACTTATAGCCTGGGGAAGCCGGAATCGAACCACAAACCCTCCAGTTGATTGAACCACTCTTCTCCTGAACCACAGCTGCCCCAAGATTTGCAGCCAAATACAGTTAATACAGATGTTCCTTACAGGCCTGCATTTTACACTATGTTCTGGACTGCCTCAGAGGCCTGGGATCCGGTTCGGTGACTCGTGGCCACTTCCTGTTCCTGTGTAACTATGATCAAAGCCTCTGTGATGTCTTTCGGACCAGCGTTCTCTGGCCACTGACAGGACACATCACTTGTTAAACCTAGCGTTGGCACGTCAGGATTCATCCCTCTATGATGGTCCCACCTCTACGTCCACCATTCTGGCTTTCAGCTACCTGAGGAATTCACTTAGCAGGTCACCACCTGGGACCTTCTTTCAAATGTTCTCCCAAACACAATTAGAATAAAAATGAGTGAAAAAGCAGTCCACTGTAAAAATTTTAAGGACTTTCAGGAAGCTCGAGAACTTTTGCTCAAGACTACTTTTAAGGATTAGAAGAACATCGGGCTGTCCGGAGGAGAAACCTAAATGAATGAGGTTTCTATCAGCACCTTTACACTGTCGCAGGCATGTGAATGTGTGCATGAGTTATAAAGTGAGCTTGTGAGTATATTTGTATGTGTGTAGGCAGGGGAAGCACTAAAGCTCATCTCAACTGTCCTCAGGGTGCAGGATGTACAGCAGTCTGGCCTCCTACTCACACCACCTATGACACACACACACAAACACACAGAAACTGCACCATAATAAGAACACACGTGATGATGAGCTTTTATACACTCAGATATTTATATAGTGTGCAGACAGATGGATGGGATCATGTTCACCGCTGTCAGTAACCACATTACAGGATGCACCTTACTGTGTGTCCTCATGAATGTATGTATACAACTAGCTTAGTATAAATGCTATTAAATAGGTTGGGGGTGTGGGGTCACCTCGAAGAGCTGGAGACACAGACACACTGCCTGGCCTTAACAACATCTACATAAATAAAATGAAAGTTTAAGTATAATCACCGAAAATGAACTGCTTTTACAAAGATTCCACCTGCAAGACTTTAAAGATGAGAAAAATCCCTATTTTCTAAACTTTGGCAAACTGATTTCCAATTTTAAAGACCATGAGCCATCTAAAAAATTACTGTTTTTTGTCTTTTTTTTATGTAAAAGAGCTGTTATCTGTTTAAATAAAGGATTTTCAGGTCTAACTCTTATCTTTTCATGGTAAAGACACAATAGATGGTCATATCTATAAAGATGTAATTTACTGGGGTAAAGGCCCGGCCACCCTCAGGACTGCTTCCAGAGGGGAGCCCCGGTGACCCACGTCTGGGCAAGGGAAACCTGGATCCATTGATTTCACTCATCATAGTTGTCTGTTGCGCAGCACGTTGTCAGGTCCCTCCCTAGAGACCTGTTTGCCATGGGTGACCCTACCAGGGACAGCCCCTGACAACATAGCTCCTAGGATCATCAGGATGCACAAACTCCTCCACCACAGTAAGGTGGCAGCTCAGGGAGGAGAACCTAATGTGAAGCAGCTGGGATGAGAATCGGCACCTTCAAATCCTAGACCATGGTCCTCAGTCGGAAAAGAGTGGAGTGCTTTCTCCAGGTCGGGAATCCGGTTTTGCCTCAAGTGGAGGAGTTCACGTATCTCTGGGTCTTGTTCACGAGTGAGGGAAGGATGGAGCAGGAGATCGACAGGCGGATCGGTGCGGCGTCTGCAGTGATGTGGACTCTGCATCGGTCTGTCGTAGTGAAGAAGGAGCTGAGCCAAAAGGCAAAGCTCTCGATTTACCGGTCGATCAACGTTCCTACCCTCACCTATGGTCACAAGCTGTGGGTAGTGACAGAAAGAACAAGATTGTGAATACAAGCGGCCGAAATGAGTTTTCTCCGCAGGGTGGCCGGGCCCTTAGAGATAGGGTGAGAAGCTCAGTGATCCGGGAGAGGCTCAGAGTAGAGTTGCTCCTCTTTTGCATCAAGAAAAGCCAGATGAGGTTGCTCGGGCATCTGGTCAGGATGCCTCCTGGACGCCTAACTGGTGAGGTGTTCCAGGCACATCCCACCAGAAGGAGGCCCCGGGGAAGACCCAGGACATGCTGGAATGAGACTCGGCTGGCCTGGGAAAACCTCGGGATTTCCACGGACAAGCAGGTGAATGTGGCCAAAGGGGGAAAAAAAGTCAGCTTTGTGTTTTCAGTGCACACTTAATCAATGGAAATAATGGATCAGATGACAGAAGCATTGGACCCTGACTTATCTTAACAACAGTTAAAAAGCATGAGACGGGAGCGGGTTGTTGCTGAATCAAATTTAAAGTAAATAAAAATGTATGTGGATGGACACATAACTGAGATACATCTCAACAGTAAAATCTGGAGGATTGTTCTGATTTTCTTTCTAAATAATCAATATTGTAGTAGTTGGTAGAGATAGTAAATAAAATGAGTTAAAGTAACTAAAGCTGTGGAAACTTGTATTGATAAAGCAGGATTACTCATCTGTACCTGCAGAGGAGTTGTTGCATCAGAGCTGAGCACAAAATGAGTGCAGTGGTGTCTGGAAAGTGCAGGAAAATGACTGGAGGCAGGAAAATTAATTCAGCATTGCATTTAAACATGACCTGCTGTTGTAATTAAATCGTATTGAGACCTGCAGTGTAAAAAAAAAAAAAACAGCCTGGGTTGTGTGAAAAATATGTGAGTCATTACAACATTTGTGCAGACAGATGGACTGATCAAAATTCAGGAATTCCATTTAGATACAAGTAAAAAAAACATGTCTGAAACACTCATATTTTACCTCCTCTGGATATTTATATGTAGTCGGTATTCCTTTTTTTTTTTTTTTTTGTAGCTGAGGATAACTTATTTTTTTTTAATTCATAAAGTTAAAGGGACATTGTGCAACATTTTCTGTTGTTTACTGGCCAAAATCAATGTCTGCATGTATATGTGTTATCCTTGGTGTATTATGACCTCCGCTAACGATCTGACAATTTCTTGTGGGTGAAAAACTTTAAATTTGTTTGTTCATATGACGGGTAAGCCGGTAGGGAAGCACCATGACAGTCTGCCATCTTGAAACTACAGCTGCCGAAAAAGAAAAAGGACACATAAAAGGCAGCAAGGGATACAAAAAGGAGGATTAGCATCATCCCCAAGTGGAAGGAGCTTAAGAAGGAGAAATATTTTATCAGGCATGCTTTTAAAATCTTTCTTGTCCCACCGGGGCCTGTGTCCCATGACCGCATGGGGATCTGGCTAGGGCTTTCCTCCAGGGTGGTCTTTGTGGTGGGGTGGTTTGGGTTCGTGCTCCGGATTGTTGTGGATTGTCAGCTTAGTTTACCTGTAAACGCTGTAGTGATGCTCGTTACCATGGATAGTATAACAGTAGTTTCTCCAGCAGAAAACTGCAGGTCTCCTGAAACTCAGCAGTTTTAAATCAGGATTAAAAACGTTTCTTTTTGCTTCCTTTTACCAGAACAACGGTTAATTCCTCACACTGGAACTTTATTTTGTGCGTTTTATCCATTTTATTTAGGTCTTCTTTTCTGTCTGTTTTTATTTAATTTCTTTTATTTCTTTTAAAGTCTGTTTTTAATGCACTTGTTGCTTCCTGCACCCCACTGTAATGCTTGTAATGTTTTATGTAAAGCACTTTGAATTGTCTTGTACATGAAATGTGCTATACAGATATATTTGCCTTGCCTATGAAACAGCAGCCTCATTGGTACAGACGTGTATGTTTATGTGCTTTCAGTTGCTTTCAGTGTCACGGTAAACGCCGGCTTTCAGTCACGGTAAAGCCGGACTAAAAGCCGGTGGGAAGGCTTTATAAGCCGGCTTTTACTGGGACAAAAAGCCGGTGCAGTTTCCCTGTCGAGATCTGTTTCCCCTGTGAGAAACTTTCTTCCTTCTAAACACAGAGGAACCATATCTGACAGTTTGATGGGATGCAGTTTGCAACATTTATGAAATCAAAAATTTCTTTGCCTGACTGAAAACTCCATAAACTATCAGATGACATGCTTTTATCAGTATCAAGGCTTTTTGACGAAGTAAGACAGTGAGACGCTAGAAGGTACTAAATGTTAGAATGCAATACATGATTCCAACGTTAGGTGGAAGTAATTCTGTGTCCGTGTAAGAAAAAACATTTTTTAGACTTAAAGTTTTTAATGATAATGATTTAGACTTCTAAAGCGCTTTTCAAGGCACCCAAAGCGTTTTACGTTGTATCCATTATTCATTCACTCCTCATTTATACTTAGTGATGTACTTGTGTAGCCTACGGCCTCTCCGACCACCACCGAACATTCAAACTAATTCATACATCCGTGATGAAGTATGAATAAGCACACAACAGATGACTGGGGGAGGGGGAGGGGAAGTATGGGAGTGGGAATCGAACTGTCAACCTTCTGATCACTGGGTAACCCACACTACCACCTTTCTCATATACTAACATCAGAAGTTATCCCTAGAATCTCCCCAGTTATTACCAGCTGCATGCATGGCAATAACATCTGTCTTTCATAAAGAGGATGTAGAAGAATAAATAAAACCAGATGTGACGACTGTGCAAAGTTAATTGGCTGATAAAACTTATTTAGTTGAAAGTTTCTTTATTTTTTCATGAAGTAAAATAATGTGTGCAGCAGAGATTAAAACTACAGGATCATCCTGAAAAAAACACATGTTGAATAAAAATATGATTGTTTGCTTTTATTCAATTTACATTTCACATCAGATTTTATTTGTAATAGTCACTTCATTATTTACTCAAATCGAGACCTTTTTATCCCATTTTTTATTTCTTTTTTTTAACAGCTTTATATTTATTTCAGTATTAAGAGACATTGCCATCAGTTATCAGGCATTTTTTTTATTAAATTTGTAAATGCCTTCTCCCATCCAGGTAGTATACTCACAAACACACCCCCAAAACACACTCTGTCCAACCAATACAGATATAACACTCTGGACCTAAAAAAACTGTTTTCTTATTTCTAAGCTCTTATTTTACATGTAACATAAAACATTTTCAAGACCCTTCTCTGCTTTGAGCAAATAAGTTCTATAAAAGACAAAAGTTGGCCTATTTTTAGTTTTATTGATCCAGAAGCTTGTTTAACAACCTGTAGGATGGTAGTGGTAACAGTTTAGTCATCAAACAGCATAAAGACATTTCTGTTAATCATTTAAGCTGCTTTTTCCAGTAACTTCTCATACCTGCTGTTTATTTGTCATTCCTGTAATGGACTCTGATGAGCGATGACGTTCCTGGCGTCACTAATCAGAGCTCTGATAGACATGATTTTTTGGTTTCTGAAAGCAGAAAAAGAACCACAATAGAGCCAGATGGTGACAATCACAGCTCATAAGCAAGATTTATCACTTAAGATCACATGATACAGCATCAAATTATGTGCAGGGGCTCTGCCCGTTGTGCCAAAATAAGCTCCCAAAGACCTTATTCATCAAGCTACGACTTTTGATCTTCACTGAGAACTCAAAAACCACTGTTAGCCCGTCTACACGGACTTTTAAACAAAAAAAGGAAAAACAGGTTAAATTTGCTTAATTAGTTTGTCCACATCGGAAACGTTACAGCTGAATATTTCTAACTAACTAACTATCAATAATCATGTTCTTAGTGTCATGCTCCGCTCGGTAGCACCAGATCTACCCCGTCCTCTTTCTGACTGGAAAGATGCTTTCTGTGGCAGGAGTGCTTATTTTTGCACAACACCGGCCCAACTTCTGCTTATCAGGCTTGTTTTCAGGCTTGTAGGATATAAAATAGGCTGCATAGTGCTGTCAATGGGGGTCATATTTAGTCCAAATTTCAATTCAGGCTTATTTGTTTAGCTCCATTTCTTGACAGTCATTTCATAAAGGCACTTTTACACACTGTCCAATTCAGTCTAATGCATTTTAGTTAAATTATAAACATAATAAATCAAATCCACTATAAAATCCACAGTCTATTTTATACCTCAGTTCATATATAAAATTCTTCTTCAAAAAAGAAAAAAAAAAAAATCTAATCTTTGATTTGATCCACCTTCCTGGGTTGCATGGGTTGGTATGCAACAGTGGAGAAGAAAAACTCACTTTTAAAAGCAAAGGCAACCTCCTACAGAGTGGATGAGCACTGTGAGCTACACTGAGCATGGTTACCAAGCCTAAATCAACACCAGCCAACCCAACAAATGTGTTGATTGATTGTCAGGTTTAAATGGAAAACAGACAACTTTAACTAAAAAGGAGGTGAGATGATGTTAAGGGGAATTTCTTTCAGGTCGTGATTGGCTGGTGTTCAACCACCAGATCAAACACCATCAAGTCTGCTGGTATGAACACAGCATCACTGGACAAGAACTAAGACTTCTTCTTTTCCAGCACTGTGACCCAGAAATCACCATGAAACAAACAATCACTGGTTAGTAATCAGTGAATCATCCTGGATCGAGTTTGTGGCTTTATTTATAGAATGTGGAACATTTACAGAGGAAAGTGTGGGAGCAACTTGTAAATTGGCTTTCTGAACTCTGCGTTGCTCATAGTTTATTAAAAGAAGTAAAATGTGCCACTTCTTCCTCCCACTGTGTAAAAAGGAGCTGCCACGTTGAGCTCGACACGTCATCAGCGAGAAAAACGGGATGTAGTACAACCACGGCCAGTTGTTGGAGCGGAGCATGGATGGCATGCTGCCTTTGAGCTTTTATTTAGTTGTTTAAAAACAAACCATGAAGCTGACTCCAGGAGAAACTGAGGACAACAAATGCTCATGAGAGAACTTTCAAGAAGTCCTATTATGTGGTTGATGCAAATCTGTTTTAGGTTTTAGTCACTGTTTTAGTGAGAGAAAGTCAAACACTGAAGCATTCATCCTTAAAAAAGAAAAAAAAAAATCAATATATGGATTTTTTTTTACAAAAACTCACCACAACCTCATGCTGTTAATGGAAAAGGAAACCAGAGACTCTAAAACTGATGCAGCAGCAAACTGTTGATATCTGTAAGACTGCAGCATTTAACAGTCAGATGACGGGATGCCGAGCTTCTGCCACCCCCACAATGTCCACGTCAGTGACTCGCACAGACTGACATAAAAACAAAACTCTTTTAAAGATGACTTTGCTCTAAAAACATTGAACATTGCTTGCTGGACTCTAGAAATATCACCTCAAATATCTCTCCAGCCAGGTCCGTCTAGTCGTTGGCTTCCTGAGTTCAGGGCAGGGTTTCTACAGATTTTTGGGTCCTGAGAGGAATTACTGAGAAACCTTCGAGAACAAGAACAGTTATTCAAACAAAAAAAAACAAAAATCCTTTTAACTTCATTCAACTGTCGAGGAAAGAAAGACAAAACAAACTGGCAAACAAGAAGAAAAATCCAGAACGTGTACACGAGTTTACAAAAAACTGATAGCAGCAGGTGTGTGTGGTGGGAACAGAGCAGCAGCGTAATCACCTGAACTTAGACCAGGTGTGGAAGCAAACTGACAAATCAAGAAGAACATTTTTAACTCTACATCTAAGTGTAGCAATAAGAAGAGATTAACTACCAAGTTTTGGTTTTTTTCACCTATTTTTTCTGGTAAAAAAAAAAAAAAGCTAAAGAAATTCATTTTGAGTTGTTTTATGTGTAAAGGAGATCTGAATGCTGCGTTCAAAGACACGTCCTCAAATGAAGATAAAAAGGTCTGTTTCATAACTGGATGTGTGTAAAAAAAGGGATTTAGAAATCATTTTGGGGTCAATTTGTGAGAAATTAAATTGTTTATTAATTCATAACATTTTCAGGCCATTACTTTAAAGTATTTCCTTTTGATGATTAAAAGAAACTCCATTAGCAACCAGTGAAATAGACATGTGAACAGGATTAGCATCGCAGCATTAGAAGACGCTGCTTTGATTCACAGTGAAACTTGCCATTAAATATTGGAGAGGATGCATGATGTGCTGAACAATGAACCGGATCATTATACAGGAAGAGGAACTGGTTAACGCACAGTGTGTGTAAATCTGGTTAAACTACTACTGGACTGCACCAATGAATTAATTACAGAGTGAAGCTGTGAAATCTGAAAATCACAGAAAATAAATTGCCTTTATCAGACTGGCCTGTGAAATCTCATTAGACTGCCGTCCACCTGAAGCCTTGTGTGACTCCTGTAATCAGGATCCCGACAGAAATCTTAATCCTCTTTACTTGTTATCAGTGCTGTTTTTTTCTCTGATTCACACCTTTGGAAACATTTTACTTTAGGGATTTATTTCCTGATTACTGAAGCCTGTTAATCTTCTCTCTCATCCTTATTGTTTACTTTCTCTTTTCATACCAAAGCCTTCAAACATCCATTATTCAGTGGTTTGGTCATTTCTTTTCCAGTCTATTCTCTGTGATCTGAAACGAATGCTTTTGTTTTAAGTGTCACTTTAACTCAGGTTTCAGGCTGAAAAGTGAAAAGGAAAGCATAGAAATTAGGTACACACAACTGCAGATTAACAAAAATGTGAAATATTAAACTATAATACTGTTTGTTGCAGACAAGCTGAGCCATCATACCGAAGCGTTGTGTGAAAAACTGTCTCCACCTCGTTATTTAGCAGCTTGTAGAAGCTCCTTTAGCAGCTTTAGCATCTGTCTGTCACATGGTTGGAGGAATTTAGCTGCACTCTTCTTTCCAGCGTTGGATTTCCTGCAGCTCTCTGAAGATCCCACATCATCTCAGTCAGGTTGAGGTCTGGATCATGTGATTCTTTGCTTTTCCATCCATTTTGTTGTAGATCTGCTGCTGTGTTTGGGCTCATTGGACCTCATTCACCAACCTTTCTTACCAACAAATTTGTTCTTAAGTCCTACTTATAAACTTATTATAAAGATTGCAGGATTCATAAAAATCTTTGTATCTTGTATACTCTTTATTTTAATGAATGTTCATAGGCTGACGTGTTTAAACAAAGTCAGTGTTTGTGTGTCTTTAATTCATTAAAATACAACAATAAAACTACAATAATGTATTTTGGTCAGATTTTCTAAATAATATTTGGTCATTTAGTTTTAGTTTAGTTTTTAGTTATTCATCCCCCTGAACCACCTGCTGAATGTGGTTTTTAATAATCAAAATCACTGCATATTAAAGGCTGCTGGATGTGTTCGGACATAGCAGGAGTTCATTTGCTGTACAAATTTCAGAACGTTTAGTAAAGGGAAAAGCAAACTTATACCACAAGATGTTTGTTGGAACCAGACTTCAGGTTACTGTCAAAGTTCTGGATTCATCCATTTGTACATAAATCTGCTTTTATATGATTTTAATCTGATTGTGTGATTATCTAAGTTATAAGTTTAAAAATGAGCACAAGCAGGTTTCAGTACACAATTCAATTTTTTCCGATTATGTTTACAATTTCTCCTCATTTACATTTTATCTCTTATGGTTTCTGCACAAGTTCCTGCAAAGTCGTAAAAGACTTCTCAAGTACAATTTAAGAACAAATGTAAGAAGATATCTGTAAATGAGGCGTAATGATTTGTTTACTTTGACACCCTGGCCTTTCCTAACAAGCCATTCTGGTTCAGTCTTTTTCTAGCTGGACTGTCATAGACTTTAATGTTTAACTGAGGCCTGGAGAGTCTGAGATGTGGCTGTTTTTTTTCACTGTTTCTTTGAGCATTGCACAGTCTGACCTTGGACTGAACTTACAGGGACGTCCATTTCTGGAACATTGACAGCTGTCTTGATGCTTTCCAGATGTAATAATCCCTCTGTAGGATGACTCCGGATAGTTTGGGAATGAACTAATGATCCTTCCTAGAGTGATTCGGAGCAACATGCTGCTTCTCTAAGATTGTTGCTGATGTCTTTCCTCCTTGGCATTGTGCTAACACACACCTAAATCCAGCCAAGCAGCAAACTGACAAAACATCTCACACTGATGATGATCAGCAGCACCTGGCTGCTACTGACCCTCTGAGTTGTGGATTTCAGGTTTTTACAATGTGTGTGTATTTTGGCTTTATTTTTTATTTTTATTTTTTTTTTACAGAAGTATAACATTTTTATTTATATTTCTCTTTAATTGTCCATATGTTCTTGTGTGTATTACTGCTTAGTGTTCTGGTTTATTTAACAGCATTTGCTGAAGTTAAATCCTTACTGGAGCTTTTGTTTTCATACAAAAACAGTAACTAAACAAACAGAAGTGAAACATACAAAAGGGCCCAGTGTCCATCTGTGGTTCTGTGACTCACAATAAAATATCCCAAAGGGTCGTCCTCTTTTTTCTATGATCCCTTTTCAATCAACCAAAGCCAGAGTAACAGTGGGGATTTTTTATTTTTATTTTTTCTCCCTAACAGTTCATAGCCAAGCAGATTGAGAAACTTGAAAAATAATCACACTTGCTCAGTCATACACTCGCATACACTTTTCTAATTAGCTTCCAGCAACTGAGATGTAGGAGCATTTTCAGAGCTGCTGCAAACCAGCATGCTTCATTCAACATGCCAGTTTCTGTGCACACGACAGGCCTTAAAGCTGCACAAAGCATCAACAAATCTAATCTTTAGTGAGTATGCATCTAATTTTTTTCACTCTGAAAGGACCTTCAGGCTTTCTGTGCCTTCAAATACATTTCATTAATGAATATTTACAAGGTATTTAATGAAGACCTGCTTTATAATGTCAAAAGTTCATAAACAATTGCATATAAAACTGAAAGTTTTATGAGGTCAGATGTCTGCACCTAAACTACAGCTACTGTCAATGTTACTGTTAATCTTTCCTCAAAGCATGTGTATATGGCATAATTATTGAACAATTTTCCAGGATTAAGTACAACACTGAGAGCAATGTTTTTCATCACCACAGTACACATTCAAATCCCTCTTAATTATAACAGAGGACACTGCCTCAGTTCACACCAGCTCTCTTCATTTTTATCTTCAAAGAAAGAAGCTGTGGAAAGACTTGAAATTGAAATAAATAAACAGAGGCATAGCCAAGACTCTGAATCCGATTTTAGAACTCAAGACTTGGGATAAATTAACATAAATTAAACTTTAATATATATTTTCAGCAGTGTATTCACTTCATGCTGTTTGTAGACTAAATTTTATGGATAAATATGAAGGTATTTCACTTTTGTGACCTTTTTGTTTTGTTGTTAGGTTACCAACACAGATGAAGAGGCAATATTTTGTATTAAACTATAATATTTATTTATTATTACTACTATGTGGTAATAACATACAATTTACAGAGGAGGAACGGAAAAGTGTGATTGAGAGGATTCATAAAAGTGCCCAACTGAGTAATACAATTCAGTCTTTCAAAGATCTAACTTATCCAAAGCAAACTCAACCAAAGCATTCCCAGGAGTAGAGGACAAATATGATAGATGTCATTAATCCCAGTAAAATTTAAGCCACATCTTGTCCTTTTACCCTCAGTTATCCACCTTTTGGCAAACATAATTTATCACCCTACTTTAAAAACTGTTGGGACATTGTGGAAAAAGTAAACTGGAAATCTCATTGATTGAGTTTATTGTGAATCCGATGGCAGCAACATGTCTAAAAAATTGGAACGGGAGAAACAAAAGGCTGGAAAAGTCATTGGTACAAATTAGAAACAATTGGAGGAGTGTTTGACAACTAATTAAGTTAACTGGCAACAGAGGATTGGGGTTTATTTACCTCTAAACAATTAGAAATTCTGTCGATTACATCTATAATAGCACGGCTTCACTGAAAGCCAATTAAAGCCTCATCAGTTTCTCAGTGGCTTAAAGATCCGCTGGCCTGCAGCAATGATTGTATTGAAGGTTACTAATTCAACATTGTGTACATGTGGACTGTCTTCTTCTAGGGTCCTTTTAAGGCGTTACTTTTCCCAAACAGTGCTCCAGCACTTATAAAAAAAAAACGATACTTCAATTTTCTAAGCTTCACACAGAGTTGTTTGTCCATTCAGAGACACCATGGTAAAAATGGTGGCACAAATATGGCAGCTGCTTTGATTGTAGACCCACTGTCATCTTTTTTCATTTTTATTTGATTGTATTTATTTTAATTTTATACTTATTATTCATTTTATGTTATTCTATAAGTGTTTTCATTCTTGTATTGCATGGTAGATGTACAAGGAGAATGAACATCTATTGTTTTCTATTCTATTGATCTTACATGCTGCACCTTTAAAGATATAATTATATTCAGCATTCAAAAAAGGATTTTTTGATGTTAAAAGATTTGTGGAAAATTACTTTTTTTAATTTTACTTTTATCGGTTTTTACTTGTCTAAAAGCCACACTATCATAATTTTTCCCTTCCCTTTATATTTTTATTTATGCATCCATCCACCCATCCATCCATCCATCCATTTTCTACCGCTTATCTGCAGTCAGGTTGTGGGGGCAGCTGCCTAAGCAGGGAAACCCAGACTTCCCTCTCCCCGGCCACATTCACCAGCTCATCTGGAGGGATCCCGAGGTGTTCCCAGGCCAGCCAAGAGATGTAGTCCGTCCAGCGCGTCCTGGGTATTCCTCACGACCTCTTTCCAGTGGGACATGCCTGGAACACCTCACCAGGGAGGCAATCAGGAAGCATCCTAACCAGATGCCCGAGCCACCTCATGTGGCTTCTCTCGATGTGGAGGAGCAGCGACTCTACTCTGACTCCCTCCTGGATCACCAAGTTTCTCACCCTATCTCTAAGGGAGAGCTCGGCCACCCTGCGGAGAAAACTCATTTCGGCCGCTTGGATTCACAATCTTGTTCTTTCGGTCACTACCCACAGCTCGTGGCCATAGGTGAGTGTAGGAACATAGATCGACCTGTAAATCGAGAGCTTTGCCTTTTAGCTCAGCTCCTTCTTCACCACGACAGACTGATGCAGAGTCCGCATCACTGCATACACCGCATCGATCCACCTGTCGATCTCCTGCTCCATCCTTCCCTCAGTCGTGAACAAGACCCCAAGATACGTGAACTCCTCCACTTGGGGCAGGACCAAGGACCATGGTCTCGGATTTGGAGGTGCTGATTCTCATCCCAGCCGCTTCACACTCAGCCGTGAATCGCTCCACTGAGAGCTGAAGATCACGGCCTGATGAAGCCAACAGAACCACATCATCCGCAAAGAGCAAAGACCCAATCCTGAGGCCACCGAACCAGATCCCCTCTACACCTCGGCTGCGCCTACTGCCGGCAATGCGGACCAAGCTCTGACACCGGTCGTACAGGGACCGGACAGCTCGTACAAATGGGTCCCGCACTCCATACTCCTGGAGTACTCCCCACAAGCGTCCCCGGGGGACATGGTCGAATCCCTTCTCCAAGTCCACAAAGCACATGTAGATTGGTTGGGCAAATTCCCATGCCCCCTCAATGACCCTGAAGAGGGTGTAGAGCTGGTCCACTGTTCCACGAATTTTTATTTATCTCTTCATTAATTTATTTATTTTTATTGAGACAGTCATGATGCAAGGTTTGAATAGTTATAAAACAAAAAAGATAAATACGAAGTGTTGCTAATATTACAAAGTTGTACTGTTTTACATATTTCTTTAATGAAGAGATTGTTTAAACCGCTGACGAATATTTACCCTATTGTCAGTTCTTTGACCGACCTTTCAGGCTCACGTCCTGTTGTTTCCTCTCTTGGATCTTTAACGACCGGTGAGACTCCAGTCGCGAAGTGATGGGCGAACCTTTCCACCTCGATTCTTTTGGCGCGGGAACAAGCAATTTTACCCCTTTAGAATTCCTGATTATTATCGTCCGCTCATGCGGAGATAGGCCTGAGGAGTTATTCTGGTAGATAAGCCAACCTTTGGGTCTAGGAGTATGAAGCTACCGTACTATCGTCCTAACAGGATCACTACCTGGTGTCGAAGTAATAACCTAGCGAATTCTTATGTCTCTTCAGGTATCGGGGAATCTGGGGCTTACCTGCTCGTTGTGTTGTCCTCTCCTCTCTTCAGTGGATGTGGACAAATTTGGTTGGTTGGGAAGTTAACCGAAGTTAACAATAACCCTTTTATTCAAGTGTTCTTTTATTGGTACAATACAGAAAAATAAAAAGAAAGAAAAAAATAATAAAATTCCCTTTTCGGGGCTTCCCTTTCAATGAGGGCTAAAAAGCAGAATATAAGAAATAAGTATAAAGTAAAAGTTTTCTCACAAGGAGTGCTTTCTGCTTTCGTGGTCTAAGTCTTCCCCAATAATAATTAAATCTCCCTTGGCAAAAGGGCAAAATCTATCCCAGCAAAGGGGTGAAGATCTGTAAAAATCTAACTAAGTCTCCACTAAGTCTCCGTAGAAAATCTGTAGAATCTCTGCAAAATCTCCGCAGCAGCTCTTCAAAATCTCCGGACAATCCGACTCTCTTCAAATTATCACTAGTATATATACATAACTTAAAAACCATCCCACTTGATACCGTCCTACTAACAGAAAAAACTCTCAAAACCAACCCACTCAGTAATTTTCCATCAGCAGAAAAGCATACGTGAGCATCCTGCAAGTTGGTCCCTCCTTCTGGGTTACATCAGAGCTGAAGGAAAGAAGACACTTTTCCCTGCCCCGTTATCTATCTATCCTCACAGTTTTCTACACAAAGGCTGCTTGTTAATATTTTCTGAGTTTGCTGGGAAATTCCGCTCTGCTTTGGAGCGAGCAGATAAGAGGTAACTCCTTTCTTAGACTCCCAGACCTGCTTCAGGGCCTCTCGCCACTTCTTCAGCAGTGTAAAAACTCTGTCTCTTATTTGTACCTTATTTGTGAATGCACTGTCTGTAAGCTGCAGAATAATAACAACTAAGCTGTAGCTCTATTAATCAAAAACCAAAACCTAATGAACATCACTAAAATCTAAGGATAATAATGTAAATAAGCAAGCAAGCAGGAATATATGAAATGTGAATAGGTAATGCATAACACATAGAAAAACATGACTGAGTATTGATCAGGCAGTCCATAAAGTCAGTCTTTTGATTATAAACATCATCTCACATCATGCGTGTCATAACAGTCATAGATTCAAACTTTAATAAACTTCTCTCCCTTCTTCACACACTGAGAGCAACTGGTTGGTTTCCAGGCAGGTGTGAGTTATCTGTCGAGATAAGGGCCTCTGCTCCCTGACCGTTGCCTTAGCAACGGCTCTCTGGCCTAGAGCAGTGTTCACGCCACCCATTGAAGAGAACGGCCTTCACAAGATAAAGAAAAGAAACATGTTGCATTTGATGACGTTTCTGCAGCACGTTATGCAGAATATTTACATTATCACATCTGTGCAGAGGCGGCCCAGGGCAGCATTGTTGTACTTTTCCAGCCATATTTTCTAAACTTCATGCTTTTGGTTTACAGTGAGGTTGATGAAAGGAGCTCAGGAATAGATGATGGGATGTGTTTTTTATTTACCATTTGACCCTACTACAGAGACTGACAGAAAACCAAAGGAACGGGGCATGTGAAAGAAAACACAAGGTGAACTTAAAGCTGAATATAGATCAGAACTGCAAAACCAAAACAGAACCAAAACCTTTGGACCGTGACCGTGCATCTGCTAGAGATAAACGAAGAGGCAGGTGTGAGGTATTGTGTGTGAGAAAAACTAAACAGCCATCCTGTGCTTGAAGCATCTACAAAACAGTATGAATGAATGCATGCTTTTCTTTCTGTTATATGTGTCTGTGTTTGTGCACTTGTGTGTGGAACATGACTGTACAATCCCAGGTGATTCACCCTCTTTGCAATTTATATATTTGAGCCACAGCCCTGGTTCAGATCCTCCCAGATGACAGACTATATCCCATCAAGCCAAATAATCCCATTATACACACATCACACACAACAGGGCACTGCAGGGGGCCATTGAAATCCTTCAGAAATGGACTCTGCTGAAATTATTTCTTGCCAAGAGATGCATACAAAAAATAATAAACACATTTTTCTGCAGATATACACACTATCCACATATAACTCTTCCTGCAGCCTCCTTCATTCCATCAGGTCCCCTCCAAACAGCTGACACATCATCGAGAAAATGTCTCAAACATTAGTCAAAGACTCACTGAGGCATTATTCTGTTTCAAGGTTAAAGTGGGCTAAAATGGGAGTTCATGCTGCCAACACACAATCATGATGAACAAAGAATTAATCTCCAACTGGGACACAACAAAAGAGTGGTGCTGGAGCAGTGATCATGACATAATGTCCAAAAGAGGCTACAAGGTGCTCTCCTCTGCAGTCTCATGTATCATACTTCATCTACTTTCTCATCTCACTATGAAAAAGCAAACCGTGGCATGTGATGCCCCACCCAGAGGCGTCATCTTACCTGAATGAAGTTGCAGAGAGAGCAAATTTTGCAACATCAATAACGATGTATGTTAGGGGGCCCTATCACCCCTCTAAAATTATGCAAAATGGTTTAGTCCACACCTGCACCTGTCTGTTTAACTGAGTTACACACAGAGTGCAGCCAGACAGCCAGAGGAGAAAGTCATGCATGTCCCAAAGAAAGTGAAGTCTGGACATCAGGACAGGAAGAGATAAAACATAGGGTAACATGAAATAAGTGAGGGGCAGCAACTTATTCATTTTTTTAGAGAAAGGTGAGCAGCACCTGAACTAACACATAGTGTGAGCTGATATCAGCAGATTAATTACTGTCAAAAATCCATCAAAGTTATCACAGCGAATCATTGGTCTTTACTGAACTCTCAATAAAAAAAAAAAAAGAAAAAAAACATTTAAACTTTATATCAATATTTTAGTCCTTTCTATATCAATCAGGACATATTTGGTATCAACTGATTCATTTTAATTTCAGGATCCTGGAGATGCTACTGACAACTGAAAGACTTAACGCGCCAGACCCCAAAGTTAGTAATGATAACAAATGATCCACTATCATTTTTAAAATTAATCAAATAAAATGGTGGAAGGAAATTTTCAATTAAATTTTCAATTCTAATTTAAGGCCACAATGACAAATGAATAAGTCAGAATCTGATTATTATATCACCTACCTACTGTTGGTGCTTTTGAATTAGATTTAATACCTTATAAAAAATCTAACCTGGAAAAGGGGGAAAAAAAGGTTGTCATAATTAATATAAAATGACTATTTTTTGCATTAACTAGAAAACATATGAATCTGTTAAGTCTGCATTTCATAAGACATAGAGTAGAAGAGGTTCACAGTCAGACAGGAGGTACAATACTCCAATGGCCTGCAGCAGCTGTGTGATGCTGTCATGTCAATATGGAGAAAACCTCTGATGAATGTTTCCACCACCTTGTTTAATCTATCATACCAAGAATTAAGGCAGTTCTGGAGTAAAAAAGGGGTCTAATCAGGTAAATGATACACCGTATATACTGGATTTATTAAAAAGCATAGAAATGAGAGCATCCCTCATGAACTGAGAAAGAAAAAGTAAGAATACACTGAAAATAGAAGAAGGAGGAAGGACGTACAAAGAGGTGAAAAAAAAGAAAAGATGATACATGGAAGTAGAGGAGGGGAGACATTATTTGTGATGTTGTACAGGAAGGTAGCCAGGTGTTGCTGCCTCCTCTTCGCTCGGCAGAACTGGACCCTGTAGCACATCCCCGCTGAGCGAGTGTGGTGAGGCTACTTCTAGCTCCGCTCATTGCCCCCTTAATGGAACAGAGACATCTGTTACATCTCTGTTCCCTTCTTTTCCTCAGCATTTCCCTATCTGCATCTTTCTCACTCATTCAATCACATTTTCTACCTCACTTCCATCCCTCCCCAGGAGCAAAGGGAACGAGTGAGAAGACAGAGAGTGAGTGTTGCCAGAGTGCAACAGAGGGAAAGCAAAGAATGATGGTGCTGCCAAACGTCCAAGAGGGATACTGATGAGGAGAGGAGGAGGAGGATGAGTCAAGCAGGAGAAGAAGAGAAGGAGAAGTGCCAACTCTCTGCTCGAGGCTGGGTAATGACGATAATGAGTTAGATCAACACCAAGTTTCTGTGACAGGTTTATTTTCTGTCTATAGTTGCAACACTGTAAGAAAAGAAACTCAATTTATGAGGTGATTTTTATTGCAACCCCTGATGCTCTGTACAGAAAACATGAAAAGGAAATGAATATCTGACTCTGTGCCAAACTTCTGGTGACAGAAAACAACTTTTCTTGTGCATTCACTGGAGTTTGATCATACAGTAGCTGTAAAGTTTTACAGACTCTACATCGTGAACATTTTTCCATGTTTTCTGTCAAATAAAAAAGAAATCTTAAAAAAAAATATATATATATGTTAAAAAAAATTCACTGAAATGGTTTTGAGCAAAAGTTGTTCAGCTTTCTGAAGGTTTGTCATCGTTTTTCTTTTTGACAATCATTTGTTCCCAAAGATAACTTAGACTGAGACGCATTACATAGGATTTTGCAGCAACAAGATGATTTCCAAAGAGCTATTAGACAAAAGAAGACGAGTCAGGACTAAAAAAAACCATCAACAGCAGATGAACAGGATCTGAAAGCGCTTTCCTGAAGAAATGGGAACAAATCCAGCAAAGACCTGGACCAGGTCCTGAGCGATTCATTTGGACCTTCAGCTGATTCATCTACTGTTGGCCAAAACCTCATCAGAAATGGTCTCCATGGAAACGTGGCTGTCAAGAAGCCATTCTTAAGGAAGGGAAACAGGGAGAAAAGGCTGAGGTATGTCACATGACAGAAGAACTGGACTGAAGATCAGTGACAACGGGTCTGATGGAGGGATGGATCCTCCCCAGAATCCAGACTTCAACAAGTAGAAGAGCTTTGCAAAGTCCTTCAAAGAGTCTGGATAACTTTTCCTGAAAACAAGCACATGGAATCAATATGATGCCACCTGAAACAGCATCACTAAAGCTGGATCTATAAACATACCACGTCTGCGTAAGGTCGGTTACGGCGTCACTGTCATATGCTCCCCATAGGTTTGCTGAGGCTTGACGCACACCTCTTCCAGACCTGATGTGCACATGAAGGTTGGCCACCAGTGTTTGGATGAAATCGAAACCTGCAACATGTTGCAGATGCAATCGCATCTTTCAATAAATTACTACCAAAGCATATAACATTGCAATTCAAAAACGCAAACCTCATAGTCTCTTTCAAATACAATTACACACACAATGCACACACAAACAAAGCACATGTACAGCCCCGATCCCCCACCCATACCCCGTTCTGCACAAAACATGAACTCCAATTATTTTATATGTCACAAAGAGCTGGACCCAAGGAAAAAAATTATCTAACAAAGCAGGTTTAACAGATTTATTAAGGGTGACTTGAACAGAGGATGGTAGAATGGGAAGAATGGTGTGGTGAGCAGGCAGGCAGTTTCCAGTGGAGGCAACTCTGGATCTCAGGCAGAGAATATTAAGAATAACAGGAAAGTTGGTTTAGATACATAAAATGCTAAATAAGAACCTGAATGTACTAGAAGTCAGTGTACCACATAGATGTGGCAATGATCTAACATTGAATGAAGATCAGCCTGGGGCTGCTAGATTGAGCAGGCCTAATTCCTCTCAGCTGTGCCGGCTTACGACAGGACACGCCTCCTTTACACGCCAGGGGAAGACAGTGCAATCTACACAAGGGAAAGGGGAAGGAGGAACACAATGGGAAAAACACACCAGATCTTTGGATGGGCTGGATCACCGTGACAACAGCCCTGCAGACTGACCAGTTTGGATCCGCAAGGGTAAAACACTGGAGTTAAAAAGAGTAAAAACAAGATCAAATAAACCTAAAAAGAATAAGAACAGATAAGAAAGCAAGAATAAAAAACATATAAAAGAGTTCATAAAAATAAAATAAAATGAAATAAAATACAAATACATAAAAAAACGTTCATTTAAAAGCTAAGTCAAAAAGGTAAGTCTTGAGCCTGGTCTCTGCAGCCCTGAGACAAAGACCACACTGATGGCACGAGGCCTCGCTGTAGGTTATAGTCCTGAATTTAGGAAGAACTAAACGGCCGGTACCAGAGGACCACCGAGTCTGCCAGGGTTCATAATTTAAAAGGGGATCAGATAAATAGGAAGGAATGAAACCATTAGGACATTAAAAAAAAAAAACAAACAAAAAAAACACTAACATAATCTTAACATCAAATCCTGAACTGCACGGAGAACTACTGCAGTGATTTTAAACCTGGTGTAATGTGTTCCTGTCCTTTCAAGATTCAAGATTGAAAATCTTTACTGTCATTGCAAGCATAACAAAATTTTGAGGAACCTCTCAGCTTAAGCACAAATAAATAAGAAAATAAAAATTTAACTGAAACATATAAATGAGTAAAAAAAAAAAAGATATGAAATATATAAACAGTATAAGAACACTTCTATATTTACAGAAAATAAGAACTCCCAGCAGACAGTAATAACTGAAGGCTAGATAAAGTGCACCCCAGTACAAGGATGGTGGTCTACGTGTGTGTGTCTGAGAAGCTGTGAATCTTCAATGTGTGTGGCTGTGGGGAGTTGGGTGCATGTGTCTGAGTGCTGTAAGGGGACGGGACGGGAAGGGGGCTATTGTTTTCACAGCTCTGGGGAAGAAGCTGTCTCTTTTTGGCCTTGTTTTCACCAACGGATGCAGGACGGGACAGTTAGGATGCAGAAATGGTTTGTAAACTCATTGTGTTTCCACAGCCAACCGTAACCTTGAGGGGCAGAGTATCAGTCGGATATTGATATGCCTCAGCTACGTAATAGCATGACCCCATCGCAGCGCAACGCCTTCCTTAAAGTATAACCAAAACACGACTCAGAAACAAGGGACAATGGTGGTCTCTTTTTAGGGAGATTAAGGCCCAATTCCATTTCACCCCTTGGCCCTACCCCTTACCCCTTAACACTTAAAACGGAGCTAGAAGGGGTAGGGCTGAAAAGTCAACCCCTACGAATTGGGACACCCCTTCAACAGTCACATACGTCATCAGTAGTCACTAAAGAACATTTTACACAGGAACAGGAAGAAACTTTAAATAAAAAAATAAATAAATAAATAAATATATTAAAAAATATTAAACATGGGGCTCAAACAGGAAAAACCAGCAAAACTGCCAGCTGTATTAAAAAACTAGGAAAAACTATATTGTGCATCGTTGCCGTCTGTGAAGCTGAAATATCTCCCTCATCACTGCGTGTCAGTCTAATCTATGAGTGATGAGCGAACCGCTGCTGCAACGCGACACTGCGTCTTTTTGACATATACGCCGGGACACCGGCACAAAAGTAATGCGGCCCACTGGGAATCCTCTAGAATCCTCTAGAACCTCTCCATTAGCCGGCATTGCTCTTGATGTGTATTCCAGCGTGAGGATCAGAGGTTTAGCGTGAGAGCGTAAGAAGCCACTCAAATGCATGGGCCTCACGGCCGATGCGTGACAGTAGCCCTGTAAACAAATGCAGGGTACCGGCTCGCACAGGTTAGTGGTTCACCACGGTCTCGTGCTGCTACATGCTGCTGTCAAACATGACATGAGAGAGATCACTCCGCAAGAACGTTCAGTCGAGATGCTCCATAGTGAAACCTGTTGTCATACACAGTCTATGGTGAAGTAAGATGGGGGGGACTAATAAAAACTATCGCGGCGGCAAACTTGTTACGCTCATTTTTTTGTTACAGTGCAATTAATTGACTTATTGCTTATCGACAGGCATATGTGGGATGTAATGTACGAATTTTTCATACAATTAAAATTAATTGCGTGTGCTGGTATACTCTTTTTTTCTCTGTGGCTTTTTTTTTTTTTTTTTGTGTGTGCGAGTGTGTGTTGTCCTGCACCTAAAGAAAGCGTGATGTGCGTAGAAACACTTGCTTTCTCATATAGAACAGGAAATTTTTCATACCCCTCCGTTTCAAGTGGGCCTCTGAAAAATCTTCGTTTGAAGGGGTATATAGCCCTACCCCTTACCCCTACCCCTCTGTCCTAAATGGAATTGGGACACCCCTACACCTACACGTGAACGTGCAAAACGGAGGGGAAGGGCTAAGGGGTAGGGAAATAGGATTCACCCAAAGTCAACAATCCTGTTTGTTTTTATGCCAGGTCGCAAGGGAAGTGACTTTATGTCCTTGAACCAATTAACAGATTGCAATGTGTCAAACTCCACCTTTTCGGGTCGGATATCAGGGTACCCTTCCCAGTTTCCACGTGTGGAAACACAAAAAAATGCATTGCACCTCGCCCCGCACCCGTCAATGGAAACAGGTCTTTGTGGTGGTTTTAATCTTCCAGTACCGCTTTCATGATGGAAGCGATACAAACACACATTGCCCGGGTGGGTGGAGGTGGCTGCAATGCATCTGGCCCTCTTCTGGACTCAGGCGGTGTAGATGGAGTCCAGATCTGTTAGACGGTGGCCCACAGTCCCCTGAGCTATCCTCAGCACCCTGGCTAAGTTCCTCTTGTCCTGTGCTGTGCAAATGGTCTGTATTTATATAGCGCTTTTACCCAAAGCGCTTTACAATATACATCACATTCACCCATTCACACACAAATTCAAACACTGATGGCAGAAGCTGTCATGCAAGACACTAACCATCTTGACATGAGCTCAACAGGCTGAGGATTGAACCGGCAACCTTCAGGCTACAAGACAAACACTCTACCTACTGAGCCACGCCACCCATTCCACACCGTCACACTGAGACACAGGATGCTCTCAAAAGTAGCTCTGTAGAAGTTCACCAGCAGCTGAGAAGCCGTGTATGCAGAGAGGAGCGTGCTCAGGCTTCCTGGACCTCCTGGAATCTACTATGAATCTATTATGACCACCCTTGTCTAGTTGATGTTAAGAACCACGTTGTTGTTGAAACATAATTTTGTGAGACTCTGGACCTTTTCTCTGTAATGGGTCTCATTATTGTTGGATATGAGACCCACCACGGTGGTATCGTTTGTAAACTTCACAACCATGTTGGTGGGGTGGATGGCAAAGCAGTCCAGTGTGAAGAGGGCAAGGTTGAGCACACAACCCTGCAGAGTTCCAGTGTTGAGGATCAGTGGTCCCCGTGGGGCCTGTTGGTAAGGAAGTCACTAATCCAGATGCAAAATGATGCTGACAGACGCAGGTTGTGGAGCTTCAGAGCCAGCACTTGGTAAAGGTTGAGCTGAAGTCCACAAACAGTTTGGATGCTGCAGGTGAATCCAGAGATGTCCAGAAAAGCTTCTGCCAGTTGGTCTGCACACGATCTTGGTGTCTGACCTGACACCTGATCTGGACCGGCAGTCATGTTGGTGTTAATCCTCCTCAGGTGGAGGTCATTTGGTGCAGCTGCAGGGTAAGAGGCTGATGCTGCACCTCTGGCTGTGGAGGGTAAACAGTACTTCTGCTGCTTGGAGTCTGAAAACATGCGAAGAAGCTGTTCAAGGTGTCAGGCAGAGTGGGGTCATGGCTGACCTGCTGGTCTCTGCCCTTGTACTTTCTGATGGTCATGATGCCTTTCCACATGTCACATGTGCCCTGCTTTTGTTTACATTGTCCACCGACAAAAGTTCTCATATTTCTCTGGCAGAAGTGAAACAGGAAACACAGGAAAGCCCATCAACTCCTGTCATCTTTACTACTGATGTGTTATTCGTCATTTCCTGTGTACCTGGCAACATATAACAAACTAAAAGATGAATGAACACCTGCATGTGGATATTTTTATAGAGAATCTTTCATTTGTTTGACCATATAAAATAAAGACTGATCTAATGGCATATTATTGGGAAAGAAAGAGAATTTTTGGAAAGTTGGACAACCCATCCACCTCCCTTAAGACATCTCTGGCTGTGGTTTGGTGGTGGTGATGGGTAAAGGTTTTCCCATCTGTGCACACTGAATACATTGCATTTCCATCCAGCTGACACTGGCTGAAATCTGATTCCCCTCCAGGTTTTCAATGATGCATTCTGTCCTATTTCCATCTCTACGGACACCACAAGCTTTCATCCCGAAGATATCCAGGAGCAGATTACATGTTAATGCTTTATCTAAATGGATTGGAAGCTGCAGCAGAGTGTGTTAGCAGCACCAGTTTGCAAAATAAACCTGGAGGACCACCAGAGGAGAGGCAGAGAGGAGTAGAAAAAAACACTGGAGAAAAAACAATTCAAACAACTGTCTGGGAACATTATATGATGGGGATGGTGGAAAAAAAGATGGAAAATCGTACTCCTGTGGGAGAGAAGTGGAGAAACAGGTGCCGTGAACAGGTGCTGGATGGACAGATTGAGAAAAAAGAGAGAAAGAGGGAGCCACCAGGGGAGATGAGAGTGACAGGAAGAGATGAAGATGAAAAGAAAATGAGGAGAGGGAGAGAGGCAGAGTGTTGGTTGACGTAAACCAGAGACAGGAACAGAAGACGAGGGGAAAACTTGCAGAAACCGGGAATACGAATGAGGGGATGACAGACAGTAGCAGTGATACAAACACAGCAGGAAAAGGAAAAGCAGATGTGTATACATGTACATTTTCCATAATGTCATTAGTTCAGGGCTGTGTCATGAAAACACAAAATCTGCTTTATAAAATAATTATTATTTTGTATAAAGTTTAATGAATGCTGAAATTTCTTCCAATTCAACACAGAGCTGTTGGAAGCTTTCATAGATAAAATAGAATATCTACATAATTCATACGTGCATTAACCTTGAGCTGAGTGCTGTAAACAGGACTGCGACTTCCATAATGTAATGTTTACCTTTGATGCCAAATTACTTGTTAATCATTTATAAAACCTTCAGTTGGACACAGTGTCAGCTCTCTGTTTTCTGGGCATGTCTCAAAATTTGAGATGCACTTAAAAAGTAATTAGATTTCTTGTAGGTTGTGGCATCCAATTATACTTCATATTGTTTCAGCCTCTCTGCCCCCCAGTTTTCAAGTGGCTCATAAAATGGGTGGAGAGTTGTAATGTTCTAAATCAGCATCAGTGATGTTCTCAGGCAGATAAGTTAGAAATTCAGTCACAGACAGATAATCATCATTTTAATTAACTATGATGTGCTGAAGGTGATTTTTAATCTTATTTAGATCAAACGTCTTTCTTGAACCCAAAACAGAGAGAAACATGTAAAATATTATTTTTCTAAGAAGTCAGAAAAAGTCAAAGATTTTTATTATGTAATGTTATCCTGTCTTTACAGTAAATAAAGAATGAATGGAGATCTAGAACACATGACACATTTTCTATTTTAGCAAGAATGCAGTGTAAGAATAATAAAGAGATGTAATTAAGAGATCCTGTCTTTCAGGATGAAATTTTACTGTTGTACACTTGTAATATAAATTTTCAGAAACAAAGATTTAAAAAGGGAAAAGAAAAGACATGTAGGCATCAGAAGTTGCTGACCACTTCATCAGGTCCATCTGTTAATTGCTTGTTAACACTGATGGCAATCAGCCAATCACATGGCAGCAACACAGACTATTTACTCATGTAGACATAGTGAAGACAACTTGCTGAAGTTCAGACTGAGCATCAGAATGAGGAAGAAAGGGGATTTAAGTTACTTGGTTGTTGGTCTGAGTATTTCAGAAACTGCTGATCTACTGGGATTTTCACAGACAACCATCTCCAGGGTTCCCAGAAAATGGTCTGAAGAGAAAATATCCAGCGAGCAGCAGCTGTCTGGACCAGAAAGTCTGGATGATAACAGAGGTCAGAGGAGAATCGGCAGACTGGTTGGAGATGATAGAAAGGCAACAAGAAGTCAGATAATCACAGGTTCCAAGCAAGATATGCAGAACAGCATCTCTGAACACACAAAAGTCCAACCATGAAGCAGATGGGCTACAGCAGTAGAAAACCACACCAAGTGCCTCCTGTCAGCTAAGAACAGGAAACTGAGGCTACAATTCACACACACTCACCAACACTGGACAATAGAAGATGGAGAAACGTTGCTGGTCTGATGAGTCTCCATTTCAGCTCCACATTCAGATGCTCGGCTCAGAATCTGCTGGAAACATCATGAAAACATGGATCCATCCTGCCCTGGATCAAAGCTTCAGGCTGCTGCTGGTGTAATGGTGGGGGGATATTTTCTTGGCCCACTTTGGGCCCCTTAGTACCAACGTGTCCTGGTTTAACCAGCACAGCCTACCTGAGTATTGTTGCTGACCATGTCCATCCCTTTATGACCACAGTGGAGCATCTTCTGATGCTACTTCCAGCAGGATAATGCACCATGTCAAAGTTCAGATCATCTCCACCTGCTTTCTAGAACATGATGAGTTTACTGGACTCCAACGGCCTCCACAGCCACCAGATCTCAGTCCAGTAGAGCAGCTTTGGGATGTGGTGGAACGGGAGGTTCTCATCATGGATGCAGCCGACAAACCTGCAGCAACTGTGTGATGCTGTCATGTCAGTTTGGACCATTTTTTAAAGTCTTGTTCAGACAAACAACATGACACCTCTATTAAAACATGTTTGTCACTTTCTTTTTAGGTTTGGGCAACAAGACAAAAGGGTTGGGGTTGAAAATTAAAACTTAATGCTTAAAACAAGAAAATGGAGACTCTATGTCTAAAATACAGCCCTTGGCTGGGTTTATTGCACACATATACACGTGGACAAAATTGTTGGTTAATGAAAGAAAAACTCACAATGGTCACAGAAATAACTTGAATCTGACAAAAGTAATAATAAAGAAAAAAATCTATGAAATTTAACCAATGAAAGTCAGACATTGCTTTTCAACCATGTTTCAACAGAATTATTTTAAAAAATAATCTCTTGAAACAGGTCTGGACAAAAATGATGGTACCCTTAACTTAAGATTTTGTTGCACAACCTTTTGAGGCAACCACTGCAATCAAACGATTCCTGTAACTGTCAGTGAGACTTCTGCACCTCTCAGCAGGTATTTTGATCCACTCCTCATAAGCAAACTGCTCCAGTTGTCTCAGGTTTGAAGGAGCCTTTTCCAGATGGCATGTTGCAGCTTCTTCCAAAGATGCTCAATAGGATTTAGGTCAGGGCTCATAGAAGCCACTTTAGAATAGTCCGATGTTTCCTCTTAGCCATTCTTGGGTGTTTTTAGTTGTGTTTTGGATCATTGACCTGTTACAAGACCCATGACCTGTGACTGAGACCAAGCTTTCTGACACTGGCCAGCACATTTCTCTCTAGAATCCCTTGATAGTCTTGAGATTTCATTGTACCTGCACAGATTCAAGACACCCTGTACCAGATGCAGCAAAGCAGCCCCAGAACATAACAGAGCCTCCTCCATGTTTCATAGTAGGGATGGTGTTCTTTTCTGGAGATGCTTCATTTTTCTGTAAACATACAGCTGATGTGTCTTGGCAAGAAGTTCAATTTTTGTCTCATCTGTCCATAGGACACTCTCCCAGAAGCTTTGTGGCTTGTCAACATGTAGTTTGGCTTTTTTATGATTTGTTTTCAACAATGGTGTCCTCCTTGGCCATTTCCCATTAAGTCCACTTTGGCTCAAACAACGACGGATGGTGCGATCTGACACTGATGCTCCTTGAGCTTGAAGTTCACCTTTAATGTCTTTAGAAGTTTTTCTGGGCTCTTTTGTTACCATTTGTATTATCCGTCGCTTTGATTTGTGATCAGTTTTCCTCCTGCGGCCACATCCAGGGAGGTTGGCTACAGTCCCATGGATCTTAAATTTCTGAATAATATGTGCAACTGTAGTCACAGGAACATCAAGCTGCTTGGAGATGGTCTTATAGCCTTTACCTTTAACATGCTTGTCTATGATTTTCTTTCTAATCTCCTGAGACAACTCTTTCCTTTGCTTCCTCTGGTCCATGTTGAGTGTGGTACACACCATGTCACCAAACAGCACAGTGACTACCTGCAGCCTGTATATAGGCCCACTGACTGATTACAAGATTGTAGACACCTGTGATGCTAATTAGTGAACACAACTTGGATTAACACGTCCCTTTGGTCACATTATTTCCAGTCTTTTCTAGGGGTACCATCATTTTTGTCCAGGCCTGTTTCATGAGTTTATTTTTTTTAAATAATTCTATTCTATTCTATTCTATTTTATTCTATTCTATTCTATTCTATTCTATTCTATTCTACAGTCATTTTGCAGACGCTCTTATCCAAAGCGAATTTGAGAGTAAGAACAACACAGGCATGAATTCAAACAAGATGGGATGTCATAATTAAGTGATAGTCAGACTGCTTTGAGTCCAGTTGGACCCAGGTGCTGTCATGATGTGCTAGTGCTATAATTTTTTTTTTTTTTTTTTTTTTTTTTAGTTTTTTGTGGTTTTCGTAAGACATTTTTTTTAAACACAAGCATCACGATTTTAATCAAACAATATCAACTTGGGCATAAGTGCATGATTTCATCACACATCATCATTTTGGGCATAAGTGCACACAGCTTCTTCAGTACTTGGTTGAGCCAAAGAGCTGGACAAATCTTTCTAACTCATTTAGTTAAGCTAAGTGTGGAAATGCTCCTTAAACAATTGAGTCTTCAGCTTGCTCTTAAAAGTGGATAAGGACTCTGTGGATCAGACGAAGTTTGGTAGATCGTTCCACCACCGGGGGACAACAGAGGAGAAGAGTCTAGCTACTGACTTTGTGCCACGTTGTGGTGGGAGCACTTGGCATTTTTCGCTGGCAGAGCGTAACTGTCAAGAGGGAGTGTAGCTCTGGATTAAGGAGTGAAGGTAGACCGGAGCCGTTTGGGTTTTTGCTTTGTAAGCCAGAAGCAGAACTTTAAATTTGATGCGTGCTGCAACTGGAAGTCAGTGAAGAGCAATTAGCAGCGGTGGGACATGAGCTCTTTTGGTCTCGTTGAAGACCAGACATGCTGCTGCGTTCTGGATTATCTTCAGAGGTTTAACTGAGCATGCAGGCAGGCCAGCCAGTAAGGAGTTGCAGTAGTCAATGCGTGAAATGACTAGAGCCTGGACCAGGAGCTGGGTCGTGTGTTCAGTCAGGTAGGGTCTGATCCTCCTGATGTTGTAGAGAGCAAATCGGCAAGACCGGGAAACCGAGGCAACATGGGCCTTAAAGGTCAGCTGGTTGTCTACCATGACACTAAGATTCCTGGTAGAAGATGTAGGCACAAGTGTGATTGAGTCAAGCTGCACGCTTATCTGTGGTGGTAAGGAAGGATTGGCTAGAAAGACAATAAGCTCAGTCTTGGACAGATTTAGCTGAAGGTGGCGATCCTTCATCCATGCGAAGATATCAGCAAGACATGCTGATATTCGCATTGAAACGGTTGTGTCGTCAGGTGGGAAAGAAATGAAAAGCTGAGTGTCATCTGCATAGCAGTGGTAGGAGAAACCACGAGAGCTAATGACTGCACCGAGTGAGGAGGTGTACAGTAAAAAGAGAAGAGGGCCAAGCATCGATCCCTGAGGCACCCCTGTTGTCAGCCCATGTGATCTGAACATTCCCCCTTGCCAAGATACTTTGAATGATCTCCCTGTGAGGTAGGACGTAAACCACGAGAGGACAGATCCTGAGATGCCAAGCTCCGAGAGTTTGGAGAACAGTATATGATGGTTGACCGTGTCAAAGGCAACCGACAGGTCCAGCAGTATGAGGACTGAGGATTGAAACTAGCAGGCTCAGTAAATTGGTTACTGATGGTAGCGACCTTTTCAGTGAAGTAGGAAGCAAACATTTCTGCAGTCAGCACAGTGGGAGGCTGAGCAGGTGGTGGAGATAGAAGAGCGTTAAACACCATGAACAGTTGTCGTGTGTTGGGAGCATTGCGGATCTTGTTCTGATAAAAGGCTATCTTGGCCACCTTTAAGCTTGATGTGAACGTTTCAAGTTTTTGCTGGTACTCAAACATGTCAGTGTGCTCTTTTGATTTGCGCCATTTTCTTTCTGCAGCCCTGAGTCCGGCTTTGTGCTCCCTTAGAACCTCTATGAGCCATGGACTGGGAGGATTTTGTCTGGCTGGTTTTGATACCAGAGGAGTTTGTCCAGAGAGGAGGTGAAAGAGGAGCAGAGTGTTTCTGTAGCCTCATTAACAGACAGTAAGGAGAAGTCTGAGTGGGAAGGGAGGGTAGAGTAAACCTCATCAGACAGCTGTGTAGGTCTGAGGGATCTCAAGTTTCTGCGGTAGGACACCATTTTTGGAGCCGCTTGAGTGGCATGAGGAAGGAAGACAGAGAACCATGCTTCTGTTGAAGAATGGTTGAAAAGCAATGACTGACTTTCATTGGTTAAATTTCATAGAATTTTTATTTATTATTACTTTTGTCAGATTCAAGTTATTTCTGTGAACATTGTGAGTTTTTCTTTCATTAACCGAAGGGTATCAACAATTTTGTCCATGTGTATAAATTATAATTTAAGCTAAGATAATCTAAACATTACCTCCATTGACACAACCAGGGAATTTGAATGACTTGCTGATGATACTGAAGTTATGGAAATCCTCTAAAAGCTGAACTTATTTGCTGTTCACCTCGTGTTAATCAATGGTTAATAACACATAAAAGCACTGGAATAGGTCAATGAACAAGCTCCCTGCTGGCCATGACAAACACACACAGAGGTAGCAGCTGCATTTCAGTGATGTGTTTACAGTGTGATTGTAAAACCAAGCGGGTGGATGAAACAATATTGACACAAAAGTGAGGTGAGATTGTTTTCTTATTATCCTGATGGATAGAAATATAAGAGGCAGAAATCAAGACAAACATGAATGAAAATGAAGAAAAGATGGAGAGATACAACAGATGGTGAAACACAAAGACGAGTGGGGGAAAGAGATGGAGCATTATCATTTGTCATTGTCTACAACTAATGACATTTGAATCTTGCAGGGCACTCTGAGATTAATTAAATAAATCAAATTAAGATCCCATAATAGTTTTGGATATAAAGGTCAAAGAGCTTTAACTTGTTCTATCAAATTACCATCTAAGCAGAAATAACATGTAGATTACATGTTGAGTAACGAGTAGCACTCCAGACTTTCCTCAGAGACATGGAAAAGAAAAAGAAATCCACTTTTTCTTCCGATATATTTTAAATTCTACAGATGGTTTAATTTTGGATATTAGATTGTTCAAAATTAAGTCTAAATGCATCAGCAAACGTGATAAAGACAATTATACAAACAAAAAGGAGACAAATAGGCAGAAAGCAGTAGAAAAATTAAAGACATTAATTAAAACCTACAAATAAATTCAAGCAACAACAGAAATCCATTTTTTTCTTTATGATTTATTGTTAGAAGGAGATAATAGCAACACGTAAATACATTCTGAAAACTTAAGTTATTTATTCTTATTTATATAATATAGCCTTTCTAAGAATGAAACAGATGGACAACTGCTTTGGAAGGTAAATACTTGAAACTCACCACTAACTAGAGTCAAGGCTCTCTTGCAAACATTTTATAAGGGACCCATTCTAGTTAATTTGAAACCATTCATTAAGGAACTGACTTTTCTTTCTGACTGGATCAGCAGAAGCTTCAAGGTCAACTAAAGTACTGCCTCATAGTGAAGTGAGATTCAGCATTCAATTAAAAAAGAAAAAAAACAAACAAACAAGAAAAAAGCTTTCATTGGAATGGGGGAAAACTTAGCTAGTTAGTGCATCAGTTGCACCAGATTTGACATAAAGACCACCCAACACTGAATGTGTCACAACCAGAAGAGGCAATAAAATGTGGACTATGAGGCAAGACCCAGTGCAGATTGTTTAGTGGTTTATTAAAAAAGGAGCTGAGCCAAAAGGGGGAAACTCTTGATTTAGCAGTCAATCTACATTCCTACCCTCATCTATGCTCATGAGCTGTGGGTAGTGATGGAAGAACAAGATTATGGATACAAGAGGCCAAAGTGCATTTCCTCCTCAGGGTGTCTGGGCTTAAAGGTAGGGTGAGAATCTCAGTCATCCATGGGGGACTCAGAGTAAAGCTGCTGCTCCACATTGAGAGGAGCCAGATGAGGTGCCTCAGGCATCTGGTTAGGATGCATCCTGGAAGCCTCCTTGGTGAGGTGTTTTTGGCATGACACACTGGAAGGAAGCTCCAGGGAAGACACAGGTGGGGGGATTACGTGCCTTAGCGAACCTGGGAATACCTCACAATTCACCCGGACAAGCAGTAAGGAGTGACTGGGGAAAGGAAAGTTTGAGTTTTTCTGCATAAGCTGCTGCACCTATGATCTGACCTCAGACAAATGGTAGAAAATAGAAGGATAGATGCATGGATGGTCATACAAGGTTTGTCCAAGCAAAGACTCTTTGAAAATGTCCAGTCAATGGGTACGTCTCTGAAGGAGAAGAGAGGTATATTAATCTAGGTAAGTCAATCCAAACAGTATCGGTCTACAAGTGTGGTTGTTAAAAAGGGTACATGGCTTACTTGGAAGGGATGATGGCAGAACTTTATGGGGAACCACTGGTTTTCCTTCTTGGGTAGAAGAGCCAAAGGAACATGAGCAGGCTGGGGAGTAATAGAGATCAATTTACCTTTGGGAGACTGAATCTGGCTCATTTCAAGGTGGCTGTTTACCTTACCTTATTCCCCTTCCTCTTCTTCTACAATTTTTTTTTTTTTTATCCACGTCATGTGCCCCCCTTTTCTTTTTCTCGTTTTTATTTTCTAAACTGTTATTTAAAATCTTCCTGATGGTCCCATAAAGTTTTCGCTTATTTTCAGTTTAAACTATCATGTTTCCATACCTTGGTGCAATTAATTTGCACCAAACTCTTAAAAATAATAAAATAAAAAAAAGGCAAGTCCCACGCTGTCACCAGATTTGAGCTGAAAATCCTGCCAATCAGATTAATCAGAGGAGTTACCGCCCCCAACTGACAAATACGCCCACTAAACAGAGAGAGCGTCAGCCAAGTTTTCCAGTGAGTGTACAGATGAGTCGCGGCATCGTGTTTTACGCGCTCTGTGCTGCTCTCATAGCCATGCGAGTAATTAAAAACTCTTGCGATCAGAGCATTGAACTCTCTCGATTAAGAAATGCACTGTTGAATTGATAAATATGCTCCTAAAGGTATTTGGCTGAGATGTAACGCCATAAACAGGTAGGAAAAGTTATACAGATGCAGGTAGTTGCAGACAAGGTCCGAGAGGTGGCCTTCAAACTGTCTGCCACTGTGTTTACCTCGGACCTGTCGTGTTCATGCTTATGTTCGCATGAGCGCCTCTAGTGTTTAAGTCAATAATGCAACTCGCACACGCAACACGTTACCTCGCATCAATGCAAGTGGCCTACATGCCAAACGAACGCTAGGAACATGTGGCAGCCATGATACATACGGACATGTTGGTAACAGCAAGTATAACCCTGCTCTTAGCCTCTGAAGAACCTATCACTGGTTCACCTGATTTTCTTCTTTGGATCATTTTTTGGTCTTTTGGTAAATCCTGACCTCAACAAACGAGGAAAGAGCTGAGGTTACATCTCTGCTGTGTAGCTGTCATGATCAGCCTCTTGTCAAAGGTGCTACTGTACAGAATCACTTTTTTTCATCACACTGATGTTTCAGAAGTCTTACTTATAATTTCTTTTTTACTTTTCTCTTACTATAAATGTCTCAATCAAAAGAAGTTATGTCTGCTTCTCCCTTTTTTTTTAATAAATTCACTGCCCTCTCTTCCTTCTCCTCCTCCTCCTCACATTTAATCTCCCTTTTGCTCAGCTCTCAGTCCTCCTCTGTACCAGAGTCTGAGTGAGCGAGGCAGAGTAATAAAGTTTAAGAGAATCCAGCCAACCATGTCTCCCACCTCAGTCATGCTCACTTCCATAACCAGGTTACATTGTGTGCGTGTGTGTGTGTGTGTTAGTGTTGCCTGTTTGTTGAGGTTCAATTACCTACAGCTTAGTGTGAAGTGTATCTGTTCAATAACCATACAGCGCACACACACAAACATAGCTATGAAGTAAAGCATGTATGTATTGGGGATGGGGGGCGGGGGGACGCTGTCTGACACCTGCCTCCTCAAAGCAGCAATGAATACCTGGCAATGTAACATGATTAGTGTGTATATAGGTGTGATCATGTCTCTAGTCTTGCAATTGCAATCTCTCCATAAAGTACAGGCACTAACCATACATGATTACTCATTGTGTGTGTGTGTGTGTGTCCATGTGTGTCCATGTGTGTCCAGTATGTAATAAAACACACACTCACAATAATATGATCTCAGCAGGATTTTTTTTCATTACATGGAATGACTCGATATGAAGAATAAAGCAAGCAGGAAGCCATCCTGTTGACTGTGTAACAGAGATCCCACAATAAGGAACACAATAGGGGTCACACATCTTTATCTAACACACTATATTTATCTGACAACCCACTCATGTTTACATACTGTATAATATGTGTGCATACAGATATATAGCATGCTGGGAAATGTTAGCCGTTATTTCTCTACCGGAAATTAGATATATTTTTTCAGCGTACTTGGTACTGTAGCATCTTGGGAGAACTTAAGAGGTCTTTTGTGGATTTTTGTCTCTCCATGTGCACACTTTTGGTCCACTTTAAACCAACCCTGGTCCACTTCCATGGATAGTACAGTTTGTTTGGAATAGTGTGAACATGTATTTGCACTCTGATGCAGACTTACTGCTCATGCTGGACAGATTCCTGTGAAAACTGCATTAGGCTTCAGAACCAAAGCTAAAATGGAAACCCCAAGACTGCATAAATTTAATGTTGTTCCATTGTTTACTTGTGGAGAGCCGATACCCACCCTGCTTTCCTCTTGGTCAGTGGTTGTTTTAGGAAATATAGCCCCTTGCAGTCAATTGTTGTAATTGCGTAATTTTGTCCAGGTTGTTTGGTCTGTTTGATTAAAGTGCAGTGTGAAGCAAATCAAACCATAGGAAGGTGAGTCACTCAGTCTATCCTGGTGAGAATGCGCCCTTAGTTTAATCCAAGACTTCATGGTGTTGAGATCAGGTCTGTGGAAAGATTCAACAAGATGTTGGAAACATTCCTGACAGCATCACACAGCTGCTGCAGGTTTGTCGGCTGCATCCATGATGAGAATCTCCCGTTCCACCACATCCCAAAGCTGCTCTACTGGACTGAGATCTGGTGACTGTGGAGGCCGTTGGAGTCCAGTGCTTTCTTGAACATTGTCATGTTCTAGAAAGCAGGTGGAGATGATCTGAGCTTTGTGACATGGTGCATTATCCTGCTGGAAGTAGCATCAGAAGATGATCCACTGTGGTCATAAAGGGATGGACATGGTCAACAGCAATACTCAGGTAGGC